>NC_064559.1:57797256-58103297 GCF_937001465.1 Orcinus orca | reverse complement strand
GTTGAAATTCCTCAAATCATCCATAGAGAAATAATCTCTGAGAAATCTGCAGTTGACCCTTGAATAACATGGGTTTGAACTACACGGATCCACTTATACATGGCATTTTTTCATCAGTAAATACTAATGAAATACAGTACAGATGATTTTGGTTGGTTGAATCTGTGGATGAGGAACCGTGGATATAGAGGAACTGTGGATATAGAGGGCTGACTAAGTTATACTGCATGGAGGCCGACAATTCTAACTCCCCATGCACGGTTCAAGGGTCAACAGTAATTGCCTTTTGAAAGTAGGATATTCCAGCACAAAGTGCATTCATAATAAGAGTCCTGCCTTCTAGTTCTAGCTCTGGGACTAGCTCTGGGTAGCTCAATTTCTGATATAAGGGGTGATGAGGCTTGTAATATTGGTGAATATTTATGGGAGGAAAGTTACATGAAACTTTCAGTAAATGGAAATATTCACATACAAACAACTCTTAAACAGAGTTTAAAGAAAAATTTGATTTGGTAAATATGGTGATTTGAATTATCTGGCTGTTCACTTGATAAATTATCTTTCCGTTACCATTTCTGAATAATACTGTTTTTATAATGAAAGTGATTTGAAGGGAAATAATTCATCCAAAGTAAATTGAGGGTTTTCTGTATTTCCAGCGTTCCTTTTACCTTATGTATGATACATTTATTTTCCTTAAACATAATTATGGATATGTATTTCTAGGTTTGTGACTACTGAAGGACTTGTACATGACACAGAGCCATCATCACCAGATACTACAAAAGAGGGTCCCATTGTACAACTAGTTCAAGAAGAGGAAGAGGAGGCAAGTCCTTCTACAGTGACCCTTCTGGGTAGTGGTGAACAAGAGGATGAAACGTCACCTTGGTTTGAGTCAGAGACACAAGTATTTTGCAGTGAACTGACCACAATTTGTTGTATTTCTAGTTTTTCGGAATACATATATAAATGGTGTTCAGTTAGAGTTGCTCATTATCGGCAACGCAGCAGAACTGCTGTGAGTAAAGAAAAAGAGTATCTTGTGTCAGCTCAATCACCATTAGTACTTCCTGAAGAATCAGTAGATGTTTCAGTATTGCAACCTCCAGCTGGAGAACCAGACAGTAAGAGTAAGGAAAAGAAAGCTGAAACTATTGTTCTAGGTGACTTAAGTAGTGTGCACCAGGGAGGTTTGATTAATCACACTTTAGATGCAATTGAACTTGAACCAAGCCATCCTCAAACTCTTTCTCAGTCTCTTCTCTTAGATGTTACTTCAGAAATCAATTCATTATCTAAAATAGAAGTATCTGAGCCTATTAAATATGAGGCAGGGCGTACACCATCACAAGTGATTCCCCAAGAGAGTTCTGTTGAGGTTGATAATGAAACAGAAAAAAGGTCTGACAGTTTTAGTTCTATAGAGAAACCAACTGTGATCTATGAAACAAAAAAACTTGATGAAGTAATGGATAATATTGTAAAAGAAGACTCCATGCAAATTATCACAAAGCTATCCGAAACAATAGTGTCACCTGTAAACACAGCTATTGTGCCAGACAGTGAAGACGGGGAAGCCAAAATGAACATAGCTGACACACCAAAGCAAATTTTGACTCCTGTTGTGGATTCTTCTTCATTACCTGAAGCAAAAGAGGAAGAACAGTCTCCAGAAGATGCCCTTTTAAGAGGGTTACAGAGGACAGCTACAGATTTTTATGCTGAATTACAAAATTCTTCAGATCTAGGATATGCTAATGGAAATCTTATACATGGATCAAACCAAAAGGAATCAGTGTTTATGAGACTTAATAACCGTATTAAAGCCTTAGAAGTTAACATGTCTCTCAGTGGTCGCTATCTGGAGGAACTTAGCCAAAGGTAAGCTTTATTATGAATTAGCACAATACACTTTGCACGGTGAGTTAAGTAGCAAAGTATAATCTGTGACTAGAGAAGGAGAGGATTTAATTATCTCATGGTATAACAGTAATAAGCACCATTTTAGCTGGAGAGAGAAAGAAAGTTATTTGGATGTTGATCAGTGATCTTAAGAATTGATTTCCTTTTCTGGAAGTATTACTAAGTGACTATTATTAGGCTGATAACAAGTTTGAATTATCTATAATCAGTTTCTCCTTTCTTCTGTTGCTTAACTTTAGCCACTTTTGCTGTTTGATTCCCAGAGCACTCATGGGAAAAATTAGTCTATAGACTTTAAAGCTCTATGTGGAACATGACCAGATATTTTTTAAGAGTTTAAATAAGTGAAGATTAGAAAAATGCCAGAGACCATGCCAGTTTGCTTATGCAGTGATGAAGATCTCAGGCACAGTTCTCCACTTTTTAAGCCTATTTACTTTTTTTTTTTATTCCTTAAGTATCCAGCGTCCTTAGGGCTTTTCCAACATTTAGTAACCACCTAGGCACTCAATGCCCAGAATTTCTGAAATGCTACCTTTTCATAATCTTCTTAAATTAAAATGCTGCTGATGAAATGTCACTACGGTCATCATTATATCCTAAAAGGGGTTTCTTCTTAATTCATACATATAATTTATTGGCAAATTTTCTGTGGGTGTGTGTGCATGCCTACATCATACCTGTTCTTGCCTCTCCCCACCCCCAACCTATTTGCCCCACTAAAGGAACCACAGAAATCACTAATAAATCTTTCTTTAATTGAGATGTAATTGACATATAATAGTGTATTAGTTTCAGGCATATAACATAATGATTTGATATTTGTATATATTGCTAAATGATTACCACAATAAGTCTGGTTAATATTATCACCACATACAACTTTTCTTTTTTTCTTGTGGTAAGAAATTTTAAGATCTACTCTGTTAGCAACTTTCAAATATACGATCCAATATTATCAACTATAGTCAACATGCTGTACATTATATTCCTGTTACTATTCATTTAAAGTTTTACCTTTTGACCCGCTTCATCAGTTTTGCCCACCCCCACCTTGGCAATCACCAATCTGTTCTCTGTATCTATGAGTTCAAGATTTTTTTTCCTTTTATTTAGAGTCCACATGTAAGTGAGATCATATGATATTCGTCCTTCTCTGTCTGACTTATTTCACTTAGCATAATGCCCTCAAGGTCCAACCATGTTGTTGCAAATGGCAAGACTTCCTTCTTTTTTATGGCTGAATAATATTCCTTGGTATACACATACCACATTTTCTTTATCTATTCTTCTATTGATGGATACTTAGTTTGCTTCCAGGTCATGACTATTGTATATAATGCTGCATTGAACATGGGGGTACAGATATCTTTTCAAGTTAGTGTTTTTTTCCTTCAGATAAATACTCAAAAGTGGAATTGCTAAATCATATGGCAGTTCTATTTTTGATTTTTTGAGAAACCTCCATACTGTTTTTCATAGTGGCTGAACCAATTTACGTTCCCACCAACAGTGTACAAGGGTTCCCTTTTCTCTGTATCCTCACCAACATGTTATTTTTTCTCTTTTTGGTAATAGCAATTTTAACAGATGTGAGGTGATAACTCATTGTGATTTTGATTTGCATGTCCCTGATGATTAATGATGTTGAGCATCTTTTCATCTATTACCTGTTAACCATCTATCTGTTTTCTTTGGAAAAATGTCTGTTGAGATTCTCTGCCAATTTTCTTTTTTTAATGTTTTATTTATTTTTGGCTGCATTGGGTCTTTGTTGCTTCACGCGGGCTTGCTCTAGTTGTGGTGAGCAGGGCTACTCTTGTTGCGGTGCGGGGCTTCTCGTTGCAGTGGCTTCTCTTGTTGCGGAGCACGGGCTCTAGGTGTGCGGGCTCAGTAGTTGCAAGCACACGGGCCCTAGAGCGTGCGGGCTTCAGTAGTTGTGGTGCGTGGGCTCTAGAGCGCAGGCCTCTAGGTAGCCTTTTCATTAAGTTGATGGTTTCTTTTGCTTTGTAAGAAGTTTTTCAGTTTGATGTAGTCCCACTTGGTTTTTTTGCATTTATTGCCTTTGCTTTTGGTGTTAAATCCAAAAAACATTTCCAAGACTCATGTCAAGGAGCTTACCGCCTGTGTTTTCTTTTAGGAGTTCTGTTGTTTCAGGTTTTATGTTCAAGTCTTTAATACATTTTGAGTTAATTTTTGTGTATGGTATAAGATAGGGGTCCAGTTTCATTTTGTTGCATGTGGCTGTTCAGTTTTCCCAGCACCATTTATTGAAGTGACTGTCCTTTCCCCACTGTATATTCATGGGTCCTTTGTCATAAATTATTGACTATATATGCAACTAGTAAATCTTTTATAGCAGTGAGGAACATAGAATTGATGTTGAGGTAGCAAATACCTCAAGGGACCTCTTTATTTTACCTTTGTAAGTTTTCCTGTATCTCACAGGGTTCAGTAAGAGTCATTTTCAGAAATACGGATTTATCTTATATATTGAAATCAGAAGTGTGTTTCCAGTAATAAATTAATAAATAAGAAATTAAAACCAATTTAAATCAATTCTTACTCCATAGGTACCGAAAACAAATGGAAGAAATGCAAAAGGCTTTCAATATGACAATAGTAAAACTTCAGAATACTTCAAGAATAGCAGAGGAGCAGGTTGGTCATCTTCATATCTTATTTAATTTTTATATAAGTTTCCATTGAATTTTGTAGGATCTCTCTGGTAAGAAGGATAAGTAATGTTGGTTCACTTTTTCCCTGATAGCTGATGATTAAGCTGTAATGTGATGTTTTCTAGCTGTTAGCATCAGTATCTGCTCAAGAGAAAATTTTCTTGAGCACTATTTGTATTACATTTCAAGATTTGTATGTATGTGTATGTGTGTAGAAGTACAATGGACTTTTTGGCAACTTTGTTAAACTCTAAAATCATTTGTGGTTTTCTGTGTAGACAGTTTTATTGGTTGCAAATAAACAGCTCTATTTCTTTTTAATCCTTATACCTTTTTTTTTCTTCTTTTTTCCTCTTATCTCTTGCCTAGAGCTGTACAGTGATGCAATAGGACTGATAGTGGCCATTCCCCTGTCTTGTTGATTTTAAGGGATTGAGTTCAGTATTGCAGCATTAAATGTGATGTTCATTAATAAGTTTTTATAGTGTGTTACCATCATGAAGAAATTTTATATTTAACTTTTCTAAAAGGTTATTTGGGACTAAGGGAAGGTGAGGTGAGGTGAGGAGGCCTCAGGTTGCAGAGTTTAGTTGCATCTTACTCCCAGTTTGTGACATGTTATAATTGTGGTTCTACACACAGTTTTTCCCCACCCCTCTTTTTTTTTCTTTCTGAAATTGAGGTTTGAAAGTTGTTTACATATTCTTAGTATGAGTCCTTTATCAGAGACAGGCTTTGCAAGTATTTTCTCCCAGTCCATTACTTGTTTTGTCATTCTCTTAAACATATCTTTTGAAGAGCTGAATTTAATTTGTTGAAGCCCAATTTACCTGTTTTCTCTTTGCCTAACCCAAAGTCACAAATATTGTTTTCCTCTGTTTTCTTTTAGAATTTGCATAGTTTTAGTTTTACATTTGGTTTATGATCCATTTTAATTTTTACGTGTCACAGAGTATGGATCAAAGTTCCTTTTTTGTGAGGGAGGGGATTGAGAAACATGAATATTCCTTTCTTCCAGCATCATTTGTGGAAAGGACTATCTTTTCTCCACTGGATTTCCTTTGCGCTTTTGATGAAAATCAATTCACCATATACATGTGGATTTGTTTCTGGAATTCTCTTCTGTTTTGTTCATCTGTATCTGTCTTTTTGCTTATACTGCACTGTTGTGATTACTGTAGCTTTATAGGAACTCTTGAAATCAGGTAGAGTGAATCCTTCAACTTTGCACTTGTCCAAAATTGTTTTGGCTAATCTGGATTTGACTAATACAGATTTTAGAATCAGCTTGTCAGTTGCTACCAAAAACAAACAAACAAACAAAAACCTGTTTGGATCTTGATGGGGTTTGTGTTGAACTTAGAGATCAATTTGGAGAATTCACATGTTAATAGTATTAAGCCCTCTGACCCATGAACACAGTATTTATTTAGTTCTTCATTAACATTTTCCCTCTGTATTTTCTCTTTATATTTAACATCTATGCTTTATTAAAGACTTGTTTAAGTACTTTTAAATAATCTTGTGTATCATTAACACTATTGGAAGTAAATCTTGATTAGAAGTGTTAACCAATTTAATAACTGTAATAACTTATCTTTTAAAACTGTCTAGAATTTCTCAGTGTTTGTCAAAAGTGAGTCAAAAGAAACAGTTTAATGAATCACATTCAGCATTTTAAAAATATGAAGTAGGATAGAAAGTACCACAGTGGATCACAGTGAGGGAAGTAAGTGAAACTTCTTGTTACAGTTTTATACATCCGCCTACTCAACCCCATATACACAGTGGAGACTTAAAGATTACTTAAATCTAAGTTTGAAAAACTTAGGTTTAGAATAATAAATGGTTATGTAGCTATTTCATAGAGGGTCCTAAATTAGAGTGTTAGATTTCCTTGACTTCTTTCTGCCCTCTTTTCCTTCTTCCTAAATTCACTAGTTAGTTGAAATTTTCAGTACAGTCTACCTAACGTAGGTTCATGACCATGCGTATGTTGCATAAGTCTCTAAAATATGCATGCGATATTTTAAATAAAGACATGTCTGTTGATTATAAAAGTTTCTAAAATTCAGAGCTGGAAAGATGGGTGTTTTTGATGAATTTCTTTTCACTGGTTGACTAGAGGATCTGTTGTAGTTTTTTGACTATGTGACATCCTAAGTTCCATCCTAATATGCTGTGAAATAGAACTTTTAAAACCTTCTTGGTATGAGCCTGCTTGATATCCAGAAACATTCTTCAAAAATTTTTCAACATGTCTTTGTATTGACTGCTTTGGTTTAAAAAAAAAAAAAAAAGCATGCTTGACAAAGTGACTATTCTGCGTATAGCTGGTTATATACTGGTTTATACATATGGAGCCCATATTAACTTGAAAAGCAGTTTATTATCGTCTGTTAGACAATATTCTACATGGTAGCAGTGAATGGTGAAAGGTTTTTTGGTTTTTGGCTTTTGTTTTTTTTGGCTCAGGGCAGGGGAGGAAGGTTGAATAGTCTTAGATTCTTGAAGTGTTTTATGTTTTTTTTTTTTAATTTCTGGTCCAAGTTTACAGTATTCATTCATTAAGAGCTTCCTATTAACATGTCCCCCCCCCCCGCCCTGAGGAATTTAACAGTTTTTCCAGATTTTTTACTTGAATTTATAATGCAGTTAAAGTACACATGAAACACAAAGGAAAATAATATTTATTTCCTCCTTTATTATAGGATCAGCGGCAAACTGAAGCCATCCAGTTGCTACAGGCACAACTGACCAACATGACACAGCTTGTTTCAAATTTGTCAACAACGGTAGCAGAATTAAAACATGAGGTAATTGTTATTGATGGTATTGTAGGAAATGGTGTCATAAAGGCAGGCTTCGTATCTAAGAACTTTAATTGAAGAAGATAGTCATTTATAAAGAACTTTTTCAGAACACCAGAATATGGCATTTTAAAGTTTTGGAAATATATTAATTATCATAAACTTTTGGAAAACACGGCTTTCATAGTTTAGGTCTAAATTACAGTTATAAAGCAATTCTGTTAAGCCTTTTGTAAACCATTGGTAGTTGCAATATGTACTTCATTTTCAGTTCAAATAGGCTTATTAATTGCTTAATGAAACAAATTTTTCATTGATTTAAGCAGTATTTATTGAGCTACCGGTGTGTGTGAAGCATGAGCTGTCCAGTTCTAGGTTGAGGCATACAGCAGTGAAGAGTCACTAGCCTCACAGGGCCCTCTCACCTGGGGGAGAGAGGGAATACATACAGTAAATATATATGACGGACAGTGGGGTAGAGAGTGAAACTTGTGTGTGTGGACTGGTGGTGCTTTAAGTGTTGCTGCTTTAGCTACGGTGATGTTGGAAGGCTTGCCTGAGGAGGTGGCATTAGAACTGAGTGCTCAAGAGGAGTTAGCATCCACACAGAGCCTGGGGTCAGAACAAACTTGTTAGTAGCAGAAGTAGGGCAAAGGCCTGTGACTAGAAACAGTGTAATGTGTTTGGGGTCAGAAAGAAAGCTGGTGTGGCTGGAGCAGAGTGAATGAGAGAAGTAAGGGTAAGAAATGAGTTTAGGAAATTGGCAGAGACCTGGTCATGTAGGCCTTTGTAGGCAATATAGAGTTTGAATTTTATTCTAATCACTGCAAGTCATTGAAAGTATTCAGTAAAGAAGTAACATGGATCATCTCATTGAAAACACTTTGAGAAACTCCCTGTTTGTTGCTCTATAGAGAATTGCCTCTTAGAGACCAGCAAGAGTGGAAGTGGGGAGGAAACCAATTAAAGAGGCAATTGCAGTAGCCTGGGTGAGGTGATGTTGGCTTGGACTAGGATTTTAGAAGTGGAGAACATTGTGAAGTTGCTGAATTCAGGATACATTTTAGAGGTAGAAAGACATGCCTTGCTGAAAGATTGGATGTGGGACATGAGGAATTAAGGGTGATCCCCAGGCTTAAATCACTGGGCAATTAGTGGTTTAGTTTTGTAAGGTGGGAAAGATAGGTAAGAGCATGATTTTTTTTTTTTTCTTACCAAGGAGAAGATAGTACAAATGAAAAAATGGAACATATGTGGCAAATAATGATTGAAGAACATGTTAATGATTGGTGAAAGTCATATTATATTAATTGTATTATACTATTTTAAAAACTTTTCCATAGGTTTGAAAATTTTTAAAGAATGGAGGGGGGAGAAGAAAAAGTAAAACATTGCCTTTGTAGTACATTTTCAAAGAGCATGCCCTGCATTTACAGTTTTGAAGCACTCTGAAAAAAAATGTTTAAAATGATTTGTCCTTTGAACTTTAGATCCCATTGTATTTTTTTCTAATATGGTTTTCAAATTATTATTATTAAGCCCTCTTCTCATCTCAGGTTTCAGATCGACAAAGCTATCTTGTCATATCTTTGGTTCTCTGTGTTATCTTGGGACTGATGCTTTGTATGCAGCGTTGTCGAAACACTTCTCAATTTGATGGAGATTATATTTCAAAACTTCCTAAAAGTAACCAGTATCCAAGCCCTAAAAGGTAAGGCAGCATTATATTTCAGTTTTCCTCTTATTTTTATTTTTTATTTTTTGGCCACTCTGCGCAGCATGTGGGATCTTACTTCCCCGACCAGGGATCCAACCCGTGCCCCTTGTATTGGAAGCACGGTGTCTTAACCACAGGACCGCCAGGGAAGTCCAGTTCCTCTTATACCTTTGAGAAATTTGAGCAAATAAAGGATACTGAGATAATTTCTTTCCCCGTATGATTATCTTGAAACCAAAATGTTAAAAACATCATTGGAACTAGTGAGATGGTCCTATGCATGCCTGGAAGGTTCTATAGACTCTGATAGAGAAAACACTGATAGTAAGTGTATAAAAACCCTTGAAATGGTTGTGAAAGATGCTTCAATGTGGAATTTAAAGGGGGAGGAGGAGAATAGGTATTCTAATACAACACCTTTTAGAGAATGATCCTTAAATTTTTTTTACATGTGTTATCAATAACTGGAGTGTTACTTTAGAGGTTAGTCCTATGTGGTATGTACAGTTCTCTAGCGTCTGTCTAGCCCCAACTACAGAGTAAATTACATGTATTTTACTCATTGTGCCCAATGTTGTTTTTTCTTAATGTTAGGTGTTTCTCTTCCTATGATGATATGAGTTTGAAAAGGAGAACTTCATTCCCACTTATCAGATCCAAGTCTCTACAATTAACTGGGAAAGAAGGTAGATTTTTGTGGATATGTACTATGTGTATAGAAATGTGAATCTAGCTTCCTTCTAGCAGAAGCATAATGTCAATGTTGTGTTCGAGACCATCTGCAACAGAACAGTGGGTATAAGTAGCCTTTGTTTGTGCGGTGTCAAAGCCACTTTACCATTTCCACACTTTAAATCTATCTTTGTTCCTAAAAGCCCAGAGGGTGGGGTGGGGGGCTTAGTGAAATTAGCCATTGGTAGCCTTATTTGCACATGCTCCTGTTTAGAAGTATTTCTTTTTAGAAAGGGGTATTTGAGAAAGTTCAGCAGATATGGAAAACCTGAATGTGCTCCCATAGTATCCTGTGCTTATCTGCCTTCTCTTCCTGTACAGGTAGGACCCCTTTTGTCTCTAGTTCAGGTCTGTGAGGCACTTTCCGAAAAATAAATCACGTCTTTCTCTTTTTCATAGCCCAGGGTCTATAATAGTATTCCATTGTCTAACACTTAATGAATACTTAAATTTAAATGAATGGGTGTGTACTGAGTGGTTGTTCTCCTGTATTAGTACTTTTTATAATTAGTACTGTAATTAGTGCTTATTGAGAGACTTATCTTTATAGCAATATTAAAATAACCAAATTAATGATATATTTCAACTAGTGCTTTCTTAATCATTGGATTCTCTTTCTCTAGGATTTAGTAACTGAGCAGCATGTTTCAATTGATTCAATCATTTAAGCAATCATTCCTGAGATTCTCTGGTTTACTGTTATCACAAAACTTTACAGACTTAATCCATTACATGTGTGTTTACTTACGACTAGTAAATTTCATCCTATTTCCTGCCTTTTTCTTTCTCTTTTTTTCTTCTTTTGGCTGATGTGTCTTTTTATAACTGAGTTTTTTAAATGAAGTGTAACTTGTACAGGAAAGTGTACTTATCGTATGTGAAGCTTGGTGGATTTTCACAAACTGAACATACCTGTGTGACCAACACCCCGATTAAGAAGCAGAACATTATCTAGCACCCCAGAAACTTCCTTGTGCTCTACACTGCCCATCCCCTCTCAGTATAGCCACTACATATTTTGATATTGTGAGATTCACCATGTCATTGAGTATAGTTGTAGTTTGTTTACTCTTATTCCTGTATAGTATCCCATTATACAAACATACATTATTCATTTACATTGGATTATTTCAGTTTGAGGCTATTACATATCTTTTGGCGAACACGTGAACACACATCTGTTGGATATATACCTAGAAATGGGATTGCTGGATCATAAGATTGTGTATATGCCACCTTAGTAAATACTGCCACACAGTTTTGCAGAGTGTTGTATGAATTTGCCTTCCCATCGGCTCTTTTTGAGAGTTCCATTTGTTCCATATCTCTATTAACATTTAGTATTGTTGGTCTTTTAGCCGTTGTGGTGGGTGTATGTGCATTACTTATTTGAGCTGTGTTCATGTGATTAGGAAATATGTTGAGATGTTTTTCCTTCTCAGCATTTCTAGTCTCATTTCAAATTAGTTGAAATCCTATTTTACTATTTCTTTTCTCTATGTCACTCTTCAAAGCCAGATAGAATAGCCTTTTGTACCTGAGAATAGAATTACTTCTGTTTTAAACAACTGTGTCATCTTGGTTCATCTTTACAGTTAAAAAAAGTTGAGTACAGTAGGCAGGAAGCTGGCTTTAATTCTGATTCCACTGTTTGTTAATTCATTTATTTCTTCTCCTGTTTGAATTAAATCTCTTCTTAAGGCATTTATTATAGTCTACTTTGATTTTAGCCATCCTGTACTTGCCTTATTTTTAATTCTAAGCTCAGTGAGAAGGGTCCATGTCTTATTTTGTTTTCTTACTGTAGTAAAAGACATGTAAAATTTACCATCTTGAAATTTAATTTGCTCTTAAAAATTTACTTTTTAAGTGTATAGTTCAGTAATGTTAAGTATATTCACAATGATGTGAAACAGATCTCCAGAACTTTTCCATTTTTAAATCTGAAACTCTATATCCATTAAACCAATCCCTTTTTTCCTCTCCTCCCAGCCCCTGGTAACCTTCGTTGTTTTTTCTGTTTCTGTGAATTTGAATATTTTGATAAATAATATGATTCCTCTTATATGAGTTGTCTTTCTCTGACTGGCTTATTTCATTTAGCATAGTGTCCTCAAGTTTCATCCATGTTGTAGCATGTGACAGGATTTTCTTCTTTTTTAAGACAATAATATTCTGTTGTACAGATATAATCATGTTTTGTTTATTCATCTGTTGATGGGCATTTGGGTTGCTTCTACCTCTTGGCTATTGTGAAATAATACTGCTGTGAACATGAGTGTGCAAATAAATCTTTAAGACCTTGCTTTCAGTTCTTCTGGATATATAGTTGACCCTTGAACAGTGCTGGAGTTAGGGGCACTGAGTCTCTGCGCAGTTGAAAATCCATGTATAATTTATAGTTGACCCTCCATATCCATGGTTCCTCCGTATCTGAGGTTCTGGATCCGCAGATTCAGCCAACCACATATTGTGTAGTACTGTAGTATTTACTGTTGAAAAAAATCCACGTTTAAGTTGACTCATGCAGTTCAAATCCACGTTGTTCAAGGGTCAACTATGTACTCAAATGGGATTGCTGGATCATATGGTAGTTCTATTTTTTGAAGAAACTTTACAGTGTTTGTCATAGTGGTTGCACCATTTTACAGTTCCACCAACAGTGCACAATGGTTCCAGATTTCTCCACATCCTCACCAGTACTTGTTTTCTATTTTGATAGTAGCCATCCTAATGTATGTGAGGTGATACCTCATTTTGCTTTTGATTTGTGTTTCTCTGATGATTAGTGATGTTGAGCATCTTTTCATGTGCTTGTTGGCCATTTATAAATCATCTATGAAGAAATGTCTATTCAAGTCCTTTGCTCATTTTTAAATCAGGTTATTTTTTGTTTAATTATAAGAGTTCTATATATTCTGGATATCAATCCCTTATCAGATATATGATTTGCAGCTATATTCTCCCATTTTGTAGGTTGCGTTTTCACTCTGTTGATTGTGTCCTTTGATGGACAAAATTTTTTTAAGTTTGATATAGTCCCATTTGTCTATTTTTGCTTTTGTTGCTTATACTTTAAATGTCACATCCAAGAAATCATTACCAAGGCCAATGTCATGAAGTTTTCCTTCTGTGTTTTCTTCTAGGAATTTTATAGTTTTAGGTTTTATGTTTAGGTTCTTAATCCATTTTCAGTTAATTTTTGTATATGATGTAAGGTAAGGGTTCAACTTCATTCTTTTGCATATAGATATCCAGTTTTCCCAGCACTATTTGTTGAAGAGACCGTTCATTCCCCATTGAGTGGTCTTGCCACCCTTGTTGAAGATTATTTTACCATTTGTGAGAGGATTTATTCCTGGGCTCTTTTTTTTTTATTCCATTGGTCTGTATGTCTCTTTATACCAGTACCACACTGTTTTGATTACTGTAACTTTGTGATGTGTCTTGAAATCAGGCAGTGTGAGTCCTCTGTTTTTATTTTTTAAAAATTGTTTTGCCTATTTAAGATCACTTGGGATTTGATATGAATTTTAGGATGCATTTCAGCAAAAGAATGGTATTAGGATTTTGATAGGGATTATGCTTAATCTATAGATCGTTTTGGTAGTATGGACATCTTGACAATATGAAGTTCTCCAGTCATGAATGTGAGATGTCTTTCCATTTTTTTGTACCTTCTTTAATTTCTTTCATCAGTGTTTTGTAGTTTATACTTTGATTTACGTCTCTCACTTTTGTTGACCAGCCAGGTGGACCAAAATTGTTTTGATTTTTGTAAGACATTTTTATTATAAAATAAGTGAAATACAAAAAAGTGTACAGAACTGAAATGTACAACATGCAAAGTAATTATAAAGTGAACACCTGTGTAACTAACACCCAGATCAAGAAATAGAACAAGGCCAGCACTTTTGGCATTGCTCCTGTAGAGATAGCTACCTTGACTTTTGAAATAGTCATATTCTTCATTTTCTTAATAGTTTTACCATCAATGTTTGGATTCCTCAACAATATAATTTGATTTTTACCTGGTTTTGAGCTTTTGATAAATGGAATCATACCATATATACTTTTTTGCCTTTCTTTCAGCATTCTATTTGTGAGGTTCATATACATGATTATACTTCATTTTCAATATTGTATAGTATTTCAGTAACTGACTAAATCACAATGTAGTTATCCATTGTACTGTGTTGTTTACAGTTTGGGGCTATTACAGATAATGCTGCTGTAAACATTCCCTTTGTTTGTATACCGGCACATAGTTGCATGAGTTTCTCTAAGAATATTACCTAGATGTAAAATTGCTGGATTGTAGGGTATGCTTATCTACAAGTTATAAGATAATGGCAAACTTTTCCAAAGTGGTCATATCAGTTTATCCTTCCACCAGTACCATGAGAATTCCCATTATTCTATGTTTTTACCAGCACGCACTTAGAATTGTCAAATTTTAAAGTGTTTAACCTCATTGCAATTGTAATTTGCATTACCTGATTACTAGTGGGGCTGAGCATTTTTACTTATGCCGTTTATTCATTTGACTTTCCTGGGCATTAAAGGTTTTTGCCTGTTCTTTTACTGGGTTGTTTCTCTCTTTCATACTGGTTTATAGTTATTTTTAAGGTTTGGATTCTAATTGTTAGTTGGTTAAATGTTGCAGATATCTTATTTCATGTAGATATCTATTTCACTCTTGACAACCTATTTTACATGGAGTCTTTTTAAAAAAAATATTTATTTATTTATGGCTGCATTGGGTCTTAGTTGTGGCACGTGGGATCTTTTGTGGCTGTGCACAAGCTTTGTCTAGTTGCAGCAAGCGGGGGCTGCTCTTCATTGCAGTGCGCGGGCTTCTCATTGCGGTGGCTTCTCTTGTTGCAGAGCACCGGCTCTAGGCATGCGGGCTTCAGTAGTTGCAGCACGCGGGCTCAGTAGATGTGGCGCATGGGCTCAGTTGCTCCATGGCAGGTGGGATCTTCCCAGACCAGGGTTCGAACCCATGTCCCCTGCATTGGCAGGTGGATTCTTAACCACTGCGCCACCAGGAAAGTCCCACAAGTCCCCTTTCAAATCACACTATACTACTTTGCAGGTAGTATGAATATTTTATAATAACAAAATATTCCTAATTCCTCCCTTCAATCCCTTATATAATTTGTCATTCTTTTTACTTCTATATAAGCATGTATAGTTACATAAGCATACCCAAATACATTGTTGCTATTATTGTTTTGAACAAGTTGTTATGTTATGGATTAAGAAAAGTTTTTATCTTACCTTCACTTACTCGTTCTCTGATACTCTTCCTTTTTTTATGCAGATCGGAGTTTCTGACCTGTATTATTTTCCTTTCTGAAGAACTACTTTTAACATTTCTTGCAAAAGCAGGTCTATTGGCAACAATTCATCAATTTTAGCTTGCATCTTTGATATTTTTGAAATTTGTATATGAAATGCCTGGGTGTAGTAATTTTGGCATTTGTCTTTCTTGGTATTCTGAGTTTCCTGGATCTGTGGTTACTGTCAGACATTAATTTGGGGAAATTCTGTCATTATTACTTACAATATTCCTTCTGTTCCATTCTCCTACTCTTGTCTTTCTGTATTCTCATTACTCATATGTTACACCTTTTGTAGTTGTCCTGCGGTTTTTGGGTATTCTGTTCATTTTTTAAAATTCGTTTTTCTCTTTATTTTTTAGTTTTGGAAATTTCTATTATCATATCCTCAGCCTCAGTTATTCTTTGCTCAGCTGTGTTCAGTCTACTAATGAACCTATCAGAGGCATTCTTCATTTCTGTTACTGTGTTTGATCTCTAGCATTTCTTTTTAATTCCTTTTTAGAATGTTTCTGCTTACATTATCTATCTGTTCTTGGATGTTGTATACTTTTTTCCACTTAAGTCCTTAGATTAATCATGGTTTTTAAAAATTCCTGGTCTAATAATTTAAGCATTCCTTCCATATCTGACTCTGGTTCTAATGCACGTTTAGTCTTTTCAAACTGTGTTTGCCCCGTTTTAAATGCCTTATAATTTTTTGTTGAAAGGGGAGTATAATGTACAGGTGGTCCCCAACTTATGATGGTTTGACTTAATTTTTCAACTTCACGACGTGTGAAAGCAATATGCATTCAGTTAAAATAGTGCTTTGAATTTTGACCTTTCCCAGGCTAGTAATATGTGATGCTGGGCAGTGGCAGCAAACTCTCAGGACAGAAATGACTTCTGTGTTCCACTTGACTGTCTGGGTTCCTACTTTTTCCTTCAATTGTGGCCTGGAATTACTTACTTAGTCTTGACAGCCCTTCAGTGCTGTTAGTGATTTTTTTTTAAATTCATTTAATTGCTTGAGGTTGATCTGAAAACCATTAACAACCATTCCTAGAAGTACACGTCATGTTTTTTAAAAAAGCAATTTGAATGAGATTAGTAATCTGATAGAAATGACTATTTAAAGGAATCTTTGGATACTTTTATATATTTGATGACTTTCTCAACAAATTTCTAAGACAATGTAAAAAATTATAATTCGTTGAATCATGTTATTAGTAGATTTCTGGTACATGAACTTTTATAATGAGTTTGCTACTTAGAAACTTCTGCCTACATCAGACTATAAATCATCTACTTTTAGTGGGTTGAATAGGACTGAAGTCTCAGAGTGCCTCTTTTATATGCGTATTTATCTTGTCAGGATGGGGGTGGCATAGAGCTGTCGTGAATGTGCTTAAAGTAATGAAATTTCAGCAACCTAAGGCCAGTATTTCTAATTTACTCACCATGCCAGAGTGTTCATTCATTATTGCTTGATCGCTGATACTGCATATTCAAGCTATTTTAAGATTTTGGAGTTCATAGTTTTGATCACAATAAATCATAGTTTTGATCGCAGTAAATCATAGTAATAAACAATTAGAAAAAACTTCTTAGATCTCTTTTTGTATGTTCCTTTAACTGGCTTTCATACAGTCACTGCTGTATGAAACTGCTTGTTGCACAGTTAACCCATATTTGCAACACAGTATAGTCTTCTGGAAAAATATTCAGATGATCTGTAGGTTTGGTATTAGCTTACCTGGAATGTGATTTTTCTCATTACATATAAGAGGGTAGAGCTGGCCCAAACAAGGATCCTTACTGTGTTGGCTGATAGCTGATAGCCAACACAGTAAGTTAAAAACTTAAGTTATTTGATGATGATCAGTGAAGCCCAAAATAAGAATGGTGCCCTCTCCTAACTTATTGCTTTTGGCTTACTAATTTCAAGTGTATAAATATATGATATATATATATATATAAATTCATTGGTTCTGTTAAGAAAATCATAAAGGGATAATATTTATAGTATTTAATCATAGTATAATCTACATTTTATGTCTGCTTTTTTTCTTACTTATAGTAGACCCAAATGATCTGTACATTGTAGAACCCCTCAAGTTCTCTCCAGAAAAAAAGGTAATGTTTTGTTTCCTTTTAAGTATATTGGTGTGTTATGTGGGTGTAGATGAAGAAATAGGTTGAAAGTTTTAATATAACCTTTAAGTGGTCCTTAAACTTACTGTTTATTTTCAATCATGATAATGATGTAAATGTTTACAGGGGTCAGCAAACTATGACCCATAGGCTATATATGGCCTGTGGCCTGTTTTATAGGGGCCTGAAGCCATTTTTAAAGAGTTGTAAAATAAAAAAGAATATGCAGAGAGAGAGTATGTGACCTGAAAAGCCTAAAATATTTACTATCTGGCTTTTACAGAAAAAACTTGCTGACCCCTGGCTGATTGTCTGACATGCACTGATAATAAAGAATGACTCAGTGTGTGTGCTATTCCTGTAATCCTCACATCAACCTGAAGACGATACTCTCCCATTTTTTAAGTGAGAACACTGAAACTCAGAGTTTGTATCTTCTTTAAATGACTCATTAAATAGGTGGCAAAAATCAGACTGTACTTAGGCTTTTTTGGTTACAAAGTGTGTGCTTTTTCCATTTTGCCTCTTAAAGTAAGTTGTCCTCATTTTGATTTAGAGGTAATTGTCTCCAGGTGAAAGGACTTGGCCATTAGAACTTATCTTGTAACTTGGCCCAAGTTACAAGGTAGTATGTGGCGAAGTTAGGATTGAAATAGCCTAGGATTCAATCCTAACTTCACCACATACTACCTTGTAACTTGGGGAGGGAATTAAACCTGTGAACCTTGGTGTTTTCATTTGGTAACCAGGGACAAAATATTGATACTCACCTTTCAGGGTTAGCAAGTAAGATACACATGAAAGCAACTAGAATGATGTCTGGCACATAATAGGCATTCAGATTTTAGTTATCGCCCCCTAATCTATATTCAGAGGTGGCAGATAAGAGTTTGACTGAGTAGTATTTACAAAATGAAAAGGTAATTATGGTATCTGTAAAGAACATAACAGTATGTCTTGCTATTTATAATACTCTTTTACTTTCCACCAGGAGAGGGCGCTTTACTCCAGTAGCTCAGCTCTCTGAATTTGGTTAGGTAACTATTGGAGGTCTAATTCCTACCCTTTCTTTTCCTTGTGTTATAGAAGAAACGCTGCAAGTACAAAACTGAAAAAATTGAGACCATAAAGCCAGCACATCCATTGCACCCTATAGCCAATGGCGACATAAAAGGAAGAAAGCCTTTTACGAACCAGAGAGATTTTTCTAATATGGGAGAAGTTTATCACTCTTCTTATAAGGGTCCTCCGTCTGAAGGAAGCTCAGAAACTTCATCACAGTCAGAAGAGTCTTATTTTTGTGGCATTTCAGCTTGCACAAGTCTGTGCAATGGACAGTCCCAAAAGACAAAAACTGAGAAGAGGGCTTTGAAACGAAGGCGGTCTAAAGTCCAAGACCAAGGAAAATTGATAAAAACTCTCATACAGACTAAGTCAGGATCATTGCCAAGCCTGCATGACATAATCAAAGGAAACAAAGAGATCACCGTGGGAACACTTGGTGTTACAGCAGTCTCGGGACATATTTAAAATTAATCGAACTTTTCATACTGGAGACTTTTGTTGTTGTTCTTTGAAGAACAGTCTGTGGTATTTGAAGGGTTTGGGGGAGGGAGAAAATATTACTGGGAAAAGTATTCAGAAATTATGATTCCTGCCTTTTTAAAAAGTAGGTGGGATTGTGTCAATCTTGGTTAGTGAGCTGCAGTTTTACAAGGCTGATCACTTCCTACGAGGACAATGGTAGACATTTTATAAAGATTTTTTTCACAGATTAATTACTGGGACAAAAGTAATTCGGAAGCCCAGTTCCTTGGGTGGGATAGGAATGAAAGCCTAAACCTCTTCCTTTAGCTTTGTTCCTACTTCTTGCACCTTCCCATATTTATGTGCCTTTTGTCTATTTATAATGCCACTGGAAGAGGAGGGAGAACTTTTCCTGTCATTTGATTTCTTTTATAACTTTGTTAGTTTTTTGAAGCTGCAAACACTACAAGGCTTTAATGTGATCTGCGCCTGGAGTTCAGTAAAGATCAGTAAAGACAGTGTAAAGATCCTAAAGACTTGGCCAACTAGACCTCTGTTTAGCAAACTCACTTGAAACAGACACTTGATGGAATTTTTACATCTGTTCTTTTAGGTAAGTGGTGATGCTTTTGATGTTATTTTCATTTAACTTATTCACACTAGTTTTCTTTGGTTACTAATTCAATGAGAAGGGGAAGAAAAAAACGACAGGATCTTTTCTTGAAAATAACTAGTACTTGCAAATAATTGTTTTATAAACTCACCTTTTAAACACATTTAGCCACTTTTAAGGGTTTTCTTTAGCTACATTACATTTTCAACATTCACAATAAGCACTAATCCTCCCAACTTTCAGATCACTGTTTTCTCTTACAAATGGAAAATTCAAAGGTTCGTCAAATGAGTCCAGGTCTCATAATCACTGCCTATGTATATATGCACAGAACCAGCTAGTGAGTTTGTCAAGCCTTGTCTAATTGGTCAAGTCTAAAGGGATTATTATTCCTTGATGTTTGCTTTGTACTGGCTACAAATGTGCAGAGATATACATGTGTGATGTCAATGGGTTTGTCTTCGTCTTTTTTCTTTAAAAATAATTGGCAGTGACTGTATTTGAATCAAATGATTTCTTAAGTATGTGTTTGTACAGTAATGAGTGAAAGTGGAAAGTTTCTTTTTGAAAGGGAGAGAATTGACCGTTTTGTGTTGCAAGATTTAAGTTATTGAGCACTTTTAGTAATAACTGTTTTTCAACTTGTCTAATACCTTTCTGGGGGTATTGGTTGTAATGTGACTTATTTAAAGCCTCTTTTGTTTAAGTTGCTGCTTTAGGTTAACAGTATGTTTTAGATGATTTAAAATTTTTTCCAATCTGTACAATTAGCCATTCAGAGCAAGAGGGCCTGATTGTATAGAAACCCATTGAAAAGAGGTCCAGATGAGAGCAGAGGTAGAACGGGAAGTTACACCATCTGTGTGCAGCATCCAGGGTTGTGGAAAGACGACTTTCAATATGTAACTACGGAGCTGTAGTGCCATTAGAAACTGTGAATTTCCAAATAAATCTGAACACTTGTCTTTATTAATTACTGGCTCTTCTGTTCTTTGAAGGAGAACTTTTACAAACTTGTTACTCTGAACAGATTTGTTTTTGCCACTTTTAAAGTTAAATACAGCAGCATCCTGTTAAATAATTAGTCACATTTCAGCCAACTACAAACTGATTGAACTTGGACAGAAACATTTTGTTCCCTATACAGTCAGAATTTCACCATTTCAAACACTGAAATGAGCGTTTTGAATATTTAGTAGACTACGTTTATGTGCTTTTCTCTTATTAGGTGCCATCTTTAAGACTACTAATTGTTAATTTTTTCCATATATAAACATGGCATAACATTTTACAATTTGGGGTTTATTTTTCCTCTCTGAGATTATACTTACATGAGGGGAAAACATGAAAATTCTTGCCAATAATAGATTTGTGACTGGCGAGAAGCAAAGCTATACGTGTGTGTGTGTATGTGTGTGTATGTGTGTGTGTGTGTGTGTGTGTGTGTGTATATATATGTAATAGGCTTTCAATGTTCCTTGGTAGTCAACTTTATTTTATTTCTTCTAATATTAAGTAAAGCATTAAAACAGTAAGAAATAAGAAGAAACGAAGGGATCTGTAAGAGCAAGAACACAAAGTAAAGTTCTTATAATTGGATTTTTAAAAATAGAGTTATATAATTTGAGGAATGAAATAGTTTTATAAGGTAAGGTTTGGCACAGAAAGACAGCTGTTCTCTATTCTCTGCCACTACACGTCCCTCACACCCCAGCCTTTCCCCCATCAAGGGTTCCTTGCTCCCCAGCAGCAACCATTTTCAACTCTGTATCTCCAGTTACTGTGCTTATTTTGCCACTTACTGATTTGCCAGTTTTTGATGTGTCCCCAGTGTGAATATATAAACTTGTCGGCACGAATATGAAGTAGATATAAACTTATATTTGTTAACCTGGTTGAACAAATTTAAGATCACAGTATAATAAGCAACATGTCTATTTAGAAATATGTTTTAACTCTCTATTTCATAGAACAAAGTTACTTAAAAGCCTCATGCTTTTCCCCAACTTTTTAACTTGAGAAATTTCAAATCCATAGAAAACGTGAATTCCCATGCACTGTTACCCAGGTTCAACAATTAGCATTTGTAGTTTTCTTTTTATACATACATACACATGTATTAAACACATTTTTTGGGTGAGCCCTTTGAAAGTTAAAAGATATCATGCTCTTAACCCCTGAATACTTACGCATGTGTTTTCTAAGAATAAGAACATTCACCTACATGACCATAATACTAGTATCACACCTGAGAGTCAGTAATTCCCTAATATCTAATACACACTCCATGATCAGATTTCTCCACAGGTCCACATGCATACTCTTTCCTTCCTTTTCCTTTCCTTCTTCCTTTACCAAGGGCCAGTCAAGTTTGATTTGGTTTCATTGTCTAGTTTCTTTTAAAATGTACAGATTGCTTTATGACTTTGCATGTCTTCCTTGTGTAAGGGCCATACTTATTTTCTCTGAATCATTCCAGTTTTAGTGTCTGAGCTACCAAAGTGGCTATTAAGAGCTTTTCTAGTGATGTATCAACACTGTCACTATAAATTTTATCCCAACCCACAAGTATTCATTTATATGACATTAAGACATTAAAAATAATCCTATTGGAACATGTATTATACTCCACTGCACTATACTCCACTTAGTCTATTACTTTCAAAATTAATCTTTAGAATATTTGTCTACAACAGAGTTCATCACTTGCATTTATAAGGTCATACACCCTAGACTACCAACTTGGCATTCCATTTTTTTGACAAATCAAGATATTGAAAACCCAAACAAATACCTTCTGTTATAAAACTTGTAAAATAAGTCTTTTTGAGCAAACAGAAGCATTTGTGATTTTTAAGTTTATAAGGGATAAAAACCAAGTTTTACACCCAGAATAGTTCCCCATGTAGGTGGTGTACTATCCCACTTAAGAGCAGGTGTTTAAATCATACTGCCTAGTTTCATATTTGTTCTCTATCTCTTGAGTTTGGCATTAGACAAAATCACAATCAGTCATAATCTCATTAAGCATCAGACTTCTCACCTGTAAATATGTGTAACAGCACCTATTTCAGATAATTGTTCTGAAGATCAGTCATGCTTATACATGTAAAACTATCATGTGCCTAGCATGTAGTACACACAATGCTAGCTATTAATGTTTTGATGCTCAGAGTGAGATCTCATCCCTTTGTCTCTGAGCATCAACCAGCAGGTGTAAGACTGTCCTCTCCAGCCTCAGTCTACAACCACCATCCATTAGCAGGGTCAGCAGGGAGCTTTGAGCCAGATGTGCTCTGAGTAAGATTCCACCCTCAGTGCTTCCATTGCAGGCATCAATAAGTCACTCCAGAGCTCTGCAGGGCCCCTGGAAAGACCTTGCTACCCCTTGTTGTAAGGCCTTGCCACAATTTTATGCCTCAAAACCATTAAGGCAAATTTCATATGCCTTTGATTCCTATTAATTTTATCACCACAAGAAACCCCATATGGCTCTTCACATCCTTCTTTCTGGACCCATGTTCCTTCACCAACGCCTAAAAACACTTCCCCTGTGCCCTCTGGAACTCAAAAGTCAGTCATCAGTAAAATTTCCTAAATCTTTAACTTCTTTCAACCTTCTCTTCACCTCCTTATTCTAACTGAAACTACTTTCCTTGAATCCTTTCCAGGAGGTCACTTTTTTTCTTCCTGATTGCCTCATAACCACTCGACCTAGAGGTAGAATAGATGGTCTCCTTAATCTTCAGTGCCTAAAACGCCTCACTTTGTATCTTATATTGACAAACTCTAGCATCTACTCTTTCTCCTTGTTGCAAGTGAACCCCTGTTTTCTCTCACCCTCTCTCATCTTCCTTCATGGGGTCACTGTCATTCTAATACTGTTTCTGTCATAATCCTTGATTTCAATGTCTACACATTATTTTTTCTAGTTTCTCACTTCTTTGCCTTCTTTCCCCTAAGATCTTGTTCTCCAGCCTGTATTAGCCACTTAACTCCCATGATTAAATCCTAGTGTTTATCACTGTCAATATCCATAATCCTTAATACCAATTTCAAGCACCCAACTCTGAACACCTCCTATTTTTCTAGCTCATGCCCCCTCACACCCTAACTCTAACAATTCTTCGATTTCACCGAATCCTACAGTCCATTGGTCATACTGATAAGAACAGAGTAAAGGGACAAAGTAGGTGATTAAATAGATAATCCCACTAAGGGAGCATAAGAAAAATGTATGGGAGACCCCTGTAAGTTAATGATCACTCAAGAAAGCAGGTTTGCCTAACCACAAAACCAAGCAGGCTTCCTTAAAAACAAAACCATGCAATAGTCATGAGACATGCCCTACAACAGTAAAACGATGATGGCTTTCTTAAGTTCCCTTTACACCCTGGTCTTTCTTGTCCCACTCCCAAATCACTTTTCTTTCACTCAAAGTTCTCTTTCCTATAGGGGAGGGAAAAAAATGACACTTTCAAAATATTTTCAAATGAACCTTATTCTTCATTAGGGCAAAGGCAATGCTTCCTATCTTTGTCCTTGACTTCCAAGAATGGCTGAATGATGGACTTCCCTTTTACCATTTCAACTCAACACCCTTAAAAGTCAACAGCAATGGAAGAGGAATCAAGATGGTGGGGCAGTAGGATGTGGAGCTTACCTCTTCCCACAGATACAGCAAAAACACATCTACAAGTGGAATGATTCACACAGAATATCTACTGAATGCTGGCAGAAGACCTCAGACTTCCAAAAGGGCAAGAAAACTTCCATGTAACTGGGTAGGACAAAAGAAAAAAGAAAAAAAAGAGAAGGAATTGGGACAGGACCTGCACCCCAGGGAGGGAGATGTGAAGGAGGAAAGGTTCCCCCACCATGGGAAATCCCCTCAATGGTGGGGAGACCAGCCTGGATGGAGGGGGAGCCATAGAGCCTCGGAGGAGAGTGCAGCAACCAGTTTGTGGAAGGACCTGCACAGATGGTCAGTACCTCTGCCCTGTGCTCCCCAGCCTGGGACGCTTGTATGCTGGTGTGGGCGGGGCTGGGTGCTGAAGCTCGAGCTTCAGATGTCAGACCCAGGGATAGGACCAGGTTAGCTGCATGCAGACAGCCTGAAAAGGTTGGAGAGTGACAACTGAGTGTGCACTCAGAAGAGACCTGGGCCCACCAGAGAGGCAAAACACCACTGTTGGGGGGCACTTGAGAAGACGGGCAGGACTGCCATAGGAGCTTCTTTTCCTACCTGTGGGCTCTCAGGCAACAAGGCACCACTTACACAAGTTCTGGGGGCAGGTGCAAGCTGCTGCCACCATCTTGGGCTCCAGAGACAGACATGGGCCACTGCCACAGCTAGTGGACCGGCTAGCAGGTGCCACTTGCTGTCCTGGCGGGGGGAGTTGCACAGCCCGCCACTACCACTGTGAGACCCGTGGGTGGGCGCCGATTGCTGCCACCACCATATGGGGAGCGCGCACAGGCCATGAGCAGGCACCAATTGCTGTTCCTACTGTCCTGCAAGTAGGTAGGTTATTGCTGCCGCTAAGAGACACAATAGCAGGCGCCATCTGCTGCCCCTACTGTCCTGGGACTACATGGGCCACTGCTGCCACTGGGAGACCTGGGAGCGGGTGCTGATCAATGTCCCCGCCATACCAGGAGTGTGCACAGGCCACCGTGCCTGCACACGTCATATCAAGAGGATAAGAGCCAGCACACACACTGTGGAAAGAGGCAACAATCATCCAAACTAAAAGCAGCCCCTTGATTCCAGACAAGATGGCAGGGCTACGTAGAAGGACGTGAACTCACCTCCTCTCAGTAAAACACCAAAATTACAACTAACAACTTAATTACCATTGACAAAAAAGACTGGAACCCACCAGAAAAGATACTTCACATCCAAAGACAAAGAAGAAGCCACAACAAGACGGTAGGAGGGGCACTTCCACGATATAAGACAGATTCCATACCCGCCAGCTGGGCAACCCAAAAACTGGAAAATAATTATATTGCAGAGGTTCTCCCACAGGAGTGAGTTCTGAGCCTCATATCAGGCTCCCCAGCCTGAGGGTCTGGCCACAGTAGGAGGAGCCCCCAGAGCATTTGGCTTTGAAGGCCACTGGGGCTTGAGTGCAGGAGCTCCACAGGACTGGGGGAAACGGAGGTTCCACTTTCGGAGGGTGCACACAAGATTTTACGTGCACTGGGACCCAGCACAAAGCAGTGACTCCATAGGAACTTGGGCTAGACCTACCTGTGGGTCTTGGAGGGTCTCCTGGTGAGGTGTGGGTCAGCTGTGGCTCACTGAGGGCAAGGACACTGGTGGTGGAAGTCCCAAGGAATATTAATCGGCATGAGATTTCCTGGAGGTCTCCATTTTGGCACTGAGACCCGACCCCACCCAACAGCCTGCAGGCTCAAGTGCTGGGATAACTACAGGCCAAACAAACAGCAGGGGGGAACACAGCCCCACCCATCCGCTGACAGGCACCTAAAGTTGTACTGAGCTCACAGCCACCTCTAAATACACCCCTTGACATGGCCCTGCCCACCAGAGGGACAAAACCCAGCACCACCCACCAGTGGGCAGGCACCAGTCCTTCCCACCAGGAACCCTGCACAAGCCTCTGGACCAACCTCACCCACCAGGGGACAGACACCAGAAGCAAGAGGAAATACAATCCTGCAGCCTGCAGAAAGGAGACTACAAACACAGGAAATTAGAAAAAGTGAGACGGCAGAGAAATATGTTCCAGAAAAAGAAACAGGATAAAACCCCAGAAGAACAACTAAGTGAAGTGGAGATAGGCAATCTACCTGAAAAAGAATTCAGAGTAATGATAGTAAAGATGATCCAATATCTCATCTCAGAAAAAGAATGGAGGCACAGACTGAGAAGATGCAAGAAATGTATAACAAAGATCTAGAAGGTTTAAACAATAAACAAACAGATGAATAATACAATAATTGAAATGAAAAATACACTGGAAGGAACCGATACCAGAATAAATGAGGCAGAAGAAGGAATAAGTGAGCTGAAAAACACAGTGGTGGAAACCACCGCTGCAGAACAGAAAAAAGAAAATAGAATGAAAAGAAATAAGGACAGTCTTAGAGACCACTGGGACAACATTAAACACACAAACATTCACATTATAGGGGTCCCAGAAGGAAGAGAGAGAGAGAGAAAGGGCCCGAGAATATTTGAAGAGATTATAACCAGAAACTTACCTAACATGAGAAAGGAAACACTCGAGTCTAGGAAGGAGAGAGAGTCCCATGCAGGATAAACCCAAGGAGGAACATGTCAAGACACGTATTAATCAAACTGACAAAAATTAAAGACAAAAAAATATTGAGAGTAACAAGGGAAAAGCAACAAATTACAAGGGAATCTCCATAAGGTTATCAGCTGAATTTTCAGCAGAAACCCTGCAGGCCAGAAGGGAGTGGCACAATATATTTAAAGTGATGAAAGGGAAAAACCTAAAACCAAGAATACTCTACCCAGCAAGGTTCTCATTCAGATTTGATAGAGAAATCAAAAGATTTACAGAAAAGCAAAAGCTAAGAGAATTCAGCACCACCAAACCAGCTTTACAACAAATGCTAAAGGAATTTCTCTAGGAGAAAAAGAAAAGGCTACAACTAAAAACAAGAAAATTACAAATGAAAAAGCTCACCAGTAAAGGCAAACAAAGTAAAGGTATGAAATCATCTGCACACAAATATGATATCAAAACCAGCGATCATGAGAAGAGGAGAGTACAAATGCAGGATATTGGAAATACATTTGAAATTAAGAGATAACCAACTTAAAACTATCTTGTATCTATACAGACTGCTATATCAAAACTTCATGGGAACTGCAAACCAAAAATTTACAATAGATACACACACAAAAAAGAAAAACCCATCCAAACAACACTAGAGATAGTCATCAAATCAAGAGAGGAAGGGAAGAGAAAAGACCTACAAAAGCACATCCAAAACAATTAACAAAATGGCAATAAGAACATACATATCGATAATTACCTTAAATGTAAATGGATTAAGTGCTCCAACCAAGAGATATAGAATGGCTGAATGGATACAAAAACAAGACCCGTATATTTACTGTCTACAAGAGACCCACTTCAGATCTTAGGGACACATACGGACTGAAAGTAAGGGGATGGAAAAAATGTGTTCCATGCAAATGGAAATCAAAACAAAGTTGGAGTAACAATACTCATATGTTTACTCATAAAGTAAACAATATTTATTTTTTTAAATAAAGACTTACAAGAGAAAAAGAATAATGATTAAGGGATCAATCCAAGAAGAAAATATAACAAATGTAAATATATATGCACCCAACATAGGAGCACTTCAACATAAGGCAAATACTAACAGCCATAAAAGGAGAAAATCGATAGTAACACAATAATAGTGGGAGATTTAACACCCCACTTTCATCAACAGACAGGTCATCCAGACAGAAACATCAATAAGGAAACACAGGCCTTAAATGACACATAAGACCAGATGGGCTTAACTGATATTTATAGAACATTTCATCTGAAAGCAGCAGAATATACATTCGTCTCAAGTGCACATGGAACATTCTCCAGAATAGGTCACATCTGCGCTACAAGTCAAGCCTCAGTAAATGTAAGAAAATTGAAACCATATCAACTATCTTTTCCGACAACAACACTGAGATTAGAAATCAATCAGAAGGAAGAAAAATATAAAAACCACAGACACATGGAGGCTAAACAATGTTACTGAACAAGCATGGGTCACTGAAGAAATCAAAGAGGAAATCACAAAATACCTAGAGACAAATGGTAATGAAAACACAACAAACCAAAACCTAATCATGAGATGCAGCAAAAGCAGTTCTAAGAGGAAAGTTTATAGCAGTACAATCTTACCTCAGGAAACAAGAAAAATTTCAAATAAACAACCTAACCTTACACCTAAACCAACTAGAGAAATAAGAACAAACAAAACCCAAAGTTAGTTAAGGAAAGAAATCATAAAGACCAGAGCAGAAATAAATGAAATAGAGACATAGCAAAGATCAATGAAACTAAAAGCTGGTTCTTTGAAAAGATAAACAAAATTGATAAACCTTTAGCCAGACTCATCAAGAAAAAATGGGAGAGAGCTCAAATCAATAAAATTAGAAATGAAAAAGGAGAAGTTACAACTTACACCACAGAAATACAAAGGATCATAAGAGACTTTTATAAGCAACTATATGCCAATAAAATGGACAACGTAGAAGAAATGGACAAATTCTTAGAAAGGTACACCTTTCCAAGACTGAACCAGGAAGAAATAGAAAACATGAACAGACCAAACACAAACACTGAAATTAAAACTGTGATTAGAAAACTTCCAACAAACCCAAGTCCAGGACCAGATGGCTTCACAGGCAAATTCTATCAAACATTTAGAGAAGAGTTAACACCTATCCATTTGGAACTCCTCCAAAAAATCGCACAGGAAGGGACACTCCCATTCTATGAGGCCACCAATACGCTGATATCAAAACAAAACAAATATACCACAAAAAAAGAGAATTACAGGCCAACATCACTAATGAAAATAGAGGCAAACATCTTCAACTAAATGCCAGCAAACCGACTCCAAGAATTTGGTGAAAGGATCATACAACACACTCAACTGGGATTTTTCCCAGTGATATAAGGATTCTTCAATATCTGAAAATCAATCAACGTGATATACCACATTAACAAATTGAAGAATAAAAACTGTACGATCATGTCAATTGAAGCATAAAAAGCTTTTGACAAAATTCAGCATCCAGTTATAATAAAAAGTCTCCAGAAAGCAGGCATAGAGGGAATCTAACTCTACATAATAAAACGCCATATATGACAAACCCACAGCTAACATCATTCCCGATGGTGAAAAGCTGAAAGCATTTTCTCTAAGATCAGGAATGAGACAAGGATGTCCACTCTCACCACTTTTATTCATAGTTTTGGAAGTCGTAGCCATGGAAATTGACAAGAAATAAAAGGAAACCAAATTGGGAAAGAAGAAGTAACACTTTCATTGTTTGCAAATGACATGATACTATACAGAGAAAATCCTAAAGACACTACCAAAAAACTACTAGAGCTCAGTGAATTTGGTAAAGATGCAGGATACAAAATGAATACACAGAAATCTCTTGCATCCCTATACATTAACAAGAAAAGATCAGAAAGAAAAATTAAGGAAACAATCCTACTTACCATCACATAAAAAAGAATAAAATCCCTAGGAATAAGCCTACATAAGGAGGCAAAAAACCTGTACTCCTGAAACTATAAGACGTTGATGAAAGGAACTGAAGATGACAGAAACAGATGGAAAGATATACCATATTCTTGGATTGGAAGAATCAATATTGTCAAAATGACTATACTACCCAATCCATAAGGCAATCCATAGATACAACGCTATCCCTATCAAATTACTAATAGCATTTTTCACAGAACTATAACAAAATTTTAAAATTTGCATGGGAACACAAAAGACCCCAAATAGCCAAAACAATCTTAAGCAGAACAGAGTTGTAGGAATCACTGACTTCAGGCTATACTACAAAGCTACAGTCATAAGACCAGTATGGTACTGGCACAAAAACAGACACATAGATTAATGGAATAGGATAGAAAGCCCAGAAATAACCCCCTGCACTTATGGTCAATCAATCTATTACAAAGGAAGCAAGAATATACAGTGGTTTTTCAAAGACAGTCCCTTCAATAAGTGGTGCTGGGAAAACTGGACAGCTACATATAAAAGAATGAATTTAGGAGGCTTCCAGGAAGATGGTGGAAGAGTAAGACGCGGAGATCACCTTCCTCCCCACAGATACACCAAAAATACATCTACACGTGGAACAACTACAGAACACCTACTGAACGCTGGCAGAAGACCTCCCAAAAGGCAAGAAACTCCCCACGTACAGGGTAAAAGAAAAAAGAATAAACAGAGACAAAAGGATAGGGATGGGACCTGCACCAGTGGGAGGGAGCTGTGAAGGAGGAAAGGTTTCCACACACTAGGAAGCTCCTCCGCGGGCGGAGACTGTGGGAGGCAGAGGGGGAAAGCTTCGGAGCCGCAGAGGAGAGCACAGCAACAGGGGTGTGGAGGGTGAAGCGGAGAGATTCCCATACAGAGGATCGGTGCCAACTGGCATTCACCAGCTCGAGAGGCTTGTCTGCTCACCCGCAGGCGTGGGCGGGGCTGGGAGCTGAGGCTCAGGCTTCGGTCGGAGCGCTGGGAGAGGACTGGGTTTGGCGGCGTGAACACAGACTGCAGGGGGTTAGTGCGCCACGGCTAGCCGGGACGGAGTCTGGGGAAAAGTCTGGACCTGCCAAAGAGGCAAGAAACCTTTTCTTCCCTATTTGTTTCCTGGTGCGCTAGGAGAGGGAATTAAGAGCGCTGCTTAAATGAGGTCCAGAGACGGCCGCGAGCCGCGGCTAGAAGCGCGGACCCCAGAGACGGGCATAAGACGCTAAGGCTGTTGCTGCCGCCACCAAGAAGCCAGTGTGCGAGCACAGGTCACTATCCACACCCTGCTTCAGGGGAGCCTGTGCAGCCCGCCACTGCCAGGGTCCCAGGAACCAGGGACAACTTCCCCGGGAGAATGCATGGTGTGCCTCAGGCTGCTGCAATGTCACGCCGGCCTGTGATTCCACAGGCTCGCCCTGCACTCCGTACGCCTCCCTGACCCCGGCCTGAGTGAGCCAGAGTCCCCGAAGCAGCTGCTCCTCTAACCTCGTACTGTCTGAGTGAAGAACAGATGCCTTCTGGAGACCTACACGCAGAGGCGGGGCCAAATCCAAAGCTAAGCCCTGGGAGCTGTGAGAACAAAGAAGAGAAAAGGAAACCTCGCCCAGCAGCCTCAGAAGCATCGGATTAAAGCTCCACAATCAACGTGATGTACCCTGCATCTGTGGAATACCTGAATAGACAACGAATCATCCCAAATTGAGGAGGTAGACTTTGAGAGCAACATTTATGATTTTTTCCCCTTTTCCTCTTCTTGTGAGTGTGTATGTGTATGCTTCTGTGTTAGATTTTGTCTGTATAGCTTTGCTTCCACCATTTGTCCAAGGGTTCTACCCGTCCATTTTATTATTTTATTTTATTTTTCTTAATAATTATTTTTATTTTAATAATTTTATTTTAGCTTACTTTATTTTATTTTACTTTATCTTCTTTCTTTTCTTCTTTCCTTCCTTCCCTCCTTTAGACAACGAATCATCCCAATTTGAGGAGGTGGACTTTAAGAGCAAGATTTATGATTTTTTCCCCTTTTCCTCTTTTTGTGAGTGTGTATGTGCATGCCTTTGTGTGAGATTTTGTCTGTATAGCTTTGCTTTCACCATTTGTCCTAGGGTTCTATATGACCATTTTTTAAAAAAAAATTTTTCTTAATAATTATTTTTTATTTTAATAACTTTATTAAATTTTATCTTACTTTATTTTATTTTACTTTATCTTCTTTCTTTTCTTTTTTCCTTCCTTCCCTCCTTCCTTCCTTCCTTCCTCCCTCCCTCCTTTCTTTCATTCTTTCTTTCTTTCTTTCCTTCTACTTCTACTAATTCTTTCTTTCTACTTTTTCTCCCTTTTATTCTGAGCCATGTCGGTGAAAGGCTCTTGGTGCTGCAGCCAGGAGTCAGTGCTGTGCCTCTGAGGTGGGAGAGCCAACTTCAGGACACTGGTCCACAAGAGACCTCCCAGCTCTACCTAATATCAAACAGCGAAAATCTCCCAGAGATCTCCATCTCAACACCAGCACCCAGCTTCACTCAGTGACCAGCAAGCTACAGTGCTGGACACCCTATGCCAAATAACTAGCAAGACAGGAACACAACCCCACCCATTAGCAGAGAGGCTGCCTAAAATCATAATAAGTCCACAGACACCCCAAAACACACCAAGAGATGTGGACTTGCCCACGAGAAAGACAAGATCCAGCCTCATCCACCAGAACACAGGCTCTAGTCCCCTCCACCAGGAAGCCTACACAACCCACTGAACCAACCTTAGCCACTGGGACAGAAACCAAAAACAACGGGAACTACGAACCTGCAGCCTGCAAAAAGAGGACCCCAAACACAGTAAGATAAGCAAAATGAGAAGGCAGAAAAACAAACAGCAATTGAAGGAGCAAGACAAAAACCCACCAGACCTAACAAATGAAGAGGAAATAGGCAGTCTACCTGAAAAAGAATTCAGAATAATGATAGTAAAGATGATCCAAAATCTTGGAAATAGAATAGACAAAATGCAAGAAACATTTAACAAGGACCTAGAAGAAATAAAGATGAAACAAGCAACGATGAACAACACAATAAATGAAATTAAAAATACTCCAGATAGGATCAATAGCAGAATAACTGAGGCAGAAGAACAGATAAGTGACCTGAAAGATAAAATAGTGGAAATAACTACTGCAGAGCAGAATAAAGCAAAAAGAATCAAAAGAACTGAGGACAGTCTCACAGACCTCTGGGACAACATTAAATGCACCAACATTCGAATTATAGGGGTTCCAGAAGAAGAAGAGAAAAAGAAAGGGACTGAGAAAATATTTGAAGAGATTATAGTTGAAAACTTCCCTAATATGGGAAAGGAAATAGTTAATCAAGTCCAGGAAGCACAGAGGGTCCCATACAGCATAAATCCAAGGAGAAACACGCCAAGACACATAATAATCAAACTGTCAAAAATTAAATACAAAGAAAACATATTAAAAGCAGCAAGGGAAAAACAACAAATAACACACAAGGGAATCCCCATAAGGTTAACCGCTCATCTTTCAGCAGAAATTCTGCAAGCCAGAAGGGACTGGCAGGACATATTTAAAGTGATGAAGGAGAAAAGCCTGCAACCAAGTTTACCCAGCAAGGATATCATATAGATTTGTTGGAGAAATTAAAACCTTGACAGACAAGCAAAAGCTGAGAGAGTTCAGCACCACCAAACCAGCTTTACAACAAATGCTAAAGGATCTTCTCTAGGCAAGAAAAACAAGAGAAGGAAAAGACCTACAATAACGAACCCAAAACAATTAAGAAAATGGGAAGAGGAACATACATATCGATAATTACCTTAAATGTAAATGGACTAAATGCTCCCACTAAAAGACACAGACTGGCGGAATGCATACAAAAACAAGACCCATATATATGCTGTCTACAAGAGACCCACCTCAGACCTAGAGACACATACAGACTGAAAGTAAGGGAATGGAAAAAGATATTCCATGCAAATGGAAAGCAAAAGAAAGCTGGAGTAGCAATTCTCATATCAGACAAAATAGACTTGAAAATAAAGACTATTACAAGAGACAAAGAAAGACACTACATAATGATCAAGGGAGCAATCCAACAAGAAGATATAACAATTGTAAACATTTATGCACCCAACATAGGAGTACCTCAATACATAAGGGAAGTACTAACAGCCATAAAAGGGGAAATCGACAGTAACAAATTCATAGTAGGGGACTTTAACACCCCACTTTCACCAATGGACAGATCATCCAAAATGAAAATAAATAAGGAATATTTATTCCTTATTTATATATATAATATATATATTATATAAATAAGGAAACACAATTAAACAAGATGGATTTAATTGATATTTATAGGACATTCCATACAAAAACAACAGAATACACATTTTTCTCAAGGGATCATGGAACATTCTCCAGAATAGATCGTATCTTGGACACAAATCAAGCATTGGAAAATTAAAGAAAATTGAAATTGTATCAAGAATCTTTTCCGACCACAACACAATGAGACTAGATACCAATTACAGGAAAAGACCTGTAAAAAATACAAACACACGGAGGCAAAACAATACATTACTTAATAACGAAGTGATCACTGAACAAATCAAAGAATAACTTAAAAAATACCTAGAAACAAATGAAAATGGAGACACGACGGCCCAAAACTTATGGGATGCAGCAAAAGCCGTTCTCAGTGGGAAGTTCATTGCAATACAAGCCCACTTTAAAAAACAGGAAACATCTCGAATAAACAACCTAACCTTGCACCAAAAGCAATTAGAGAAAGAAGAACAAAAAACCCCCCAAACTTAGCAGAAGGAAAAAAATCATAAAAATCAGGTTAGAAACAACTGAGAAAGAAATGAAGGAAACGATACCAAAAATGAACAAAACTAAAAGTTGGTTCTTTGAGAAGATAAACAAAAGTGATAAACCATGAGCCAGACTCATCAAGAAAAAAGGGAGAAGACTCAAATCAATAGAATTGGAAATGAAAAAGGAGAAGTAACAACTGACACTGCAGAAATACAAAAGATCATGAGAGATTACTACAAGCAACTCTATGCCAATAAAATGGACAACCTGGAAGAAATGGACAAATTCTTAGAAATGCACAACCTGCCAAGACTGAATCAGGAAGAAATAGAAAATATGAACAGACCAATCACAAGCACTGAAATTGAAACTCTGATTAAACATCTTCCAACAAACAAAAGCCCAGGACCAGACGGCTTCACAGGCGAATTCTATCAAACATTTAGAGAAGAGCTAACACCTGTCTTTCTCAAACTCTTCCAAAATATAGCAGAGGGAGGAACGCTCCCAAACTCATTCTATGAGGCCACCATCACCTTGATACCAAAACCAGACAAGGATGTCTCAAAGAAAGAAAACTACAGGCCAATATCACTGATGAACATAGATGCAAAAATCCTCAACAAAATACTAGCAAACAGAATCCAACAGCACATTAAAAGGATCATACACCATGATCAAGTGGGGTTTATGCCAGGAGTGCAAGGATTCTTCAATATACGCAAATCAATCAACGTGATACACCATATTAACAAATGGAAGGAGAAAAACCACATGATCATCTCAATAGACGCAGAGAAAGCTTTCGACAAAATTCAACACCCACTTCTGATAAAAACCCTGCAGGAAGTAGGCATAGAGGGAACGTTCCTCAACATAATAAAGGCCATATATGACAAACCCACAGCCAACATCGTCCTCAATGGTGAAAAACTGAAAGCGTTTCCATTAAGATCAGGAACGAGACAAGGTTGCCCACTCTCACCGCTCTTATTCAACATAGTTTTGGAAGTTTTAGCCACAGCAATCAGAGAAGAAAAGGAAATAAAAGGAATCCAAATCGGAAAAGAAGAAGTAAAGCTGTCACTGTTTGCAGATGACATGATACTATACATAGAGAATCCTAAAGATGCTACCAGAAAACGCCCAGAACTAGTCAGTGAATTTGGTAAAGAAGCAGGACACAAAATTAATGCACAGAAATCTCTTGCATTCCTATACACCAATGATGAAAAATCTGAAAGTGAAATCAAGAAAACACTCCCATTTACAGCTGCAACTTCAACAATATAATATCTAGGAATAAACCTACCTAAGGAGACAAAAGACCTGTATGCAGAAATTATAAGACACTTATGAAAGAAATTGAAGATGATACAAATACATGGAGAGATATACCATGTTCCTGGTATGGAAGAATCAACATTGTGAAAATGACTCTACTACCCAAAGCGATTTACAGGTTCAATGCAATCCCTATCAAACTACCACTGGCATTTTTCACAGACCTAGAACAAAATATGTCACAATTTGTATGGAAACACAAAAGACCCCGAATAGCCAAAGCAATCTTGAGAACGAAATACGGAGCTGGAGGAATCAGGCTCCCTGACTTCAGACTATACTACAAAGCTACAGTAATCCAGACAGTATGGTACTGGCACAGAAACAGAAAGATAGATCAATGGAACAGGACAGAAAGCCCAGAGATAAACCCACGCACATATGGTCACCTTGTCTTTGATAAAGGAGGCAGGAAAGTACAGTGGAGAAAGGACAGCCTCTTCAATAAGTGGTGCTGGGAAAACTGGACAGGTACACGTAAAAGTATGAGATTAGATCACTCCCTAACACCATACACAAAAATAAGCTCAAAATGGATTAAAGACCTAAACGTAAGGCCAGAAACGATCAAACTCTTAGAGGAAAACATAGGCAGAACACTCTGAAATAAATCACAGCAAGATCCTTTTCGACCCACCTCCTAGAGAAATGGAAATAAAAACAAAAATCAACAAATGGGACCTAATGAAACTTCAAAGCTTTTGCACAGCAAAGAAAACCATCAACAAGACCAAGAGACAACCCTCAGAATGGGAGAAAATGTTTGCAAATGAATCAACTGACAGAGGATTAATCTCCAAAATTTACAAGCAGCTCATGCAGCTCGATAACAAAAAACAAACAACCCAACCCAAAAGTGGGCAAAAGACCTGAATAGACATTTCTCCAAAGAAGATATACAGAGTGCCAACAAACAAATGAAAGAATGCTCAACATCGTTAATCATTAGAGAAATGCAAATCAAAACTACAATGAGATATCATGTCACACCAGTCAGAATGGCCATCATCAAAAAATCTAGAAACAATAAATGCTGGAGACGGTGTGGAGAAAAGGGAACACTCTTGCACTTCTGGTGGGAATGTGAATTGGTACAGACACTATGGAGAACAGCATGGAGGTTCCTTAAAAAACTGCAAATAGAACTACTATATGACCCAGCATTCCCACTATTGGGCATATACCCTGAGAAAACCATAATTCAAAAAGAGTCATGTACCAAAATGTTCACTGCAGCTCTATTTACAATAGCCCGGACATGGAAACAACCTAAGTGCCCATCATCGGATGAATGGATAAAGAAGAAGTGGCACATATATACAATGCAATATTACTCAGCCAGAAAAAGAAACGAAGTTGAGCTCTTTGTAATGAGGTGGGTAGAACTCGAGTCTGTCATACAGAGTGAAGTAAGTCAGAAAGAGAAAGACAAAAACCGTATGCTAACACATATATATGGAACTAAAGGAAAAAAATGTCATGAAGAAGCTAGGGGTAAGACAGGAATAAAGACACAGACCTACTAGAGAACAGACTTGAGGAGACGGGGACGGGGAAGGGTGAGCTGTGCCAAAGCGAGAGAGAGGCATGGACATATATACACTACCAAACGTAAGGTAGATAGCTAGTGGGAAGTAGCCGCATAGCACAGGGAGATCAGCTCGGTGCTTTGTGACCACCTGCAGGGGTGGGATAGGGAGGGTGGGAGGGAGGGAGACGCAAGAGGGAAGAGATATGGGAACATATGTATACGTATAAGTGATTCACTTTGTTATAAAGCAGAAACCAACACACCATTGTAAAGCAATTATATCCCAATAAAGATGTTTTTTTTTAAAAAAAAGAACCCACTGTATAGCATAGGAAACTCTCCTCACTACTCTGTAATGCCCTATATGGGAAAAGAGGTCAAAAAAAGAAGAAAAAAGTGGATATATGTACATGTATAACTGATTCACTTTGCTGAACACCTGAAGTAAATGCGTTGTTTTAAGTCACTAAGTTTGTGATAATTTGTCACAGCAGAAATAGAATATCCCACTCAAAAGAAATGAATTTATTTCAAGATCCACTGAGAATGTCCTTTTCAAGATAATTTCGTCTAAAATAATTCATAAGATTCTTTACCTGTCTTACTGTGGGAGTACAAGTGTCACATTTTTCATGTAATATGTATATAATAAAACTTACTACATCAAAGCTTTAAAAAAAAGAAATAAATGAAGGAAACGATAGCAAAGATCAATAAAACTATAAGCTGGTTCTTTGAGAAGATAAACAAAAGTGATAAACCATGAGCCAGACTCATCAAGAAAAAAAGGGAGAAGACTCAAATCAATAGAATTGGAAATGAAAAAGGAGAAGTAACAACTGACACTGCAGAAATACAAAAGATCATGAGAGATTACTACAAGCAACTCTATGCCAATAAAATGGACAACCTGGAAGAAATGGACAAATTCTTAGAAATGCACAACCTGCCAAGACTGAATCAGGAAGAAATAGAAAATATGAACAGACCAATCACAAGCACTGAAATTGAAACTCTGATTAAACATCTTCCAACAAACAAAAGCCCAGGACCAGACGGCTTCACAGGCGAATTCTATCAAACATTTAGAGAAGAGCTAACACCTGTCTTTCTCAAACTCTTCCAAAATATAGCAGAGGGAGGAACGCTCCCAAACTCATTCTATGAGGCCACCATCACCTTGATACCAAAACCAGACAAGGATGTCTCAAAGAAAGAAAACTACAGGCCAATATCACTGATGAACATAGATGCAAAAATCCTCAACAAAATACTAGCAAACAGAATCCAACAGCACATTAAAAGGATCATACACCATGATCAAGTGGGGTTTATGCCAGGAGTGCAAGGATTCTTCAATATACGCAAATCAATCAACGTGATACACCATATTAACAAATGGAAGGAGAAAAACCACATGATCATCTCAATAGACGCAGAGACAGCTTTCGACAAAATTCAACACCCACTTCTGATAAAAACCCTGCAGGAAGTAGGCATAGAGGGAACGTTCCTCAACATAATAAAGGCCATATATGACAAACCCACAGCCAACATCGTCCTCAATGGTGAAAAACTGAAAGCGTTTCCATTAAGATCAGGAACGAGACAAGGTTGCCCACTCTCACCGCTCTTATTCAACATAGTTTTGGAAGTTTTAGCCACAGCAATCAGAGAAGAAAAGGAAATAAAAGGAATCCAAATCGGAAAAGAAGAAGTAAAGCTGTCACTGTTTGCATATGACATGATACTATACATAGAGAATCCTAAAGATGCTACCAGAAAACGCCCAGAACTAGTCAGTGAATTTGGTAAAGAAGCAGGACACAAAATTAATGCACAGAAATCTCTTGCATTCCTATACACCAATGATGAAAAATCTGAAAGTGAAATCAAGAAAACACTCCCATTTACAGCTGCAACTTCAACAATATAATATCTAGGAATAAACCTACCTAAGGAGACAAAAGACCTGTATGCAGAAATTATAAGACACTTATGAAAGAAACTGAAGATGATACAAATACATGGAGAGATATACCATGTTCCTGGTATGGAAGAATCAACATTGTGAAAATGACTCTACTACCCAAAGCGATTTACAGGTTCAATGCAATCCCTATCAAACTACCACTGGCATTTTTCACAGACCTAGAACAAAATATGTCACAATTTGTATGGAAACACAAAAGACCCCGAATAGCCAAAGCAATCTTGAGAACGAAATACGGAGCTGGAGGAATCAGGCTCCCTGACTTCAGACTATACTACAAAGCTACAGTAATCCAGACAGTATGGTACTGGCACAGAAACAGAAAGATAGATCAATGGAACAGGACAGAAAGCCCAGAGATAAACCCACGCACATATGGTCACCTTGTCTTTGATAAAGGAGGCAGGAAAGTACAGTGGAGAAAGGACAGCCTCTTCAATAAGTGGTGCTGGGAAAACTGGACAGGTACACGTAAAAGTATGAGATTAGATCACTCCCTAACACCATACACAAAAATAAGCTCAAAATGGATTAAAGACCTAAACGTAAGGCCAGAAATGATCAAACTCTTAGAGGAAAACATAGGCAGAACACTCTGAAATAAATCACAGCAAGATCCTTTTCGACCCACCTCCTAGAGAAATGGAAATAAAAACAAAAATCAACAAATGGGACCTAATGAAACTTCAAAGCTTTTGCACAGCAAAGAAAACCATCAACAAGACCAAGAGACAACCCTCAGAATGGGAGAAAATGTTTGCAAATGTATCAACTGACAGAGGATTAATCTCCAAAATTTACAAGCAGCTCATGCAGCTCGATAACAAAAAACAAACAACCCAACCCAAAAGTGGGCAAAAGACCTGAATAGACATTTCTCCAAAGAAGATATACAGAGTGCCAACAAACAAATGAAAGAATGCTCAACATCGTTAATCATTAGAGAAATGCAAATCAAAACTACAATGAGATATCATGTCACACCAGTCAGAATGGCCATCATCAAAAAATCTAGAAACAATAAATGCTGGAGACGGTGTGGAGAAAAGGGAACACTCTTGCACTGCTGGTGGGAATGTGAATTGGTACAGACACTATGGAGAACAGTATGGAGGTTCCTTAAAAAACTGCAAATAGAACTACCATATGACCCAGCATTCCCACTACTGGGCATATACCCTGAGAAAACCATAATTCAAAAAGAGTCATGTACCAAAATGTTCACTGCAGCTCTACTTACAATAGCCCGGACATGGAAACAACCTAAGTGCCCATCATCGGATGAATGGATAAAGAAGAAGTGGCACATATATACAATGCAATATTACTCAGCCAGAAAAAGAAACGAAGTTGAGCTCTTTGTAATGAGGTGGGTAGAACTCGAGTCTGTCATACAGAGTGAAGTAAGTCAGAAAGAGAAAGACAAAAACCGTATGCTAACACATATATATGGAACTAAAGGAAAAAAATGTCATGAAGAAGCTAGGGGTAAGACAGGAATAAAGACACAGACCTACTAGAGAACGGACTTGAGGAGACGGGGACGGGGAAGGGTGAGCTGTGCCAAAGCGAGAGAGAGGCATGGACATATATACACTACCAAACGTAAGGTAGATAGCTAGTGGGAAGTAGCCGCATAGCACAGGGAGATCAGCTCGGTGCTTTGTGACCACCTGCAGGGGTGGGATAGGGAGGGTGGGAGGGAGGGAGACGCAAGAGGGAAGAGATATGGGAACATATGTATACGTATAAGTGATTCACTTTGTTATAAAGCAGAAACCAACACACCATTGTAAAGCAATTATATCCCAATAAAGATGTTTTTTTTTTTTTTAAAAAAAAGAACCCACTGTATAGCATAGGAAACTCTCCTCACTACTCTGTAATGCCCTATATGGGAAAAGAGGTCAAAAAAAGAAGAAAAAAGTGGATATATGTACATGTATAACTGATTCACTTTGCTGAACACCTGAAGTAAATGCGTTGTTTTAAGTCACTAAGTTTGTGATAATTTGTCACAGCAGAAATAGAATATCCCACTCAAAAGAAATGAATTTATTTCAAGATCCACTGAGAATGTCCTTTTCAAGATAATTTCGTCTAAAATAATTCATAAGATTCTTTATCTGTCTTACTGTGGGAGTACAAGTGTCACATTTTTCATGTAATATGTATATAATAAAACTTACTACATCAAAGCTTTAAAAAAAAGAAATAAATGAAGGAAACGATAGCAAAGATCAATAAAACTATAAGCTGGTTCTTTGAGAAGATAAACAAAAGTGATAAACCATGAGCCAGACTCATCAAGAAAAAAAGGGAGAAGACTCAAATCAATAGAATTGGAAATGAAAAAGGAGAAGTAACAACTGACACTGCAGAAATACAAAAGATCATGAGAGATTACTACAAGCAACTCTATGCCAATAAAATGGACAACCTGGAAGAAATGGACAAATTCTTAGAAATGCACAACCTGCCAAGACTGAATCAGGAACAAATAGAAAATATGAACAGACCAATCACAAGCACTGAAATTGAAACTCTGATTAAACATCTTCCAACAAACAAAAGCCCAGGACCAGACGGCTTCACAGGCGAATTCTATCAAACATTTAGAGAAGAGCTAACACCTGTCTTTCTCAAAATCTTCCAAAATATAGCAGAGGGAGGAACGCTCCCAAACTCATTCTATGAGGCCACCATCACCTTGATACCAAAACCAGACAAGGATGTCTCAAAGAAAGAAAACTACAGGCCAATATCACTGATGAACATAGATGCAAAAATCCTCAACAAAATACTAGCAAACAGAATCCAAGAGCACATTAAAAGGATCATACACCATGATCAAGTGGGGTTTATGCCAGGAGTGCAAGGATTCTTCAATATACGCAAATCAATCAACGTGATACACCATATTAACAAATGGAAGGAGAAAAACCACATGATCATCTCAATAGACGCAGAGAAAGCTTTCGACAAAATTCAACACCCACTTCTGATAAAAACCCTGCAGGAAGTAGGCATAGAGGGAACGTTCCTCAACATAATAAAGGCCATATATGACAAACCCACAGCCAACATCGTCCTCAATGGTGAAAAACTGAAAGCGTTTCCATTAAGATCAGGAACGAGACAAGGTTGCCCACTCTCACCGCTCTTATTCAACATAGTTTTGGAAGTTTTAGCCACAGCAATCAGAGAAGAAAAGGAAATAAAAGGAATCCAAATCGGAAAAGAAGAAGTAAAGCTGTCACTGTTTGCAGATGACATGATACTATACATAGAGAATCCTAAAGATGCTACCAGAAAACGCCCAGAACTAGTCAGTGAATTTGGTAAAGAAGCAGGACACAAAATTAATGCACAGAAATCTCTTGCATTCCTATACACCAATGATGAAAAATCTGAAAGTGAAATCAAGAAAACACTCCCATTTACAACTGCAACTTCAACAATATAATATCTAGGAATAAACCTACCTAAGGAGACAAAAGACCTGTATGCAGAAATTATAAGACACTTATGAAAGAAACTGAAGATGATACAAATACATGGAGAGATATACCATGTTCCTGGTATGGAAGAATCAACATTGTGAAAATGACTCTACTACCCAAAGCGATTTACAGGTTCAATGCAATCCCTATCAAACTACCACTGGCATTTTTCACAGACCTAGAACAAAATATGTCACAATTTGTATGGAAACACAAAAGACCCCGAATAGCCAAAGCAATCTTGAGAACGAAATACGGAGCTGGAGGAATCAGGCTCCCTGACTTCAGACTATACTACAAAGCTACAGTAATCCAGACAGTATGGTACTGGCACAGAAACAGAAAGATAGATCAATGGAACAGGACAGAAAGCCCAGAGATAAACCCACACACATATGGTCACCTTGTCTTTGATAAAGGAGGCAGGAAAGTACAGTGGAGAAAGGACAGCCTCTTCAATAAGTGGTGCTGGGAAAACTGGACAGGTACACGTAAAAGTATGAGATTAGATCACTCCCTAACACCATACACAAAAATAAGCTCAAAATGGATTAAAGACCTAAACGTAAGGCCAGAAACGATCAAACTCTTAGAGGAAAACATAGGCAGAACACTCTGAAATAAATCACAGCAAGATCCTTTTCGACCCACCTCCTAGAGAAATGGAAATAAAAACAAAAATCAACAAATGGGACCTAATGAAACTTCAAAGCTTTTGCACAGCAAAGAAAACCATCAACAAGACCAAGAGACAACCCTCAGAATGGGAGAAAATGTTTGCAAATGAATCAACTGACAGAGGATTAATCTCCAAAATTTACAAGCAGCTCATGCAGCTCGATAACAAAAAACAAACAACCCAACCCAAAAGTGGGCAAAAGACCTGAATAGACATTTCTCCAAAGAAGATATACAGAGTGCCAACAAACAAATGAAAGAATGCTCAACATCGTTAATCATTAGAGAAATGCAAATCAAAACTACAATGAGATATCATGTCACACCAGTCAGAATGGCCATCATCAAAAAATCTAGAAACAATAAATGCTGGAGACGGTGTGGAGAAAAGGGAACACTCTTGCACTGCTGGTGGGAATGTGAATTGGTACAGACACTATGGAGAACAGTATGGAGGTTCCTTAAAAAACTGCAAATAGAACTACCATATGACCCAGCAATCCCACTACTGGGCATATACCCTGAGAAAACCATAATTTAAAAAGAGTCATGTACTAAAATGTTCACTGCAGCTCTATTTACAATAGCCCGGACATGGAAACAACCTAAGTGCCCATCATCGGATGAATGGATAAAGAAGAAGTGGCACATATATACAATGCAATATTACTCAGCCAGAAAAAGAAACGAAGTTGAGCTCTTTGTAATGAGGTGGGTAGAACTCGAGTCTGTCATACAGAGTGAAGTAAGTCAGAAAGAGAAAGACAAAAACCGTATGCTAACACATATATATGGAACTAAAGGAAAAAAATGTCATGAAGAAGCTAGGGGTAAGACAGGAATAAAGACACAGACCTACTAGAGAACGGACTTGAGGAGACGGGGACGGGGAAGGGTGAGCTGTGCCAAAGCGAGAGAGAGGCATGGACATATATACACTACCAAACGTAAGGTAGATAGCTAGTGGGAAGTAGCCGCATAGCACAGGGAGATCAGCTCGGTGCTTTGTGACCACCTGCAGGGGTGGTATAGGGAGGGTGGGAGGGAGGGAGACGCAAGAGGGAAGAGATATGGGAATATATGTATACGTATAAGTGATTCACTTTGTTATAAAGCAGAAACCAACACACCATTGTAAAGCAATTATATCCCAATAAAGATGTTTTTTTTTAAAAAAAAGAACCCACTGTAGAGCATAGGAAACTCTCCTCACTACTCTGTAATGCCCTATATGGGAAAAGAGGTCAAAAAAAGAAGAAAAAAGTGGATATATGTACATGTATAACTGATTCACTTTGCTGAACACCTGAAGTAAATGCGTTGTTTTAAGTCACAAAGTTTGTGATAATTTGTCACAGCAGAAATAGAATATCCCACTCAAAAGAAATGAATTTATTTCAAGATCCACTGAGAATGTCCTTTTCAAGATAATTTCGTCTAAAATAATTCATAAGATTCTTTATCTGTCTTACTGTGGGAGTACAAGTGTCACATTTTTCATGTAATATGTATATAATAAAACTTACTACATCAAAGCTTTAAAAAAAAGAAATAAATGAAGGAAACGATAGCAAAGATCAATAAAACTATAAGCTGGTTCTTTGAGAAGATAAACAAAAGTGATAAACCATGAGCCAGACTCATCAAGAAAAAAAGGGAGAAGACTCAAATCAATAGAATTGGAAATGAAAAAGGAGAAGTAACAACTGACACTGCAGAAATACAAAAGATCATGAGAGATTACTACAAGCAACTCTATGCCAATAAAATGGACAACCTGGAAGAAATGGACAAATTCTTAGAAATGCACAACCTGCCAAGACTGAATCAGGAACAAATAGAAAATATGAACAGACCAATCACAAGCACTGAAATTGAAACTCTGATTAAACATCTTCCAACAAACAAAAGCCCAGGACCAGATGGCTTCACAGGCGAATTCTATCAAACATTTAGAGAAGAGCTAACACCTGTCTTTCTCAAAATCTTCCAAAATATAGCAGAGGGAGGAACGCTCCCAAACTCATTCTATGAGGCCACCATCACCTTGATACCAAAACCAGACAAGGATGTCTCAAAGAAAGAAAACTACAGGCCAATATCACTGATGAACATAGATGCAAAAATCCTCAACAAAATACTAGCAAACAGAATCCAAGAGCACATTAAAAGGATCATACACCATGATCAAGTGGGGTTTATGCCAGGAGTGCAAGGATTCTTCAATATACGCAAATCAATCAACGTGATACACCATAATAACAAATGGAAGGAGAAAAACCACATGATCATCTCAATAGACGCAGAGAAAGCTTTCGACAAAATTCAACACCCACTTCTGATAAAAACCCTGCAGGAAGTAGGCATAGAGGGAACGTTCCTCAACATAATAAAGGCCATATATGACAAACCCACAGCCAACATCGTCCTCAATGGTGAAAAACTGAAAGCGTTTCCATTAAGATCAGGAACGAGACAAGGTTGCCCACTCTCACCGCTCTTATTCAACATAGTTTTGGAAGTTTTAGCCACAGCAATCAGAGAAGAAAAGGAAATAAAAGGAATCCAAATCGGAAAAGAAGAAGTAAAGCTGTCACTGTTTGCAGATGACATGATACTATACATAGAGAATCCTAAAGATGCTACCAGGAAACGCCCAGAACTAGTCAGTGAATTTGGTAAAGTAGCAGGATAGAAAACTAATGCACAGAAATATCTGGCTTTCCTGTACACAAATGACGAAAAATCTGAAAGTGAAATAAAGAAAACACTCCCATTTACCATTGCAACCAAAAGAATAAAATATCTAGGAATAAACCTACCTAAGGAGACAAAAGACCTGTATGCAGAAATTATAAGACACTTATGAAAGAAATTAAAGATGATACAAATACATGGAGAGATATACCATGTTCTTGGATTGGAAGAATCAACATTGTGAAAATGATTCTACTACCCAAAGCGATCTACAGGTTCAATGCAATCCTTATCAAATTACCACTGGCATTTTTCACAGAACTAGAACAAAAAATGTCACAATTTGTATGGAAACACAAAAGACCCCGAATAGGCAAAGCAATCTTGAGAATGAAATACGGAGGTGGAGGAATCAGGCTCTGTGACTTCAGACTGTACTAAAAATCTACAGTAATCAAGACTGTATGGTACTGGCACAAAAACAAAGATAGATCAATGGAACAGGATAGAAAGTCCAGAGATAAACCCATGCACATATGGTCACCTTGTCTTTGATAAAGGAGGCAGGAATGTACGGTGGAGAAAGGACAGCCTCTTCAATGAGGGGTGCTCGGAAAACTGGACAGCTACATGTAAAAGTATGAGATTAGATCACTCCCTAACACCATACACAAAAATAAGCTCAAAGTGGATTAAAGACCTAAATGTAAGGCCAGAAAAGATCAAACTCTTAGAGGAAAACATAGGCAGAACACTCTATGAAATAAATCACAGCAAGATCCTTTTTGACCCACCTCCTAGAGAAATGGAAATAAAAACAAAAATCAACACATGGGACCTAATGAAACTTCAAAGTTTTGCACAGCAAAGGAAACCATAAGCAAGACCAAGAGACAACCCTCAGAATGGGAGAAAATATTTGCGAATGAATCAACTGATAGAGGATTAATCTCCAAAATTTACAAGCAGCTCATGTAGCTCAATAATGAAAAAACAAACAACCCAACCCAAAAGTGGGCAAAAGACCTCAATAGACATTTCTCCAAAGAAGATATACAGAGTGCCAACAATCACATGAAGGAATGATCAAAATCATTAATCATTATAGAAATGCAAATCAAAACTACAATGAGATATCATGTCACACCAGTCAGAATGGCCATCATCAAAATATCTAGAAACAATAAATGCTGGAGACGGTGTGGAGAAAAGGGAACACTCTTGCACTGCTGGTGGGAAAGTGAATTGGTACAGACACTATGGAGAACAGTATGGAGGTTCCTTAAAAAACTACAAATAGAACTACCATATGACCCAGCAATCCCACTACTGGGCATATACCCTGAGAAAACCATAATTTAAAAAGAGTCATGTACCAAAATGTTCATTGCAGCTCTATTTACAATAGCCCGGACATGGAAACAACCTAAGTGCCCATCATCGGATGAATGGATAAAGAAGAAGTGGCACATATATACAATGGAATATTACTCAGCCATAAAAAGAAACGAAATTGAGCTATTTGTAATTAGGTGGATAGACCTAGAGTCTGTCATACAGAGTGAAGTAAGTCAGAAAGAGAAAGACAAATACCGTATGCTAACACATATATATGGAATTTAAGGGTAAAAAATGTCATGAAGAAGCTAGGGGTAAGACAGGAATAAAGACACAGACCTACTAGAGAATGGACTTGAGGATATGGGGAGGGGGAAGGGTAAGCTGTGACAAAGCGAGAGAGAGGCATGGACATATATACACTACCAAACAGAAGGTAGATAGCTAGTGGGAAGTAGCTGCATAGCACAGGGAGATCAGCTCTGTGCTTTTTGACCGCCTGGAGGGGTGGGATAGGGAGGGTGGGAGGGAGGGAGACACAAGAGAGAAGAGAAATGGGAACATATGTATATGTATAAGTGATTCACTTTGTTATAAAGCAGAAACTAACACACCATTGTAAAGCAATTATACTCCAATAAAGATGTAAAAACAAATTGAAATTAAAACTACCATAAGATAAAAAAAAGAATGAATTTAGAATGTTGTCTAACACCTTACACAAAACTAAACTCAAAATGGATTATAGACCTAAATGTAAGAGCAGATACTATAAAACTTCTAGACGAAAACATAGGCAGAACACTCTGACGTAAATCATAGCAATATATTTTGAGTCAGTCTCCTAGGGTAATGGAAACAAACGCAAAAAAACTAATGGGACCTAATTACACTTAAGAACTTTTGCATAGCAAAGGAAACCATAAAAAAAAGTTAAAAGACAACGTAAGGAATGGGAGAAAATATTTGCAAATGATGCCACCAACACGGGATTAATTTCCAAAATATACAAAAGAGTCATACAGCTCAATATCAAAGAACAAAACGACCTAGTCAAAAAATGGGCACAAGACCTAAATAGACATTTTCCAAAGAAGACTCCCAGATGGCCAATAGGCAACTGAAAATATCCTCAATATTGCTAATTATTAAGAGAAATGTAAATGAAAACCACAATGAGGTATGACCTCACACTGATCAGAACGGCCATCATTAAACAGTCTATAAATAATCAATGCTGGAGTGGGTGTGGAGAAATAGGAAAACTCCTACACTGTTGGTGGGACTGTAAATATATATATATATTATATATATATAATATATATAATGAAATATTACTCAGTCATAAAAGAGAATGAAATAATGCCATTTGCAGCAACAAGGATGGACCTAGAGATTATCATATTAAGTGAAGGAAGTCAAATAGAGAAAGGCAAATGTCATATGATATCACTTAAATGTGAAATGTAAAAAATGATACAAATAAACCTATAGAAAACATAAGTAGACTCACAGACGTAGAGAGAGGGATAAACTGTGAATCTGGGATTAAGGGATACACACTACTATACATAAAATAGATCAACAAGGACCTACTTATAACACAGGGAACTATATTCAATATCTTGTAATAACCTATAATGGAAAAGAGTCTGAAAAAGAATATATGTATAACTGAATCACTGGGCTATACACCTGAAACTAACATAACATTGTAAATCAACTATACTTCAATAAAAGAATAAAAAAAGGATATATGAGTCCTTTCAAAGAGGTATTTTATTCAACGAGGTAAAATAAGTATTTTTTGATCATCATGTATTAGGGATGGACTGCCACAACCCTTAACTTTAAGGCATAAGGAAGTTTACACAGTCTAATTCTAAGAACCATGCAGCATTTAGGAGAAATGAGTAGTATTTTTATCACTGGTGAAGAAAAGTCTGCTCTCCCCAGGAGCAGGCAATCAGAATTCTTATTTATTGGGGTTTATGGAACTTTAAAAGAACAAGTACAAAAATGACTCAAAATCCCCACATGAAAAAGAATATTGATTTGAGGGGGCATGAAATGCTAATGTGTATCACATCAAAGAGACTCTGCTTAAAAATAACAACTAGTAGCACAGCAGAGAACGGAAATTGTGGCTCTTCTTTTCTCCCCCAGGAGTCTCTGATCTCCCCCTACAGCCCCACAGCACCCTTCACATGTATTGCATGAGCCCCACTAGGGTTTTGCTAGCTCTGATCTGCATGTTTCTGTGAATCCCAGATTGACCAAGTTTATCAAGTCACTCAGAAATACCTTAAATATTTACCACAGGGCCATATTGCCTATCCCAGGCTAGACCTGGCCATTGTTTGCCTAATTATAGTTATAGCAAATAGATAAACCTGGGCATTTTAGTGTTTACTCTTTTTTTTTTTCCTATAGTATAGATCAGTTTAGAGCTATCTCTAACAGCTATTTGATTGTAAAAATAGGTAAGCCTCTTTGTATGTTATCAGGAATGAGAGTCTGAACCTGGTACTAACGAGCTCAGTTTTAGTCAATTCTAGGGTGACTCTGTAAAGTAATTCAGAGACTATTATTTACAGTAAGGAAATGATCAATTCATCTGTCTTTGAAAAGTGGCTGTGGGTTTGTATTTCCATTCTGCGATATTCATGAAAGAGGAGTCATAACTAAAAGACAAATGAAATTTAAGGAAATGATTTGCCCTCAAGACTTCTACTGAGGAACATTAATTGCTAATATATTTCATACTTCCTACAAGAGGAATTACAGATGCACAAACTTCCACTGGTAATTAGATGGACTAATTCCCCCCACACCTGTAATCTACTGACTTTCATCACAAGTTTTATAGGTCTAGGGCTCTTTCTGTGGAATCGAATAACTTAACTGATTTATTACCCTTAGCTCAAAAAGGACCCATCAGAGGATCCTTTATTGCCTGACCCATTTCAAAACTTTTTCTGAGTAGCACAGCATCCAGTTCTTTAAAATCTTCATAATCCAAGAATACACTCTCCTAACATAAGGAACCCTTTGGAAGGGCCAAGCAGACCCTATCCAGGTGCTGCTGGGCTGTGTCTAGTCTTGTTTCATTTTCTTTCATGGTGTGGCCTGAGAAGAAAAGGTCAGGTCTACCTGACCTCCTACCTTAGTCTGGGCCTGCTCCAGTCTCGCATGGGCACAGCTTGGACAAGTCCACGTGGGCATCCACACACTTGCTTGTGCACGTACATGTACCTTCCAGGAAACAAACCTCATAACTTTCAGATGAAGGTTAAGTATACATTTAGAAAAAGTTCTAACAACCTTCATCCCTCTACTTATTCCTCTATTCTAACACTTGACCATAGTAGCATAATGACAACAATTTACTTAGACATCTGTGTCTCCTCTTCCTCACTAGACCTGTGAGGTTTCTGCGATTGAAGTCTTAGAGTAATGCCAAAGGATATGCCTAGTTCAGTTACAAATCTTAACTAATGTTTTCCTAATTAAGATCTCTGTCTGAAACATCTTCATTTGGGTTACTTTGCAATTCTGAAGCTCCCCCAAGAACAAATGCAAAGGCTTCCAGCAGGGCTGTTTTTTTTTTTTTTTTTTTTTTTTGCGGTGCGCGGGCCTCTCACGGCTGTGGAGCACAGGCTCCGGACGCGCAGGCTCAGCGGCCATGGCTCACGGGCCCAGCCGTTCCGCGGTATGTGGGATATTCCCGGACCGGGGCACAAACCCGCGTCCCCTGCATAGGCAGGCGGACTCTCAACCACTGCGCCACCAGGGAAGCCCAGGCAGGACTGTTTTTTTTTTTTACTTTTTTTTTTTTTTTGCTGTACGCGGGCCTCTCACTGTTGTGGCCTCTCCCGCTGCGGAGCACAGGCTCCGGACGCGCAGGCTCAGCGGCCATGGCTCACAGGCCCAGCCGCTCCGCGGAATGTGGGATATTCCCGGACCGGGGCACAAACCCGCGTCCCCTGCATAGGCAGGCGGACTCTCAACCACTGTGCCACCAGGGAAGCCCAGGCAGGGCTGTTTTAACACAGCCCCTAATCTTAGGAACCTCATAGTCTAGTGAGCAGGGATAGACAGAGAAATGCAAACAAACAGCCATTAATATAATATCATGTTTAAGTGCTCTAGTAGTGGCATGATGAAAAGCTGTAGGAACACCGAGGGTATACCACTGCCTGGGCAGAGCAGATTTCAGAGAGAAATTTCTTTGCCTTTTGAGCTGTGTCTGCAAGAATGAGTAGGAGTTTACCAGGCAATGGAAGCAGTGTTGGTAGACACTGTTGGGGAAGGGTAGGAATTAAGACTGGCCGTCAGGTGGGCATTTCATCCACAAAAAGCCCTAAAAAGCCTAGAGGCATAAAGTGCAACGAGCTTCATAACCACAGCTGGTTACTAATCAGATGGATTTCAATTTCTCTCCCAGGGCAAAGATCATCAGATTCTTACCTGTACTCTTGGCTTTCTTTCATGATATGAAGATGCCTTTACTGAACCATCATTATGAGCTTTTCTGCTCATGGAGATTAATTAGTAGGTGTGGGACCTCCAAATACCGTCTCTCCTCTGTTGTTACCAAACCAAACTTGGGTCCGCTTGCCTGCCACAGTAAAGCCCATCTCCAGACCACAGGTTGCGGTGAAGGAAAATGCAGTGTTGATTGCAGGGTTCCACGCAAGGAATTCAGGACAGCTAGTGCTCAAAAAGCCCAAACTCCCGGATGGCTTTCAGTAAGGCATTTTTAAAGGCAAATTGAGGGAGGGGCGTCACGGACATGTGATCAGCTCATGCGTAGTTCTCTGATTGGTTGATGGTGAGGTAACAGGGCAGAGTCAAAGGGGTTAACATCATCAATCCTTAGGTGCCAGTACGTCTGGCGCCTACGTGCTTATGATCATTGAGTAGTTAATTTCTTCCATCTGGTGGTGGATTTGGCCTCTGTAAAACAACTCAGGAAATGTGCGTCAGATACTGTTACCTAGGTACTTCAGAGAAGAGCTAAAGCAGAGGATATGGGGGAGGGGGTCTGTCCTGGGAAGGCCCCATAGGGTCCTGCTCAGTTACATTGTTGCTATAGGCTTATGTTTGAGATGATGACCAGCTGGGATTAAGAAAGTAGGCTTTGCTGTGATAGTGGATCCTTATGGGTCTTTATTGGTTCTCTTCTGGGCTAATCAACTGAATTAACATATATCTATACCCTATGGGCAACCCAGGCATTTTTAATCCCTTTCAGGCAAGGGGTAGGGAAAAGCGAGTCACTTCCTCATATTCTTCATTGCTTTTCTCCATGGAGGCCAAAGAAAAAAAAATTCCAAAGTAAAATAAGAAAAAATCTTAATTTTTAAATAGTAATTGGCATGGAAAAAAACTAAAGACACAAAATGACCAGGAAGATTGAGTTCAGAAGTCTGGATCATGGACCAGATCAATCCTGATAGGTATTTATTTCAGGAAAATTTCCCTCTTCCATAATGACACTCCCTTGCAGAAAAAATATTTCACATCAAAGAGGTGACTCACCTGGAAGAATTATTTTTCTTGAGTAGCTCAAGATTGAAGACACATGTGGGACCCATTTCCCCTTATTCCAAAGGTTTCTTCAATGGTGGCTCCAGGTGAGTAAGGGGACGTGTGGTGTCGAATTTGAACCTCTCTGCCCAGGGATCTGAGGGATCTCCCAGGGCCCCTAGCCTTTGGAAAGCACTGGTCTTGGATGGAAGTTCTTCATCTGGGCTTAGAGAAGGAGTCTGAGGAACCTGAAATTCTGTGCAAAATTTTGAGTTTATTCTTATTTGTCTTTGTCTTTTGTCAATTGCTCAAAGGAGTCTGTCACTCTCAAGCATGTTTAAAACCCCAAGTTTGATACAATGTTTTAAGTCCTTCCTTCCCCCCACCCCACCTTTTTTTTGCGGGGGGTGGGGGGGTTGGTGGTGGGAACAATAACTGGTGGAGCTTCCCTTTGATGTTACATCACATCTCCCTAAAGAGAGATCTGAAGGACCCAGGAAAAATCACTTCAGAACCCTTTTAACCTGGCTGCTTTCAAAATTCTGGCAATAACTCACGAATTATCCTAATGAGCAAGAAATGGGGAGACAACATCTACAGAGGCCATATTTCTATACTAGCTTGGATACAAACTGAACCCGTACAGAAGCGGGAGGTTTTGTGCACGAACACAGAAGAGTGACACAAATAAGTATGACTCTGAAAAGAAAGGCCAAAGCAAAGAGGAAACCATGAGGCAAAGCTTGCAAAAGTGCAACATCAAACTGCAATGACCTCTTTTTTTTCCCTAAAGGACGATAAACAAACGAGATCAGGACACCAGCAACAAGTGACATAGCTCACTGGTGGCAGAGAGCCGGCAGAAAAACTGTGTCTTGTCTCAGCCTGGGGAGGTAAGAAAAGACGTCCCTACACAGGGGAGAGTATGGCTCTCAAACTGGTTCAATGGGCAAAATACCTGATGATTTTTATCAGCAAGAAAGATGATAATCTAGGTTACAATTTCTGATTCAGATCTGTAGGGCCAAAAGTATTTTAAGATTTAAAAATGTTTTCATTTTAGAAAGGTAACATAGTACATATTTTGCTATGAGGTGACATTCCCAGTCTGGATCAGGTTTCCATGATCAAACTAATATTTGATCAAAATTCACATTTTGACAGTTCTATGAATATTCACACTAGTGGGAAAAGAGACTCTGTACAAAGACTTTATATATCGACTCTAAATAGCCTCATGGCAGTTCAGGTCAAATACTGTCACCGAATGAATTCAATTTAGGGCCCACTGCCAAGTGAGTTATGAAAAACTTCCAGTTTTCAGGCCTTTATGGAAGAAGGATTGTAGATCTGTATTTTATATTTATATATATATATATATATATATATATATACACACATATATATATATACACACACACATATATATACACAGATCTCTGCAACTCAACAAATAAAGTATTTTCTAGAAACCATGCACACACCACCTATTAATAAAATCATATCATCCAGATATTGAAATGTAGTTTCAGTAATATCCAGAATAAATTCAATTGAACAATTTTTAAAATATTGAGGACATGTGTTTCTCTCAGATGTCTCCCACTCCTAGTTTCCGTTTCTTGAGAGTTACAAATTGTCTCCACATTGAAAGCTGCGAGTTTTGACTATTCTAGAATGAAATTAGTCTGAGCACGGTGAATGTGATATAATAAAAAAATAAATGTTTGGTCTTATCCCAGGTTCCTGGCATACAGCTCCTCAACCTTTGGAATCTCTGGAATGATAAGAGTATCTTTTGTATGCTGATGAGGTGACTCTGGCTAGGGTTCCCTAGGTAGCTTCAGGATGGGGGCTGGTGCCAGAAAGACAACCCCCAATCTCTGGGGAGGGTGGAAGGGCTGGAGATTGAATTAATCACCAGTGGTCAGTGATTTACTTAGTCACACCTGTGTAATGAAACCTCCATAAAAACCCCTAAACAACGGAGTTTGGAGAGCTTGCAGGTTGGTAAACACATCAAGGTGCTAGGAGGGTGGTGTAACCTGACACGGCATGGAAGCTTGAACCCCTGATTTATAGCCAGTCAGTCAGAAGTATGGGAGACCCAGGACTTTTGACTGACACCTGAAGTCGGGGGCAGTCTGTGGGATGGAGACCTTAAACTGTGAGGCACTCTGGGAAGCTAGTGTCAGAATTTAACCGAATTGTTGAACACCCAGTTGGTGTCTGGAGATTCAGAGAATTGCTTGTTGGTGTTAGAAAATACCCCAGAGTGAGACTTTCATCATAGTGATTCTCAAACCATGTTCCCATGGGACAGTAGTGTGTGTGGAGCTGACTGAGGTCCTTTGTGGTGGTTACTGAATAATGATATTCTTTAAAATTTGCTGAAAAAAAGTGCAGAGGTTCTCAAATTATGCTTCATGAAAGCAAAATTCAGAGATACATTTAACGCCCAGTCAGAGAGGCACATTCCGTGCCTGAGCTGATATGAAACAACATCTGACTCTATACCAAAGGACTCTGCTCAGCACCAGAGATCCAGGTAGTCTGTCTCCAAGACCAGTATGAAACCCAGGTAGATTTTGGTTCCGATCTTGACTTGGCTATTTACAAACTTTTCCACCATGGGCAAATGACCATTTCTAAGCCTCGGTTTTCTTTTCTTTTATCTACTTTATCTATCTATCTATCTTTCTCTTTCTCTCTCTGTCTTTCTCTTCTCTTTCTTTCACCAATTATTACCCGCTATCATCTATCAATTCCATCTATCTATGGTAGACAAACTATTCATCAATATCTATTTCCTTTTACTTCTATGCATTTAGGACGATCACGCACACAGTCATACACAGCTACACATGACCTGCTCTGGCCAGTGAAAAATGAGGAGAGGTGATGACCTGTGTCCCTTCCAGCAGAAGTACTGAAGAGCTGGTGCCAGTGTTCCATCTTTCCTTCTCCCTGGTGCTGTGATTGACAGTGTAGATGGTGATGCCTCAGCTGACCAAAGTCCCTGAATGAAGACATGATGGAGCCCAGCCACTGTGGACTCGTGCTGTTGTGTGAGGCCAGTGAGATTTGGGGAGTGTTTGTTGCTTAACCTAACTTAACATGACTAATACATCATCTTGCCTTGTTCCAAAAAGAAGTTAAAGTAGCTTAAAGAGAAATAGAGCGCAATAGGATAAAAAAGTAACTGAGTAAATTAAGGATGACATATATTAAATTTGCCTCACAGAATTATTGGGAGAAGACATATATTCATCAGTGATTGATAGTAGATGTAACAATATGAGACTTCAGCTCATTTTTATGTATGGATCTTTCTGAATGATAGTCCCTCCCCACCCCAGATACCTCTTTCACTTTCTACTACACTCAGGGAGCCCTTCCTTGACCAACTTACTTACGATTACAAGCCAGTTTCCTCCACCCCACACTCATTATCACCTTAGCTTACTTATTTTTTTCCGTTGTACTTATCACCATCTACCATACTACGTCTTTTATTTATTTGTTTGATATCTTCTCCTACACTAGAATGGAAGCTCCATGAGGGCAGGGGCCTTTATCTGTTCTGTGCACTGCTGTATGCTCAGTACCGAGCTTGACATATAGAGTCAGTGCTCTTTTTGAATGAGTTATGAATTAATAAATTGACTCGATAGGAGTTTCCAGAATCCTTACTGCAGATACCCAAGTGGGGAAAATAGCCAATTTCCTGGCACTCTAGACTTTGGGAGAGCAAGACATACCTACCACACTGAGAAATGTCTTCTCCACGACACTCTCCTTGACCCTGATGTGCCCATCTTTACCTTCCCTGTCTCCTCCCTTTTCAGTATTCTGGTTGTGAAATATGCTACCCACTAGGCAGACTTCAACAGCAGTAATAATGAGAAGTGAAATTAAATAATGGTTAGTATTCATTGAGTGCTTCTGATGTGCTAGCTTCAAGGCTGAGTACATCCCATTCATAATATAATTCGAATTTCAAAAACTCTGAAGTCAGTACTATTATTTTCCTTATTTTAAAGATGAAGAGATTGAGGCTTAAAGATGCTAAATAATATGCTTAAGGCCACATTCTGTATAAGTGGTAGTGTATGTGATTCAGTTACCTTTTGTTCTGTAACAAGCCACCCAAAACACAGGGGCTTAAAACAATTTACTAATATTTATCATGGTTCTGTGGGTTGAAAGGGTTCCGCTGGATGGGTCTCTCTTGGAGCCTCTCGTACGATGGACATGTTTGTATGGAGCTAGATGGGTTCTGGCCTGGGTGTCCAGATGGCTTTCACATGTCTGGCATCTCAGATGGGATATCTAGACCACTTGGGGACTCTCTCTGTGTACATGGCCTCTCCCCATTGTTAGCTTGGGCTTCCTCACAGCACTGAAGCCTCAGAGGAGTCCGACTTTTTGTGTGGTGACTAGCTTCTTATGAATTGTCCTTAGAAGCCACACAAGTGTTGCTTCCATCACATTCTATTCGTTACACAGGACCAGCTCAGATGCACTGTGGGAGGTCATAACTACTGGGAGGCATGGGCCATTGGGAGATTATTTTGGAGACTTGCTATCATGTTGGAATTTTTAAACCAGACGTTCTGAACTCAGGCTAGAGGCTGCAAACTCATTTATCTAGATGGGACAGCAGGTGACACGTGAGGAAGGAAGCCCTCACAAGACGATTGAGACTGGAGAAGAACCCGGTGAACTTGAGAGCACAGGTCTTACTAAGAGGCTACCTGCTATCAGCACAAGCTGACTTTGCCTGGAAAGACTACAGGCCCCATATTACTGCACCCTCTGATTTTTAAAGGGAAGCTAGAAATCTAGGTTTTATTTTTAAATAAAATACCTTAATTTAGATACTTTTCCCATATAGGCCATTACAGAGTATTGAGTAGAGTTCCCTATGCTACACAGTAGGTCATTATTAGTTATCTATTTTATATATAGTATGTATATGTCCAAGAGTAGATATATATATGTGTATAACTGATTCACTTTGCTGTACACCTGAAACTAGCACAACACTGTAAATCAACTATACGCTAATAAAAATTTTTAAAAATACCCTAATTTAAAAAGCACAGTATAGGTCAAGCAAAACACTCCTGTGTTTGGCCCAAGGGCTGCCAGTTTTTTTAAAACTGGTCCTTGTTGGTCATCTATTTTAAATATAGTAGTGTGTATATGTCGATCTCAATATAGTAGTGTGTATATGTCGATCTCAAACTCCCAATTTATCCCTCCCCCCCCAAAGGTTTCTCCTTTGGTAACCATAAGTTTGTTTTCTAAGTCTGTGACTCTGTTTCTGTTTTGTAAGTAAGTTCATTTTTATCATGTTTTTAGATTCCATATACAAGCGATATCATATGATATTTATCTTTCTCTGTTGACTTACTTCACTTAGTATGATAATCTCCAGGTCCATCTATGTTGCTGCAAATGGCATTATTTCATTCTTTTTAATGGCTGAGTAATATTCCATTATATATATATATATATATATATATATATATATATATATATACCACACCTTCTTTATTCATTAATCTGTCAATGGACATTTATTTAGGTTGCTTCCATGTCTTGGTTATTGTAAACAGCGCTGCAGTGAACATTGGGGTGCATGGATCCTTTTGAACCACGGTTTTCTCAGGATATATGCCCAGGAGTGGGATTGCTGGATCATATGGTAGCTCTATTTTTAGTTTTTTAAGGAACCTCCATACTGTTCTCCATAGTAGCTGCACCAATTTACATTCTCACGAAGAGTGTAGGAGGGTTTTCTTTTCTCCACATTCTCTCCAGAATGTATTGTTTGTAGACTTTTTGATGATGGCCATTCTGACTGGTGTGAGGTGATATCTCTTTGTAGTTTTGACTTGCATTTCTCTAATAATTTGCAATGTTGAGCATCTTTTCATGTGCCTCTTGGCCATCTGTATGTCTTCTTTGGAGAAATGTCTATTTAGGTCTTCTGCCCATTTTTTGATTGGGTTGTTTGTTTTTTTGATATTCAGCTGCATGAACTGTTTGTAAATTATGGGCTGCCAGTTTCTAAATATTGCACTAAGTCTCCAAGTTCATGTCCACACTCGCTAGCAGAGCATACAAGGCCCTCATGATGGCGAGCCTACCCTGCCTGACTGTCCAGCTTCATTTCTCACTCCTGCCAACATCCATGCATTCAGCAAGTATTTGATTCCTACTACATGCTAAACATGTTTAGGTGCAGGGATTATCGCAGAGAACAGAATGAAGTCCCTGCCCTCGGGGGAATTATGTGCTAGTTGCTGGTGACAGACAATACACAAATAAAGGTATAAAATGGCAGATGGCACTAAGTACCATAGAGAGAAACAAAGCAGGGCGAGCTCTTGCGAGGCGGGTCGCGGACATTCCTTGCCTTCCTGTCCTGCTCTTTTGTCTGCTGGGAACGATTCTCCCTCCCTTGCGGCTTAGCTGCTTGAGACTTAGCTTGAGCATCACAACCTCTGAAATACGTTCTCTGACCCCCACCCTGCCTGTGGAAGATTGGTGACCCTTCTCCTGGCTTCCATGGCACTGTGCCTACTCTCACCATGAGGTTATAACTGTTTTTTAAGTTTGTATTTACTTTTCAATATCTCCTACCAGATAGTGTGTAGTAAATCGAGGGCTTTTGTACTTCCTTAAAATTTTATAAATCTTTGACGATCAAGGGAACATCTTTGTGAAGATCTTCAGTGAGGAAGCCACTGGGTGGGAGGGGAATTCTCCTGCTCTGTTTTCTTCATGCCCTTTTCCAGTAAGAAAAGCACTTTCTTCTGTTGTCAAAACACAGAACAGTGCATGTGATTACTTGGAAAACCAACTTAAAGGACATTGTTTGTGTCCTTTGGTTTACGGACAGCTTATTAATCAGTGTAAAATATTGTCTTGTATTATCAGTGGGTCAAAAGAGCCAAAGCTGACTTTACCTGGTTGTGAAACAGATGCTGATATACCCATCCTATCTGCATATTCGCGTATTCACGCACACATCAGAAGATGAGGAATATATCTCCTGTGCCTACAGGCTGGGACTTAATCATGTGAACTTACGCTACACAACTTAGGTAAACAGGATGCATATTTATGATTGACAAGCATCAAACACGAAAAGCTGCTCCTGGCACAGCCCCATCACTGACCAGCATCTCTGACTTGCTGTGCCACTGTGGTTCCATACGGCTCCTGCCGCCTGAGTTTCCGTGGTTAAAGCCTCCTTTGTCTAACATTCTGAGAACCCTGGCCCGTGTGCCTGGAGGCTGGCTCGTTTTCTAGAGGACCCAGAGCTGGGGCTCCCTCTACCCATGTGTTGCCACCCCCTGGAACAAGATGAGGGCTGATTTTCTGTTTCTGAGGCGGAGCACACACTTGTTCCACTGCACTCTGGAATGCTTGAGATCTAGAGTTCAGACCACAGAGGGCTGTGGGCAGAGCAGCCTCTGATGTGTCTCATCTCTGGAAACCCTGACTTTCAAGCTGTGTCAGAGCCGCTCCAGAAGAAAGTGACCAGGCTTGAACTGTGCGTGGCAGTAGGAGGGAGGCGAAGCCTTGGGCAACAGGTGCCTGTCTGGGAAGCTTGTGCCCTGGAAGGGCGGCTGTGGGGAAAGGCCCACCGACAGGCATCACTTGTGTGTGCCTCACCTCAGAGGAGGACGGCTGGTCGTGGACAGGACGGTCAGAGATGCAACTGCAGCTGACCTCACTGCTCAGGAAACAGGCTGAGTCAGGCTGGCAGGAATGCCTGGGGGATTCTGATGACATGGAGCAAGGAGGATTCAGGTCACAGATCAGATTTGCAATTTCCTTGAATTGATTACTTGCTTCATATGAGCTTTCGGTTGAATGGACCCAAACTTTTTTTTAAAGACATCAAATTAAAATAAATGAGTGGCGGTAATTCTTCAAGTCCCATCTCACCACCATTGGTGCTCTTTCTTTCTCAGATTCCTACCTCCTTCCCTTTGTCTCAGCTTTCTCTTCCCTCCCCCCACACCCCCATCGCTGGCTGGCATATAGCAAGCTCTGCCTTCCTGTCTTCAACAAATATTTCCTGATTGCTAAACTCTCTAATTAGGTGCTGATGATACAACAGCGAATAAGGTAGACCTGACCTCTGCCCTCCATATGTCTTCAGTTTAGCGGTTCCTTTACTGCCAGTCTGACCAGGGTCACGAGAGCTGCAGCATCTTGCCCCCCTCTTATTCATGGAACTTAGGGTTGGGAAGGATTCCTTCACCACCATCCTCATTTTACACAGACACACACACACACACACACACACACACACATACACAAGTGTTCTTTCTCAGTCTTTCCCCCTTTCCACTGTTTAGCTTTTTTTCTAATAAATCAGACATCTTTGGGTGCCTCTAAAATAAAAATTATGTTCTGGGGACCTGGAAAGCATTGTGGGAGTTAGAGGAGGTGAACCTCATCGAGAGCAGTTTCATATTCTCACATTGAATCTCACTGGAAGGTTAAGTGGGTGGAGGTCTAGATGTCAGCCCAGGATGAGCTCTTCTCTCCTGGTGAGCTCTGCTCTGCCACCCGGCAGCCCTGATTATTTGAGTGGGGTGGACCTTTCCTCTTCTCAGGGGCTGGCCAGACTCAGGCCAGTTGCCCCACACATTGTCAGTGCCCGTTCGTTAAAACTCTTATTCTCTTTAAGCATCCCCTCAGTATCCTTGCTGTGGGTTTATTAGGTCTCTTTTGGTTTCAGGTGACAGAAACCCAATTCCAATAGGCTTACACTAAAAAAAGAAATAAAGAAAATGTTCTGACCCCCACAGTTTATAAAATTTAGGCCCCGCTGGAATCATATACTCAGGTGATATTGTCAAGTACCTATCTTTGCCCATCTCTCAGCTCAGCTGTCTTAGACGCTCCCATGTAGATGACTAGACAAGCAGGGCCAGGCCTCCCCTCTGCGTTATTAACAAGCCCTGCGGAACAAGAGCACTTCTTTCCCAGCAGCACCAGCAAAGTTTCCAGAGATGCTCAGTAATGGCCCAGCTTGGGGCCCTTGGCCAGCTCTGACCCAGTCACTGAAGCCAGCGAGATTCATGGTTTTATTGACCGAGTCTGAGTCCTGGAGCAGGATGGCATCTAGATGGGATCGGCTGCAACTGAACCACATGGACAGAGAGGGAGGAAAACTTCTCAAAGAAAATTGGAACGTTGTTACCAAAAATGGGGTGATTGTTGCAGGGCAAATTTACCTCACAGTGAACAAGCGCAGTCACTCTATAACGATTTCTGCATCCTTCCTACCAGCAAGAGTGCTCGTATAGAAACATTTCTCTCCATCTAAGCTTTAAGGGCTGGGCTTCTAAAATTGGGTCTCCCCATTCTCCTCAAACCCTCCTGGTTCCATATAGGAGCTGGCTTTTTTCTTTTTTCTTTTTTTTAGATAGTTGAATATTTTCTTGTGGAGGGCATTCATCAAGAGGAACAATAACAGTTCATTTTTTGTTCAATCCAGTGAAACAATCCAGAAGCACAATCTCTGCTCCTCAATGAGGGCAAACACAAAGTTATCTGGGGACAAAAGAGCATCACAGATTTATCTGAATGGGACCCATAAGTCATGTGGTTTGAGCCCCATCTCCAGGGCGATCAGAGTGTTTGGAGCCTGCAGGGGGATGCACCTGGCCTTGACGGATGTTGGAAGACTGGAGGTTTTGGCCCTGGCTCTGCCACTCATAACCTGGGTGAGACTGAGTCATTCACTTTTTTCCTGGGTTTCAGTTTTCTCGTCTTTTTTTTTTTTTGGCGGTACGCGGGCCTCTCACTGCTGTGGCCTCTCCCGTTGCGGAGCACAGGCTCCAGACGCGCAAGCCCAGCGGCCATGGCTCACGGGCCCAGCTGCTCCATGGCACGTGGGATCCTCCCAGACCGGGGCACGAACCCGCGTCCCCTGCATCGGCAGGCGGACTCTCAACCACTGCGCCACCAGGGAAGCCCGGTTTTCTCACCTTTAATGTTAGGTTTGGACAACTAGATGTTTTCTCTCTAGTGTACTCCATTTTATTTCTAAAGTATTTGATTTTTGGCTGACATTCAAAATCCATAATATTCTGGGTTGCACATCCCCCATATTTGTAGATGGCAAAACTTAGGCACTGTAGGATTAAATTTAAAGAAGACCTTTCTGCTTGATTCAAGAAGAGGAGTGTAAGTGACAATAACGTTCAACCCTTCTTTCAGGACAAGAGAGGTCACTAGGTCACGGATATCTTCAGATCCAGTGTGGACTAGACTTAGTTTCTGAGACACAGTCAACCAACTCTTAATTTTCCACTGACCTTGTGACATGAAGTTGCCCACAGAAATAAGCAGATGCCTCCTGTGTGCCTGAAGCCTGGAGGACATGAAGCAGGGGAGGAGAGAGACATCTGTGTACAGGAAACCTCTGAATTCAACATATATCATATTTAAGCGCTCTGAGATATTTAATTAATGTAAATGATATGCTGCCAACCATGTTGCTCATTTCAGTTTGGGAAGGTCTTTCATCTCAGATTTCCAACTGGACAATGAGAAAGTTATACTGGATGATCACACTGTGTTAAAACCCAAGGCAGGGTCCATGCCTGGCACAGGGGCACGTGGTAGAAGCAGAGTGAAAGAAAGAATGAATGAATGAACTGATGGCTGAGTGCTAAGATGAATTTCAGTTGCAACTCTGTGACCATGAACACAGGGATCTCTCTTCAGGAGGGAAGACAGTATATAGGTCGAGGAAAATGTGAAGAAATGGAGAACACAGAAAATATGTGTCTATAAGCTGGAGAAAGGGGCTGTGGGGCAGGAGAAGAGATTTTTGAACCAAGAGGTCATGATGCTTAGCTTCTGCCCCCAAGGCCTGTGAAAGGAAATGCTTCCTGCCACGCTGACCACTTCCTCAGTGTCCCACCCGCCCCACTGCTCCCCACTCTTCGCTCTATGGAGTTGGAGCTGAAACAGAATCAACTGCAGGAGCCGTGGAAATGAAACTGCTTTAGTGGCCATAGTCACTGGGTCCTTGTCGGTGTCTTTATGCTCTGCCCGACCCTCTCTGGGGCCTCCCTCTGTCCTGTGTGGGTTACATGAGCCCAGGGAGAGTTAGCAGTGCCTTTGCAAGCTGTTGCACACACTCATGTGTGCACACACACACACGTCAGGATGTAGGTTTCACACACAGGTTAGGATGCAGCTGTGAGAGCAGTACTTGCTGTGCAAGAATAAGGAAGGTGCAGAGCTGTGAGATGAAGGAAACCCCAACACGTTTGCTCACTCAGCCAAAATCCCCACCCTCAGAGGACTGGAGCCTGAGGAGTGCCAGGCCCAGGGCTGAGATCTCCCTTTCCTTACAGTCAAGTTACCTTGATGTGTGAGCAATGAGATGTGTAAAGATGATGTGGATTGTAGGATCCGGGTTCCTGTGGGTTAGATATCTGCAGAGAGGAAGCTGATTCAGCCGGCTGTCAATCACTGTCCTGGGCATGCCTTTAGGTGTCTCAGTGTATGTGAAAACCAGTCTGTCAGAGGAAGGACAGACCTGCTGTGGACGGAAAGATGCAGAGGTTAACCTCTGTAGTGGTGATGGGGGCGGGTTTCTGAAGCTGGCAATAAAAAGGCAGGCAGGCTGGCCTCCACTGCAGTGAGGCACGGGACAGGAGACAGCCGGGGAGGTGCCTCGGTAGGCTGATGGGGCATCTGTCACGGGGCTGCGTCAGGGGACGCAAGCACAGGTGCCAGGCTCATGGCCCAGGGAGGAGAGTCTGGGGCAGGGGAGCAGGCCTGGGGAAGACAGTAGTGAGCAAAGCAGGGCCCGAGCATGAGAGCAACAGGCACATGGGCAGGGCCTCAGGGATAGAGGAACAAAATCCTATTGCTGGATGCAGTTTCTTATGGACACAGGAGCTCAACAGCCTGGGTTTGAATCCAGACTCTGCCACTTAATAATTGTGCGTATAACTTTGGAAGAATTATTTTACCTTTCTGAGCTTTGGTGTCCTTATCTGCCAATGGGGATATTTAACCTCACTGGGTTATTTTGAGGAATTGACATGGTAATCCACATAAAGGATCTGATTCAGTATCTGGACGGCATGGGTATTCTGTAAATATTGACACTCATGATACTCGGTAAACATTCCTAGGGGCACCAGATGGTTGCTTGTTGATAAGAACCAGGTTATGAAGTTAGAGCAGGACCTTCAGCCCCAGGGTGACCAGAGTGCAGGGTGCCTGTTATTTCCTATTCAGAAATCGGTCTGGTCCCAGAGCTCGGCCTGCAGTGTCACCATTTGTAACGTGCAATAAGTTTTGGGCAAAGGGGGTGGATGGATTATGGAGCCAGTGGGTCACCAGAGCTGGCGGGGTGGGCTGCCCTCCCTGCAGCCTCGTTGCTTGAGGACTGGTCCTCTCGGCATGCTGACTCAGGGCTGGCCAGGCTGCGACACACGGAGAAGGGCCAGATGGCGCAGGGCAGTAAGTGCTTTAACTGTGTTCCCGTGTGGCTTGGTTTTTGTCAATTGAAGCTGATTTTCTTAGGATTTAGCTTCCCGTTTGGGTGGGAGAGACATTAAGCCCATTTCAGACTGATTTCGAAGTGCAGCAGCTTTCAGCTTTTCTCTATGACTTTGTGCCTATGGGCAGTGGGATCTCGGGAATCTGATCATGCCCAGTGTGCAAGCACCTACCTGCGGTTAGTGAGGCCCCACTCCCTCATTTTGTCCTCCTTCTTGCCTAGTCCCTCCAGTCCCCTCTCTTTCTCCAGTTTTCAGCCTCCCTTTCCTCACTGACCCTTATTTTCTGCCCTGTGCCTCTTTCACCTCTACCTTCCTCTGTCCACCACTTTTCTTATCTGTCTTTTGATCTTTTAACCAACCGCTCCCTCATCATGGAACCATGGTTTTGGAGCTCGAAGGGACCTCAGAACATTTAGTGCAGCCCTTGCCCCAAATCTCTGCTGATGTATCATTATCCCGAGCTTAGGCATCTCCTGAACTGGGAACTGACCCCAGTCCAGGGTGGCTCGTGCTGTGTTCGCAGCGCTGTGACTGTAAACACGGTACGGACCCACTGATGGAAGAAGATTTTCCCCCCTGCCTCTGAGGCATTCGGAGTCTAGTGGAGCAGAACCTTCCACTGTTTGGTTCTGGTTCTACTCCACAGGGTCTATCTAGACAAGCAATACTCGGGATATTTATTGAACATTTCTGTGTACCAGCCTCTGGGCTAGAGATTAGATAGCGAAGTTGACATGAAAGTGTCCCAGGAGTTAAGATGCTTGAGTTTAGGAAATAGAAGAGATTTCTAATGACTTGGTATGTGAAGTGCTGTAATAAACGGGCTACAGGAGCCTTGAAGAAGGAGGGATTTGCTGTGCCTGGGAAGGCGTCACAGAGGAGGTGATGTCTGAGCTGACTTGGGAAGGAAGAGTTCACCAGGCATAACTCGGGGATATTGGGCTAACCCAGGATGCTAGACTAAGATAAAATAGAGTTAACTGCGGATAGAGGGAATGAAGAAATGGGCTGGAATGATAGAGAGATCCCCAGGAGATGGAAAAAACAATCACATGCAACATGACATGGGACCCCTCCCCACAGGGTGGGTCAGGGAGGTCTGGGAGCAGACATCCTGAGGAGTAGAGGTGTAGGGGTCCAGGAGTTCCTGCTGTGGAAGAACACAGCCTTGCTGGGCTCCCGTTACCTCTTCTGTTGATAGAGGAAGTTACAATACTGGGCTGCCTGTCCTGTGGTGGTGGGTAGGGAGGGTAGAGGGTAGAGTTTGAGTAGTTCAGTCCAGGTCTCAGTTCTAGAATACAGTGCATTTAGGGAGGTAAGTAGAGCTAGGAGTTGAGAGTGTGGCTTCAGAGGCAGGTGGACCTCATAAACCCAGGAGGCATGGAGGAGTGTGGGCTTGGGAACGTAGGGGTTGGGAAGTGACAATGAGAAGCTTCCATGTGGAATTCAGTTTCCCTAGAATGACAAGTAGGGATTTTGATGGCATGTGTTTGGGGAGGGGAACTTATTTGTCAAAGGAGTTCTAAAGGCACGTGAGAATTTTCAGGGAGGAGGAGACAGCTGTGAGGTGAAGTAAAAGCTAGAGGGACAGTGTGGTCTGGTGGGAAGACCTGAATTCAAATCCAGGCTCAGCCTCCTTGTGGGTTCTTCAGCTTCTCCAAATCACTTGTAAAATGGAGATAAGAATCATGGAAGGCTGCTTGAGCATCAAATAAGGTAATGTATAGTGTTCCTAGCTCAGTGTAGTTGCTAAGTAAATGTTTCTTTCCTTCCCCTTTTCCTTCCCACCCATCCCAACAGAACATTAGTGATTGACCAGGGTGGGACAGAAAAGACTGGATGAATTTCAGGGGATGTGAAGATGACACCAGGGGCAGGACCCACCAAACTAAGAGCTCCTAAAGGAGTTGTGTGTGACCACGGCTGTGTCCTTGTACCTTCCATGCTGCGTGGCACCTGTTAGGTGCTCAAAACATGTATGGATGGAATTGAACAGAAACAAATGTTTACTGTGTTTCATTTCCACATGTGAAAGTTGTGCTGGAGAAACACTAAGGAGACAGAGCAGGTTTTCTTCCCAACTCTTCCACACACTGGCTGTGGCCCCGGGAGAATCCTCTCGCCTCTCTGGAGCCCAGGTCCAAATCTGTAAAATTAGAGACATGACAGAGTGATCTCATCCCTATTCCAGCACTGAGATTCTAGAGCCTTGTAAGGTTTTAGGTTGGTAAGACAGCACTGCAGCTAGTTTGCAAATAAAGCTCAGCGGGCAGCGTTTCATTTGTCAAATAACGAACTGGTACAAGGCCTAGGGCTCTTCACTCACTGGACTGGGGCTCTCTCAAGGTCCGTAACAGACAGTGAACCACATCCCAGGATCAGAGGCTGTGTGCTCAAAAGTTTCTTCTCATGAGACCCTGAGGATGGAAGGCTCTGGAGGCATCCAGCTGCAGAGACCTAACTCACATCTGCTAGACACTCAAAGGAAACAGTGGGTGACAAAAACAACGACTTTGACATTTACGTCAGTCCTTAGTGCATGTGACTTTCCCACAAACCTATCAAGACACATGTTTTTGCAAAGAAGCATTTCAAACATCAATAAGGGGTTAATAAAAGAGCCCACAAGACCCAGGCCTTTCCAGGCTTTTTTTCTTCCAGTTTTATCGAATTATAATTGACATACAGCACTTTATATGTTTAAGGTGTACAGCATAATGATTTGACTTACACACCCCATGAAATGATTATCACAGTAAGTTTAGTGAACATCCGTCATCTCATATAGATGCAAAATTAAAGAGATAGAAAAGCTCTTTTCCTTGCGATGAGAACTCTTAGGATTTACTCTCTTAACTTTCATATATAACATATGGCAGTGTTCATTATAGTTATCATGTTGTACATCACATCCCTCAGACTTATTTATAACTGGAAGTTTGTACCTTTTGACTGCCTTCATCCAATTTCACTCCCAACCTCCCCTGCCTCTGGTAACCAGAAATCTGATCTCTTTTTCTATGAGTTGGTTTGTTTTTAAAGTATAATTGACCTACAACATTATGGTAGTGCCTGTTATTTGGTATTTCTATACATACCAAACTGATCGCCATGGTAAGTCTAGTTACAATATGTCACCATACAAAGATATTGCATAATTCTTGACTATATTCTCCACACCGTGCATTTCATACCCGTGACTCATTTATTTTGCAACTGAGTTTGTACTTCTTAATTTCCCTCACCTATTTCTTCCCCCGTGGCCGCCAACTGACTTCTTCTCCGGCGACCACCTGTTTTGTTCTCTTTATCTATGACTCTGTTTCTGTTTTGTTATGTTTGTTCATTTGCTTTGTTTTTTAGCTTCCACATAATAAGTAAAATCAGACAGCATTTGCCTTTCCCCGTCTGACTTATTTCACTTATCACAATACCCTCCAGGTTCATCCATGTTGTCACAGATGGCAAGATTCCATTCTTTTTTATGGCTGAGTAATATTCCATTATATACATCTTCTTTATCCATTCATCTCTTGCTGGGCATTTAGGTTGTTTCCATATCTTGGCTATTGTAAATAAAGCTGCAATGAACATAGGGGTGCATATATCTTTTCAAATTAGTCTTTTCCTTTTCTTCAGATAAATACCCAGGAGTGGAATTGGTGGATCATATGGTAGTTCTACTTTTAACTTTTTGAGGAGTCTCCATACTGTTTTCCATAGGAGCTGCACCAATTTACATTTCTGTCCACAGTGCATGGTGGGGGGTTCCCTTTTCTCCACATCCTTGCAAGAACTTGTTATTTGTTGTCTTTTTTTTTACATATTTAATTATATCTGCTTTATTTTTCTTCCAAACTTTATTTTTTTATATTTTATTTATTTTTTTAACATCGTTATTGGAGTGTAACTGCTTTACAATGGTATGTTAGTTTCTGCTTTATAACAAAGTGAATCAGTTATACATACACATATATCCCCATATCTCCTCCCTCTTGGGTCTCCCTCCCAGCCTCCCTTTTCTAACCCTCTAGGTGGTCACAAAGCACCAAGCTGATCTCCCTGTGCTATGTGGCTGCTTCCCACTAGCTATCTATTTTACATTCGGTAGTGTATATATGTCCATGCCACTCTCTCACTTCGTCCCATCTTACCCTTCCCCCTCCCCATGTCCTCAAGTCCATTCTCTATGTCTGCATCTTTATTCCTGTCCTGCCCCTAAGTTCTTCAGAACCTTTTTTTTTTTTAGATTTCATATATATGTGTTAACATACAGTATTTGTTTTCCTCTTTCTGACTTACTTCACTCTGTATGACAGACTCTAGGTCTATCCACCTCACTACAAATAACTCAATTTCATTCCTTTTTATGGCTGAGTAATATTCCATTGTATACATGGAATATGTACTTTATCCATTCATCTCTTGATGGACACTTAGGTTGCTTCCATGACCTGGCTATTGTAAACAGAGCTGCAGTGAACATTGTGGTACATGACTCTTTTTGAATTATGGTTTTCTCAGGGTATATGCCCAGTAGTGGAATTGCTGGGTCATATGGTAGTTCTATTTTTAGTTTTTTAAGGAACCTCCATACTTTTCTCCATAGTGGCTGTATCAATTTACATTCCCACCATCAGTAAAAGAGGGTTCCCTTTTCTCCACACCCTCTCCAGCATTTATTGTTTGTAGATTTTTTGATGATGGCCATTCTGACCCGTGTGAGGTGATACCTCATTGTAGTTTTGATTTGCATTTCTCTAGTGATTAGTGATGTTGAGCATTCTTTCATGTGTTTGCTGGCAATCTGTATATCTTCTTTGGAGAAATGTCTATTTAGGTCTTCTGCCCATTTTGGATTGGGTTGTTTGCTTTTTTGATATTGTTTGATATTGAGCTGCATGAGCTGCTTGTAAATTTTGAAGATTAATCCTTTGTCAGTTGCTTCATTTGCAAATATTTTCTCCCATTCTGAGGGTGGTCTTTTGGTCTTGTTCATGGTTTCCTTTGCTGTAAAAAACTTTTAAGTTTCATTAGGTCCCATTTGTTGATTTTTGTTTTTATTTCCATTTCTCTAGGAGGTGGGTCAAAAAGGATCTTGCTGCGATTTATGTCATAGAGTGTTCTGCCTATGTTTTCCTCTAAGAGTTTTATAGTGTCTGGCCTTACAGTTAGGTCTTTAATCCATTTTGAGTTTATTTTTGTATGTGGTGTTAGGGAGTGTTCTAATTTCATTCTTTTACATGTAGCTGTCCAGTTTTCCCAGCACCACTTATTGAAGAGGCTATCTTTTCTCCATTGTATATTCTTGCCTCCTTTATCAAAAATAAGGCGACCATATATGCGTGGATTTATCTCTGGGCTTTCTATCCTGTTCCATTGATCTATGTTTCTGCTTTTGTTCCAGTTCCATACTGTCTTGATTACTGTAGCTTTGTAGTATAGTCTGAAGTCTGGGAGCCTGATTTCTCCAGCTGTTTTTCTTTCTCAAGATTGCTTTGGCTATCTGAGATCTTTTGTGTTTCCATACATATTGTGTAATTTTTTGTTCTAGTTCTGTAAAAAATGCCATTGGTAGTTTGATAGGGATTGCATTGAATCTGTAGATTGCTTTGGGTAGTAGAGTCATTTTCACAATGTTGATTCTTCCAATCCAAGAACATGGTATATCTCTCCATTGTTGTCTTTTTGATAAGAGCCATTCTGACAAGTGTGAGATGATATCTCATTGTGGTTTTGATTTGCATTTCCCTGATGATTAGTGATGTTGAGCATATTTTCATGTTCCTGTTGGCCAACTGTATGTATTCCTTGGAAGAGTGTCTGTTCAGATCCTCTGTCCATTTTCAGTTGGGTTGTTTGTATTTTTGATGTTGAGTTGTATGATTTTTTAAAAAAATATATTTTGCATATTACCCCCTTATTGGATATATTGTTTGCAAATATCTTCTCACCTTCGCTCCCATTTAGTAGGCTGACTTTTTGTTTTGTCAATAGTTTCTCTCACTGTACCAAAGCTTTTTAGTTTGGTGTAGTCCTGTTTGTTTATTTTTTCTTTTTTTCCCCTTGCCTGAGGTGACACATCCAAAAATATATTGCTAAGACTGATGCCAAAGAGCTTAGTGCTTTATGGTTTTTTCTAGATGTTTTATGGTTTCAGGTCTTATTTTTAAGTCTTTAATCCATTTTGAATTTATTTTTGTGCATGATGTGAGAGAGTAGTCCAGTTTGATTCTTTTGCATGTAGCTGTACAGTTTTCCCAACATCATTCGTTGAAGAGGCTGTTTTTTCTCTATCATATTCTTGCCTCCTTTGTCATAGATTGATTACCCATAATAGTGTGGTTTTATTTCTGGGATCTCTATCTTGTTCCATTGAATTATGTGTCTATTTCTGTGCCAGTACATACTGTTTTGATTACTCTAACTTTGAGGTATAGTTTGGAATCAGGGAGCACGATACCTCCAGCTTTGTTCTTTCTTAAGATCATTTTGGCTGTTTAAGGTCTTTGTGTTCCCATAAAATTTTTAGAATTATTTGTTCTAGTTCTGTGAAAAATGCCATTGATATTTTGGTAGGGATTGCATTGAATCTGTAGATTGCATCGGGTAGTATACTCTTTTTAACAATATTAATTCTTCCAATCTACGAACATGAGATATCTTTCCATCTGTTTGTCTTGCCTTCAGTTTCTTTTATCAGTGTCTTGTAGTTTTCTGAGTACAGTTCTTTTTTCTCCTTAGATTTATTTTTATTATTTTGATGTGGTTGTAAATGGGATTGTTTTCTTAATTTCTCTTTTTGATACTTTGTTGTTAGTATATAGAAATGCAACAGATTTCTGTATATTAATTTTACCAAATTCAGTGATGAGTTCTGGTAGTTTTTTGGTGGTGTCTAGTATCATGTCATCTGCAAACAGTAGCAGTTTTATTTCTTCCTTTCCAATTTGGATTCCTTTTATTTTTTTTTATTGTCTGATTGCTGTGCCTAGGACTTCGAGCAGTATGTTGAATAAAAGTGGCGAGAGTGGGCATCCTTGTCTTTTTCCTAATCTTAAAGGAAATGCTTTCAGCATTTCACTGTTGAGTGTGATTTTGGTCGTGGGCTTGTCATACATGGCCTTTATTATGTTCAGGTATGTTCCCTCTATACCTACTTTGTGAGAGTTTTTATCATAAATAGATGTTGGATTTTATCAAAAGCTTTCTCTGCATCTATTGAGATGATCATATGATTTTTATTCTTTAATATGTTAATGTGGTGTTTCACATTGATTGGTTTGTGGATATTGAACCATCCTTGCATCCCTGGGATTAATCTCACTTGATCATGGTGTATGATTCTTTTAATGTATTGTTGAATTTGTTTTGAGGTATTGTTGAATTTTGTTGAGGGTTTTTGCATCTATGTTCATCAGTGATATTGGCCTGTAATTTTCTTTTTTGTGTGATATCTTTGTCTAGTTTTGGTATTAGGGTGATGCTGGCCTCATAGAATGAGTTAAAAAGCATTCTTTCCTCTGCAACTTTTTGGAATAGTTTGAGAAGGATCGGCATTAACTCTTCTCTAAACGTTTGGTAAATTTAATCTGTGAAGCCATCACATCCAGTTTTTTTTAAAAATTCCTAATTCAGTTTTATTACTGGTAGTTGATCTGTTCATATTTTCTATTTCTTCCTGGTTCCATCTTGGGAGATTGTCCATTTTATTGGTGTCTAACTGTTTGTAGTAATCTCTATGATCCTTTGTATTTCTGTGGTATTGATTGTAACTTCTCCTTTACTATTTCTGATTTTATTGATTTGGGCCCTCTCTCTTTTTTTCTTGATGTCTGGCTAAAGGTTTATAAATTTTGTTTATCTTTTCAAAGAACCAGCTCTTAGTTTAATTTTTCTATTGTTTTTTCAGTCTCTATTTCATTTATTTCTGCTCTGATCTTTACATTTCTTCAGACGTTTCCATTCTTAATAGATATTGTCTCTATCCTGCTTACTTACTGCCCTATAGACAGTGGGTTCCCAGACCTATATACTTGGGAATACTGCTCACAGTGTAGTCTTGAGTATTCTTGTTTCATAATCCCTCTCACATTGTGTCCTTTTTGGATTAGAATTTTGGCTCAAACACCAACAGTCTGTGTGGCTTTAGGCAAGTCACTTAACCTATTTAAGTGTCAGTTTCTTCATCTATATTCATATAATCAATAGATATTTATTGAATGCCCCTAATACAAGGCACTATTCTAGGCTTAGAATTCATGTTTAGCCATTTCTCTTCGAGAAATTAAAACAATTAGTCACTGACAAAATTTAGGTAACCAATGTATGACCTCTGACACTGTTCCCTGTTGTACACAATGTATTATCATGCTCGCATACAAGGACTGAGAATAAAAGATGGTCAATCTACAAGGCCATACCTAACTTACCATGTCAAGGTCAGCCACCCAGGTTCTAACTGCAGGAGAACATGATGAACCTCCTGAGAGAAATAGTAATGCACTGAATGGTATTAAAACGTTTGAGCCAGGAGGGAGGAAAGAGTATCTCCCTGGCTTCTTGGGACATACTTTGGGTGTGAAGAAGGTCATCTGGAGGCAGGAAAGACCAAAGGATGCTTGGGATCCAATTGGATTATTAATGGTAGTAGATGACTTTAGGAGTAAGTCTGTTTTTCCTTTCAAATGCCTTCTGACTTGTCTCAGGGTTTAAAAGCCAACAATTGAAGAGAAATTGAGGAAGTAAATTGTAACTTGAGCATTCTGTAAAGTTACTTTATGAGGAGTCTGCAAAGAGTTTCAACATTTATTTATTGAGTGCATATTAGTTGTCAGGCACTGTGCTGGGCTGGGTATACAATCAAGTGCAGAGTATAGACAGGATTTTATATCTATACCTATGATATTGTGATAAGTACCAGAAGAGGAAAAATACCCCCAGAGTATTATTAAGAAAATAGTAATTATCTAGTTTAGATGGAGTGACAAGTGAAGGCCTCTTTGAGGAAGTGATATTTAGTTTAGGATTGAAGCGTTCTAGCACCTGGTCAAATATAAGTGGGGCAAAGAACTTTCCAGGCAGCATCGCAGGCAAAGGTCCTGAGGTAGGAAAGAACTGGCCATATTTGATGAACTGAAAAGTCAGTGTGGCCTTAGTGTGGTGAGAGAAGAAGAAAGTAGAAAGAGCTAAGTTGGAGAGTTAGGAAGAACCCAGATAATGCAAGGGCTTGGAAGTCATGATAAAGAGTTCAGATTTTGTTTTAAAGGCAATAGGCAGCCACTGAAGTGATACTTTTAAGAAGCAAATTGACATGATCAGATTTACATTTGCATCAGTGACAATTGAAGAAGTGACATGGCCCACCTCAGTGGAAGGTGAAGAAATACAATGTTGCCATGCTTCTACAATAAGTCAGCAGCAGGCCAATAGCACGTGCAGAGTATCATCAGGAGGTGGAGCCCATAGCATCACTGAATGAGGTGGCAGAAGCATCTCAGTTCCCACCAAAGAGTGCTTTGCCTGCCCTGGGACCCTCCTGCACTGATTAATTCAGCCAGTATATGTTCGTTGAGTTTTTACCCAGTGATGTTGAACAAGATAGACACAGTGTACCACATGTAAGTTGTTAATACTCAGTACTATCCCTGTCTTTTTACCCTCTTTTCTGTTCCTAGGAGCATAAAGCCTAGAAATTACAATTCCTACACTCCATTGCAAGTGGGATCCCAATTAGATTCCACCAATGAGAAACAACTGCATGAGATTTGGAAGGTGGTAAAGGAGAAGCCATTAGTTGTCACAGCAGCTACTGATGTGTGGTGTGGTGTGGGGACAACAGAGGTAGTGTGGGGTTTTCCTACAGCTTTCTGCTGTCCTCCTGAGAATCACCAACTTCAGTGTTGCTGGAAGCTGAAACTATTGGTTGTAGCATAGGTTTTGCACTTCAAATTTTCCTAAAACTGTCCTTCCTGACCTTTGCTTGTCCAGTCTTTAATTCCTGTATTAATCCTTCCTCACTTTGCATACTTAGAGTGGCTTCTGTTTCCCTGACCAGACTCCAACTGATACACAAAGGACAGTAGAGTAGTCTTGACATCCAATAATAGTGTTGCATGGGTGGCAGGGCTGAAGGATAATTTTAGCCCCATTGCTACTGTCATCCACAGCTTCCTGATTTTCCCCCTTCAACTTGCTGTGGCCTGGAGAAACAAGAGTTCCCCTTGATAGCTTATTCCCCAATCCATTCTTTTATACTAGAAAAGAACATCAAAGTTGCCTTTCTCTTGGAGACAAGAGATCAAATTGAAGCACAAAGAAAGTTGTGGTCATCTACCTAGCAAAGTGAATTAAAAAACCTTCAACATCTTGCAAATTTTCCTGAGCCAATCAGATCTTGTGAGGTGGGAGTAGAAAAGGGCCACCTATAAAAAGAACAGTAGGAAGAGCACACTCTTTGGAGATCCAATGGACTTGGATGTGACTGAACCCTGGCTCAAACTCTTACCAGGGTTACTTTTCTCCTCTGAATCCAATTACTCATCTATGAAGATAATATACTCATTTTCATAGACTTATTATGTATATTAATAATGATGATGATACATAATAATTGCAGCTAACAGGTATAGAGCATGTACTATATTCCAAACACTCTCCTAAAGTGCCTCACGAGAATTAACTCATTTAATTAATCCCCACAGTAATGCTAGAGGCAACGGATGCAAAGAACATAGCAGGCCTGACAAGTTGACATATGAACATGAGTTTCTGACTCTGTCCCTTGAAACAACTCCAAGAAAGAGGATGTGTCTTGATGGGCCTGAAAAACTGACATAAGCATAAGAAACTCGTGAGGGGAAAAGGATGGTTGTTGGCTCTCAGTGTACACGTGGCTATATGTTTACAGCAGCACATGGGAGAAGGGGGTCAGATGTCATAGGAAGATAGGTTGGGCCAGAGGTTTATGGTTCTGTGTGTTTCTCTTTCCTATCTTGCTTGGTTGTCATTTTGAGGCAGATAAACAGCAGTGATTGCCCAGCAGCACTGGGGGGGAATATCAAGATAGTGCTGGAATCTGGCTGAGATGGGGAAGAGTCAACAGCAGGTATAGGCAGGTGACTCCAACTGAGGAAGAAATCTCTTGAAAAAGAGCAATGCCAGGCAGAAACTCGGGAAGTTTTACTTGGTAAGGTAGGTAGGTGACAAACAGGGAATGACTGACCCCAGAGTACAATGCCAGAGGCTCTTCCTCCGAAGGAGTGACCATCTGCCAACTCCTGGTACACAAGGTACTCCTGGATCCCTGGGCTTTAGCCACCTTCACCTCTCCTGACCTCCAACTCCCACATACATGCTGCACGTTATCCTGCATGATAGATGACATTCCCAGGAGAGTGAGTACAAGCTCGCAAGGAAAAGTGATCAGACACACAAGGAGCACACTGCTCTATAAGAAAGACAACATACTGAACAAAATACACCAGGCAGAGAAAATGAACAGACCAGAGAAAATAAGTTTAAAATAAGCAGGAGAAATACCCTCAAAAAATATAAAGGTGAAATACTGATAACATTAGTCAAGAAAAACAATTCAAAGAAGAACTAATTGGAAATATTGGGTTTGAAAAATGTAATAGTTGAAATAAAAATCTTAATGGATATGTTAAGTTGTGGAAACGATACAGCTGAAGAATGTATTACTGAGCTGGAAGATTTCTGAACGCTGCAAAGCATCAAAAAAGTAGAAAAGTATTTTGAAAGAAAAGCTTAGAGGTGAGGAGAGTAGAAATTGAAGTGTCAGCATCCTTGTAATAGGAGTTCCAGAAGAAAACAAAATAAATGTAGAGAAAGAAATATTTAAACAATTTCTCCAAATTAAAGAAAGGTAAAAGACCTTAGTCTGAAAAGGCTTGTAAAGTACCACATAGGCTATATTGGAAAAACCAAGTGATATATATTCATTTTAGTGAAATTAATAATGCAAAGAGAATATTCTGAAACTTTCTGGAGGGGAAAAAGAAAAATGCCTAAAAAGAATAGGAGTTGGTTTGACCACAGACTTCTCACTAATCTGGATGTGAGAAGACAAAGAGTAATATTTGCAAAATTTTGAAAAAAAGAGAGATAAAGAACATCAGATTTGGAAATATATATCCAATTAAATTACCATTTAAATATTGGTAAAAAGGGACCACAAGACTCTATCACAAGCCAGAATTAAAATTTTAGGCAGTACGAACATGATGAAGGTGATGGTGGGGAATGGGACTCTATTTTGCTCTCTCTCCTGTGAATTTACCCTGTATGGACTACATCAATGGACTTCCTCACCTTCTGGCTTTGGGTTGAACTTGCCTAGTGTGGCGCCCCAGCAGGAGGGAAGGGGGAAGGTGGTAGGACAGGGTATTTATTCTCCAGGCTCATCTAGGGCTGGCTGCAATTCTTGACTGGAAGTCACAATTCCTGTTTAGGCTGTCTTCTCCACACAATTCTCTCCTTCTTAGGTTCCAGTAGCTTACCTTTCCCCTTGACTAGTGGTCATAACGACCCTGTTCCTTATAATATTGCTAGAATATTATACTATCCTTTTTGATGTCCCTACACCTTACCTCTATGTTTGTAAACAGTCCTTTTTATTAAGTCCTTCTCAAGCTATCCTAATTTGTGTTTCATCTGTGTGCTGATGAGATGCTGATGATACAATAGGAAACTTTTATTGACAAAAGTGATATATAAAAAACAAAAACCTTAGGAAAACATCATACTTACTGTGAGAAACTTTAGGTGCAGTCTCTGTGATTAGGGACAAGACATAGATACCCACAATCACAGTTACTGTTTTATATAGTTCTTCTTGAGGTTTGAGACAATACAAAAACAAAAGTAAAAGAATGAGGCATAAGGATTGGAAGGGAAGATTAAAACTTCTCATTTTGTCCACTGATAATGTATATCTATATAGAAAAAACCCCAGAAATCAATAGACACACTATCAGAAATAAAAAGAGAGTTCCACAAGTTTGTAAGATTCAAGATTATTTGTTACAAAGTGAAGAACATTTATTTAAACCAGTTATAGTCATCTGTAATAGTTATCTATTGCTGCATAGCAAACGACCCCAAAACGTAATGGCTTAAAATAAAAAATATTTATCTTAAAATTTCTGTGGTCAGGAATTCAAGGTTGGTTTAGGTGGGTGTTATGGAACTGAATGTTTGTGTCCCTCCCAAATTCATAACTTAAAATTCTGTGTCCCAATGTGATGGTATTAGGAAGTGGGGCTTTTTGAAAATAACTAGGATTAGGTGATGTCATGAAGGTGGGGCCCTCATGAATGGGATTATTACCCTTATAAGAGCCAGGCGAGAGCTTGCTTCCTCTCTCTTTCCACCATGTGAGGATACAATGAGAAGGCAGCCATCTGCAATGCAGAAGCTGCAGTCTTTTTATAACTTAATCTGGGAAGTGCTATCCCAATACTTCTACTGTATTCTATTAGTTAGAAGTGAGTCAGTAGGTCCAGCCCACACTCAAGAGGAGGGGATTATGAAAGGGCATGAATACCAGGTGGTGGGGGGTCACTGGGGTCATCTTAGAGGTTGCTTACCGCGGAATCTAAAAATGCCACAGAAAATTACAACATTTATAATCACAACAAAATTATAAAGTATCAAGCAATTAATCTAAGAAAGAATGGATAAGACCATCCTGAAGAAAAATTTTAAAAGTCATAAAGAACACATGAAAACTGTGGATAGGGCAAAAACATTGTAAAGAAAACACTTCCCCTAAATTAGTGCAATTACTGTTAATAGTCCAGTAGAACATTTTAAGACCATGATAGGTTTTCTTTTCCTAATACATATAGGAGAGATTAAATATACTCAAATAGTTATGTCAATTTTGAAAAAGAAGATCAAAGAGGGAAAATTTTACCATTCTAGCTCTCAAGACATTTTAGAAAGCCATAATTGTGAAAACTGTGTGACCCTAGTACTGGAATAGAGAAATAAATCAATGAAACAGAGATAAGAACCCAGAAAAAGACCCGACTACATGTATAAACTTCATATATGATAAATATACCACTGTAATTCAGTTGGGGAAAATATAGATTGTGTTGGGAAAACTGGTTCATACATGGAGAAAAACAAAGATGAACTCTTTTATACCACAAACAAAGATGAACTCCAGATAGGTTAAAGCCTATACATGAAATCTACGATGGTGTGACATATTTTCAATGTCTAAAAGTAACAATAGATTAATATCTAGAATATAAAGTACAAGGAAATCCTGTGAATAAACACAAAGAGATAAGAAACCCAATTGAAAAATGGGCATGGTGTACAAAACAGGAAATATACACAAAAGGGAAAACATTTGTATAACAAAAATATGACAAGATGTTCAACCTCACAAGAAATCAGAAAAAATATTAGCACTTGGTAAAAATTAGAAAAGTGGATAATACCAAGTAGAGATGAGGACATAAGATAAGATCATCATGGTGTCAAGGGACTCAACCACTCAGATACTGATGTCAGACATTGACTTGTACTTTTCCCTGCAACATCTCTCCCCCATCTCCACCCCCTCTACCTTCTTTTATCCTTAGTGAAAGAAGGTAAATTACATGAAGTCTACAGATGAATCATTTGTGGGAAGATACACTGTATTTACAACAACAAGAACAGCAACATTTTTTGAGTGCTTACTTTGATGTTGAGGACTATTTTAAGTGTATCGAATGTTTTGACTCGTTTAATTTTCATAATGCCCTATGAAATAGGTACTATTGTGATCATGCCCATTTTTATAGATGAGAAAACTGTGGCACAGAGGAGGGAAAGTGACCTGTCCAGTTCACACAGCTAATAAATGGAAGAACAGGGATTTGAACCCAGGCAGTTTAACTCCAGAAGCACACACCCTAACCATCATGTGACACTTTCCTTCTATCCTCCTCATCCAGGATATGGTGTATTTTTTCCATTTATCTGAATATTTGTCATTTTTAGGAAAATTTTTATAGTTTAAAAGATATGAGTCTATTCAATTGTTATTAAGAGTTATTTCAGGATACTTTAAGGGTTGTGCTTTTGGTTGTACATATGGTGGAATTCTTAAAATTATATTTTCTGATTATTAATTATAAACATCATTTTTCACGACTATGAAGAAAGCCGTATGTGAGTTCTAAAACACGTAACCTCTGCTCATCTGTAAAAGAGAGTGAGAACATTGTGCAGTCATTCTGATTTCATCTGTCTCTCCCTGTTTCATGCATGGAGACTGGGATGTGGGCAGAAGTGCCTGGAGAGGGGGCAGTGACCGATGTTGGAGTCTGATTTCAACAGACTGCCTTGTGTGTCACACTAAGGCATTTGGACCACTCCCAGAATCAAACTTTCTGACAGAAGGTTTTAGGCAAGGAAGTGAGATAACTGAATATGTTTTTAAAAACATCATTCTTGCAGCATTATGCAGGGTGACTTGGGCTTGGGAAAGGCTGGTGGCCTGGAAACCAGTTAGAGTATCACTGCAATATTTCAGGTGAGATAATAAAAGTCTGACCTCAGGCAATGACAGTAGGGAGGGAGCGTGCTCATGTGACAAACATGGCTCAGGTAAAATCGACAGTCCTGCGTGACTAGTGCAGTGCTGGAGGAGAGGAAGAGGTGGAGTGGAATTTGTCACCATAAAGAGTGACCTCAGGTGAAACGGGTTGTATTGGGAACGGGGGTGGGCAGAATGGGGCAGGGAAATAAGTTTGGTGTTGGTCTGGTTCAGGTGGAGAGCCAGAATGATAGTCATAGAAATGCCAAAACATGATATAACAACGGATGAAACTTCAAAGGCAGAACCCTTTAATAAAATGGAAAATAGGGATTTATGAGAGGTTTATATGATTTATGTGGAGCTGAGCACTTGGAAATTACTGTAAATGGTATTTGAAGCCAGAGAAAATGTGAAATAAGTTTAGGTAGAGTCCCATCTTTAGTTAAAAAAAAAAAAAATTAGGATAACCAGTTAAATTTGAACTTCAGATAAAAATGGAGCAATTTTTACTATATTCCATGCAATGTTTAAGACGTACTTATCCTAAAAACTAGTTATTATTTGAGATCCAAATTTAACTGGGCGCCATCTGACGACCATAACAGATATGGCAAACAGAAAGGCCTACAGGGACCAGGAAAGCCGTTTCACACAGTGAGGTGCGTGAGAAATATAGTGGAGGGTGTGCAGCCTGGGCAGCCTGGAACATCTGTGTCCCATCCCCAAGAGCAGCTGCTGCCCAGCTGGTTGGTTGTGCAGAGAGGGTCTCCAGACGGTCCAATAGTCTAGCGGTTCAAAACATAATATAAAGATAATATAAATTTAAAAATATGTGGAATATCCACATTTTTAAAGGGGACAATCAGTAGAAAGAACACTTGTGAGGCATAAGCAAAGCAGGCCTGTGGGCTCCATAAGGCATATGGGTGATGGGTTTGTAACCTCTGATCTGACCTCTACAAAGTGGGTGGAGCAGGTTTGTAACCTGTAAATTATGTTGCTTTGCTATGTTGGGGTGAATAGTATTTGGGTGTGGGGAAGGGCTGGCAGCAGGGGGACGATTCCCTCCTGCAAAAGGTGAGACATAGAAGCGGCTTCTCTGGCCACGACTCTGTGCTCTCGCCCCTCAGTGCCTGAGCGAGCCCCACTGGCCACTCTCCCCATAGCCGGGCAATGGCCGAAGTCGACAGGGCTGTGCTGCTGCTACCTGCTCTCGCAGGGCCTGAGGAGACGAGCCCGCCCTACCAGCCTTTCAGGCAGCAAGGCAGCAGCAATTGGGGTTTTGAAAGCTTTTATCAGTAGATTGTGGGCGGAAACTGCTCCGGGTTTGCTCTGAGCTTCTTGAGGCTTCTCAGCTTCAGATGCAAAGTGAGTGGGTGTCTCTTTGAGAAGCAGAAAGGGGGAAAGAAAGAACAAAAGAGAGGTGTTTCCCTGGGTTCTGGGAACTCTATAAAGAGAGCACCGGCTCCTTTCTCTCGAGCAGTCAGAAACAGGAGTCCCGTCCTTGACACCCGGGACTCCCCAGGATTGAGAAGGAGAAAAACCCTTGGCTGGGGGCTGGCCCGAGGCACTGGCTGCCATGCAGCAGCCCTTGAATTACCCGTACCCCCAGATTTTCTGGGTGGACAGCAGTGCCAACTCTCCCTGGGCTTCTCCAGGGTCAGTCTTCCCCTGTCCGTCCTCTGTGCCAGGAAGGCCCGGGCAAAGGAGGCCACCGCCACTACCACCACCTCTGAAGAAGAGGAGGGGCCACAACACAGGCCTGTGTCTCCTTGTGATGTTTTTCATGGTTCTGGTGGCCCTGGTTGGATTGGGACTGGGACTATTTCAGCTCTTCCACCTGCAGAAGGAACTGGCCGAACTCAGAGAGGTAAGCCGCCCTGTGGGTTGCTGTGCCCTGAAGGCATGGGTGTGAGACAGCCCTGCTGTAGTGGAGGGAGGAAGGTGACAGTGATCCATGTGGACCACAGTCTTGCTTGCAAAGTACTTCACAATCCTTTTTTCCTGTCTTAGAAATGAATTGCTCTAGCCATCCTGTTCTATATGCAGAGAAATTGGGGCTCAAATGAGCGGAAGGAATATTATCTATGTTGGGAAGGATCAGAGCCAAATTAGGACTGGTAACTAGAGTTCTTCTTTTCTCAGTTGGCTGCTACCTACCTTATACTCAGTGATTCAAGAAAGAAAAGGAACTTGGAATCTTGCTTACAAGTGAATTTGTTCAAATGGACAAACTAAATTTCCTTGAAAATACTTAAAAATATCGGAACTATTCCAAATCACAAAACTGAGGCATGGAGAGGCACAACTTGGCCGGAGTCTGAGTTAGCAGAGGTTCTAAGGTGTTTAGATTCCCTTTCCAGTGCTTAGTTTATTTGACAATTCTGCCTCCTTTGCTTAAAGAACTTCATATTTATTATATACCTTTTCTCTTTTTGTTTCACCAGTCCACCAGCCAAAGGCATACAGAATCGTCTTTGGAGAAGCAAATAGGTGAGTCCTTTCATGCATGTACATGAGTTAGAAAGATAGTCCTTAGCGCTGAACCATGTTGGGGGAATGCCTTGAATTCCATCTCATTCCTGGGCATATGTATACTATGAAAGAGGAATCCTAACCAATGCTGAATCTCTGGTCATTTTGGTTCTTTGAGCTGCCCTAAAATATGAAGTGAATTTAATTGTTCAAAATTAGTGTAGCTGAGTATCACACAAAAGTAAAAATAATTTCTGCTTGAATTTGGGAAAAGCAACACACATATACAACCCTGGACCTTTGCCCCTTAGCAGTTGGCTCCAGGCCTGTCCCCTTCCTCAGGCCTCCTGGTTCCCATGCACAGGGCTGTGGCTATAACTTCTCGGGAGAGAAGGGGAGGTAAAGGCAGAGAAAGCTGCTGCTGGGAAAGACCCATGCTCTCCTATTTAATCTCTATAAGAGATTAGTTAAGAATCAGACCTTATTTAAAATTTTTTCATAGGATATATTTAAGCTTTTAAAAAGTGGGCAACCAATCATCCCCATTAGGATGGTTCTTTTGCAGCCACTGGAAAGCTTGGAGGAAGACTTTTGCCATTATTCAAAGGGTAGTCCCACTTCACTCACAGAGGCAATCGTGAGCTACCTTTGATAATAAAGGAAAAACCTGTGTATGAGATCCAGGACAGGAAGAAGATGAAAATGTTGAACGTTGACCTTCTAAAGTTTCAGGACATAGTTTTGGAAACTGTGGACAGATAGATTTAGAATACTGCAACTCATTAAACTAAGATTCACTGAACTTTAGATTTGGTAAGAGTTGGAAGGGAGCTTAGAGAACATCTGGTCCAGTCATCTCATTTTTCAGAAGAGAAACAAAACACCAGATAGATTAGGTGATGTGCCCAACACTACTGGTGTGCAACCGGGGTGAGAAGGAACATAGGCTCCTAATGCCTTGTCACTTACAGTGCTTCCCAGTACATGCTCTGGTGCCTCATGACACAGGGAAACTCCTGTCTTTTTCTGATGGCCATGGAATGAGAATAAAGATGACAAGCAAGATGCCTCTGCAAAGACAATAGTTAAATCTCATCCTTAGAAATTGGGAAGAAAACAGAAGACAGCACTGGCTACCCAGTAAGGGGAGGCTGTTCCAGTTTCTTAGGATATGCCTGAGAGACCCAAGTCACCCTATTGCCCTAGCAGGTAGGCTCTTGTAGGAGCCATCCTTAGGATCCTCTGGTTTCCAGTTCTGGGTCTGAGTCCCTAAAGAGTTAGAAATTCCAGATGTACCCAAGCAGAGTAAAAACATTTGTTAGAAAAATAAAGCCTCTGGAGGATTTCTAAAATAAGATAGATTTGAAAATCAGTGGAACGTGGCTGGTAAAATGGGTACCTAATTACTCATCTTTCACCCACTTTCTGGAGTCATTTTAGTAATTAAAAGTCAAGTGAACAGATCAGTCAGGTCCACTTGTCCCACTAAACAAGTATCAAGTATCTTTCCTAGATCAACCCAGATGGACCAGAAATTGGTGAATTATCACACAGAAATCAAATTAGCAACTTTACTAATGAGCTAAGAGATGCAAATTTAAAAAGGGGGATATCCAGGTTTATCCATCAAATTAGTGAAGTTTAAAAAAAAACACAAAACCCCAGGTTGGCAAAAATGTGAGAGAAAAGGGTCTGCTTCAACAGTTGAGAGTCAGTGGGCATGTAAATTGCTACACCTTTCTAAAGAGCAGTCAGGAAAAAAATATCACAGGATTAAAACTGTTAATTTACCTTGTAATCTCATCACTAAGGCTTTATTATTTAAGAAAATAATCAAAATGTGCCTGAAAATTTATAATAAGGATGTTCATCACTTCCTTATAAGGCTATTTATAATAAACCAGTCAGAAGAAAGTTAAATGCTTCTTAATAAGAAATCAGTTAAATACATTACAGTGTATTCAGATGAGAGCATAATACGCAGCAACTAAAAGCTATGTTAGAAGGACATTTAATGCCATAGAGATTGTGCATTCTATATTGTTGGATAAAAGACAAGTTATAAAGCAGTGTGTTTAGTTTAATATTGACATATGCATATTTTTATATTCTTAGTAAACATCTAGAAGGATTTATACTCCAGCAGGTTAACTGTGATTTTTCTCTGGAAGGTTCTATTGTAGGTTATTTAAACTTTCTTATTTGGTTCACTTTCATTTTTCCACAGTTAACTCATTAAATCTTTTATTCATTCACAAATGTTCTTGGAGTATTTCCTGTGTGCCAGGCTGGGTGTTGGGTAGTGGGTGATGACAGAATGAGAGACAAGTGGCTTGCCCTCATGGAGCTCTTAGCATGCTAGAGAAGATAAACAAAAGCAAGCAAACAGACAACAAACTTTTAAGTTGTACTAAGTGTGACCTAAGATTGAGTGGTCTGCAAAGTCCCCTCTAAGGAGGTGTTGTTAATGTGGATGTGTGTATGTGTATGGGTGGGTAGGAGGCTGGGAACATCATTCCAGCACTGAGAATGGCATGTGCAGAGACCCTGGAGCAGGCTACGGTCATCACCAAAATATAGGATATATTTCTACTTTATTTATTCCATCATTTATCCAGCAGATATTTTTATTGAGTACCTTCTATGAGAATAACACTGCGAGGGATATACCACATGTGATTCTCTGTTCCATTTCCTGTCAGTTCATGGCTGAATGCCAGATCAGCTGCACAGATGGTTTGTGGTGTAGGAATATAGAAGAGACTCAGTTTTGCCTTTCCTGTTCACTAACACCTCACCTCGTTCATGGTGGGTGGTCTTGGGTGGCTACAGAGGTAATCATTGCTTACATCATATCCTCAGCTGATTGGAGCACTCTCAGGCCATATAGAGTTTTACAGGCTAATCATGAAGAGCCTGATGTGGATGAGTGCCTTTCTATGAAACCTTCTTTAACATCTTAGCTAAATTCATTAGTTAAGTGGTAGAGCTATTCCACTGAAATATCTAAAGTCAGAGAACTAGTACCTATTTTGAGAACTGTTGTCTATTTTAAATCTTTCCATTTAATTTAGCAAACATGTACTGATCACGTGCCTTGGGGTAGAAACCGAACTAATTACTCTGGTGGATTAAACATATAGTAAGGAATTTGCCATTTATTTGGGGAGTAAGATGAATTATACAGTTACCACAGAAAAAGGGGAGTCAAAACTGACAAGAGAGGTGACGACAGAGTGCTTCTAGGTTTCAAAGGCGGAAACAAGCATATTTGATTAGAAAGGCTTGGGAATGTTTCACAAGAAAAGAAGTATTTTAGATGGTATTTGCAGGGTTGATAGGAATTTAGCACAGAGATCTGTTTGGGAGGGCATCCCAGGCAGAAGGAACAGCATGGGCAAAGGCACAGAGGCAGGGAAGCTGGGTGTGTTCAGAACTGTTGTACAGCTATGTCTAGTGTGGGTGAGTAAGCAAGATAAGGCTGGACAGATAGGCAGAGATCACATGGTTGGGGACACTTGTACATAATTACACATTCAATGAGGAGCATTCAAGGTGTTTGAGATCTTAGGATAATTTATTTGGGGCAGATTGTAGAATGCCATTGGGGAAGACCTAGTGGCCTGGAGATTAGCAGTCTTCAGGCTTTGTCCTGCAGAGTCCTAAGGGCAGCTGAGCCAGAGAGGAAAGAGCCTTGGATCTGGACTCAGGAGACCTGAGTGTCAGTCCCACTCTGACACTGAGTAAACAGGTCTTCTTGGATAAGTCACCCAACTTGTTATTTTTTTATCAGGAAATAACTTTTTATTTTATATTGGAGTATAGTTGATTAACAACGTTGTGTTAGTTTCAGGTGTACAGCAAAGGGATTCAGTTATACGTATACAAGTCACCCAACTTTTAAGCTCGTTTTGCCGTCTATAAGATGGGACAGTAATCTCTACCTCAAAGAGTTGTGGCCAGTTATAAATGCAATAGCTTATATGGCACATCTTTATAAACTAAGCTTTCTATTATTTTATTGTAGCATTATAATTTATGCATGTGTCTATTTTAATTTAGTTCCTTTTTACCTCTCTGTTTCTGAAATACAGGCTGTTGTAATTCCTACAATTTGGACCTGAATGAGTTGGCTATGTTAGACTGTTGCCATTTATGCTTATAAAACTTCTTTTATTTAAATGCCCTGCTTAGAGTCCCACAGAAAGAATAGTTGTTATGTCATTTTTTACATATATCTTTCATCTCTCTATGAAACAGGTCACCCCAATCCATCCTCTGAGAAAACGGAGCTGAGAAAGGCAGCTCATTTAACAGGTCTGTATCTGGAAGATGGGCTTGGGAAAGCCTTTGGCAGAAAGCAGAAGAGCTGGTTGGTCTCCATGACTGTGCTCTGCAGTAGTTGATACTTTCCAGTGACAGTATTTGAAACCCAAGAGTAGTTACATCTTTCTAGTCAGGTCAACCTCACACACACATTGAGCCCCTACTCTGGGCAAGGCCCTGTTCTAAACTGGAGAAATGGAGCTGCTTATGACGTGATCCTTGCCCATAAGGAGCTCACTCTTTTCACTCACTCCAATGACCCTTAGGGAATTTGGGGCACAGATCCAAGCAGTGAGAGCTGGGGAGATGGGGAATGATGAATTATTTTAGTATGTGTTTCCCTGGTTTTCTGTAAGTGCTTTACTCTGCTTTCTCCATGAGTAGAAAAAGGAGAGGGGAGGCCCAGTCCTGGCACTAGTGGTCGTGTAGTGGAGTGAAACGATTTGATAGCAAGGTGGTATGGGCATTCCCAGTGTAAAGTCCACAAATATCTGAAAAGTGGATACGTATCATGGAAAGTGGTATGCTGCTGTCCCTGAAATTATTTCAGCAGAGGCTGTAAAATGATCCAATTTAGATAAACAGACATTTCTTGAGCACATGCTGTGTGCCAAGCCCGGGGGACATGGAGATGAACCACACACGGCTCCTGCCTTCAAGGAGCTTACAATCTAACAGGGAAAGACAGGTGCACAAGCAATAATTCCAGCATTCTCTGCTTAAGAATGTACATAATGCTGTGGGGATACAAATGAAAGGGGATTTTCGCCCACACTGAAGAATCCTTAGTGCAGGTAAAGATTGGACTAGATGATCCCTAAGGTCCTTCCCAACTTTAGAACTTCAAAGTTCCTTAGATTTCATTTTTCACCTCATGAAGGGACTTCAAACCCTAGTAGTTTTGGTACTAGTTCTGAACCTTTGTTCCAGAGAGCTAAAATCATCCCAATCATTTCTCACTGCAGTTGATTAGGGGTATATGCTATTGTCCCAGTTGTGTGGATGATAAAATTGAAGACGTCAATTTGATAAAGGTGTGAAGAAATTCAGTAACAGGTCAGGCCTGATCCGTCACCTGGCTCAATATGGGCTATGTCATTTGGGGTAAAAAGCATTTGCTCAAGGCATGGTCCACAATTTTGCCTTGGAAGCTTGGTTTGTTGATACATGAGCATTCCTGGCTGAAAGCTCCTCTCTGGTTTGGTTTCAGGCAAGCCCAACTCAAGATCCATCCCTCTGGAATGGGAAGACACTTATGGAATTGCCCTGGTCTCTGGGGTGAAGTATAAGAAGGGCAGCCTTGTGATCAATGAAACTGGGCTGTATTTTGTGTATTCCAAAGTGTACTTCCGGGGTCAGTCCTGCAACAAGCAGCCCCTGAACCACAAGGTTTACACGAGGAATTTTAGGTACCCCCAGGACCTGGTGCTCATGGAGGGGAAGATGATGGACTACTGCACTACTGGCCAGATGTGGGCCCGCAGCAGCTACCTGGGGGCTGTGTTCAATCTCACCAATGCTGACCATTTATATGTCAATGTATCTGAGCCCTCTCTGGTCAATTTTGAGGAATCTAAGACATTTTTTGGCTTATATAAGCTCTAAGAAAAGCACTTTGGGATTCTCGCCATTATGGTTTCTTGTTATAGGCACTGAGAATGTTGTCTTGAATGAGGGTCTTCTTAAGTCCACTTGAGGTCAAGAGAGAAGACATGAACCAAGAGGATCTTGAGACCACAGGGTCCAGCAGTTCTACAGCTCCTCATCTCACCTAAGGTCCACGAGCCAGACAGGAGGAGGACATGAACACGAAACTCTGGGCTGCCATGTGAAGCTGCAGAGACAGGGAAAAGCAGCTACCAGGGTGTTCTACACTCATCTTAGGTGGCCTAGCACACTTTGGTACACTGAAAATGGCACGTTTTAACTCACCTCTTGGGGTGGGTCTACTGTCTACCTCAGGGGAGGCTGTCTTTCACGTATATGGATGCAACATGAATGTATAAGGGGTGGGAAAAGAGGACTAGGCTTACATGATAAGCTAAAGAGACTAAAAGGCCAGTGTCCCACTGGCAGCATCTTTACTTGTAAATGCATAGCCTGAGCCATCAGGTGATGCTAACAGAGAAGCAAGGGAGATCTTTTGAGGACTTAGTCCATTCCCTATACAGCATGTATATTTCCAGTGCAATTGTAGGGGTGTGTGTCTGTGCGCGCGCGCGTGTGACTAGAAGAGTTACGTAAGTAGAGAGAACGTGGAGATTGGGAAGGACATGTTAGGAAAATATGGGCTGCATTTGGTGGTAGATTTTGAATGCTTTTTGGGCAACCAACTCTAATAGTCCTCAAAACTCTTTGATTGTCAGTTATTAAAGCTGTTTCCCCATAATATAACTAATATTTATATATATTTTGTGGGTTTTTTTTTTTCTTTTTGCAGTACGCAGGCCTCTCACTGTTGTGGCCTCTCCTGTTGCGGAGCACAGGCTCCGGACGTGCAGGCTCAGCAGCCATGGCTCACGGGCCCAGCCGCTCTGCGGCATGTGGGATCTTCCCGGACCGGGGCATGCACCCGTGTCCCCTGCATTGGCAGGCGGACTCTCAACCACTGCGCCACCAGGGAAGCCCTATTTTGTGCATTTTTAATGAACAGAATACATGTAACAAAAACTATGTTAAAATACAGATAAACATTATGAGTGTCCTTTTTGGAAATCACTAAGATCTGGAGTTTTTCCTTATTATTTCTTTCTTCCATGGCCTCCTCATTCATTATGACTTAAGCCCACTTTAAGAAGAATTTACTAGGGTGAGAAGAGCTGTGAGGCAAATCTTTGCATCTTTGCCAGGCTCTCCTCTCCTCGCTATATTCTCTTTCCCCTCCATCTACCACTATCCAGAGTTTCCATTGCCAATATTATTGCCAGTGTTAAGCTCACCCAACTTCCCATAGATCTGATGACAATTTGTCTTTTCCTGGGGGCAGAGATGTGGCATAGTGGAAAAGGCACAGACTTTGGACTAAAAAGCCTGAATTTGAATCTTTGTTCCTCTACTTATTAACTATGCCATCACTGGGCAGATCACTTGACTTTTTTGGACAAAAAGGGGCTGATTTGGACTTATAGTATCTAACACATCATAGAATGTCAAACAATAGTGTCTGCCATTATTAATAAGCCACTCTATGGGAGGCACTTCATTCTCCAGAAGAAGCCACGGCTCTGAGGGATCCATTCAAACACCTGGTTTCTTGCCTTCTCTCCTTGGTCTCACAATAACCTTTTCCTATTTTCTCCAAATGCTCATTACCATGACTTCTCCCTAGACTTTTTCATCATTAAAAATAACAACATCTCCTCTGGAATTTGATTTCAGACACCTTATTTTCACAACATCATGTCCTTTTTCCAACTCAGTTGGTCCAACATTTTCTCTCCTAAAAATATGTATATATATTTTACTGTGTTGTGACATCTACTTAATAAATGCTATCATTTTCTTATATATCCATCAGCTCCTTCTCTATCTTCACTCTTTTCTCTATCCAGCTTAGGTTCCACGATCTGTCGTTACAATCAGAACCTTGGAAAGACCCTGAATTCCAAAATACTCTGTTACCGTCCCTGTTTTCCTCTTGTAAAAATCTCATTCTCTTTATGCTGGCATCCTAGCAGCCGGATGTTGCTGCAGAAAAATGACACAAACCGATTGACTATTTTTATTTTTATCTATCATCTACTTAAGTCATCCAATCAATTTTTTAAAATAAATTTATTTATTTTTGGCTGCGTTGGGTCTTCGTTGCTGCACGCGGGCTTTCTCTAGTTGCGGTGAGCAGGGGCTACTCTTCGTTGTGGTGTGCGGGCTTCTCATTGCGGTGGCTTCTCTTGTTGCGGAGCACGAACTCTAGAGGCACACGGGCTTCAGTAGTTGTGGCGCACGGGCTTAGTTGCTCCATGGCATGTGGGATCTTCCCGGACCAGGGCTCGAACCCGTGTCCCCTGCATTGCCAGGCGGACTCTCAACCACTGCACCACCAAGGAAGGCCAAATCAATTATTTATCAGTGAATTATTTCTGTCTTTTGATAGATTTGAATAGGTAATACATACACATAGCACAAATTTTAAAAGGTACACAAAGATATAGGATGGAAATAAGCCCTTTTCTCATCCTGTCCTGTGGCTCCATCTCTGCCCACAAGGAGGATCACTGTCTCTTTCTGTAGCTTTTCCGAGATGATCTATACATAAATATGACATCACTTTACATCAGGGTTTTCTAGCCTCGGTTCTATTGACGTTATGAGCTGGACAAATCTTTGTTGTGAGGGCTGTCCTGTCCGTGCATTGTCGTATGTTTAGCAGTAACCCTGCCCTCTACCAACTAGATGCCAGTAGCATGCCCTTGCCCCCATGTGTGATAACCAGAAATGTCACCAAATATTGCCAAATGTCCCCGGGCTGAAGGTGGGGAGACAAAATCACTCCTGACTGAGAACCACTGCTTTACGTTAGTGATCACACATTTCAAATAGGCATTCAACACAGCCCAGCACTTTTCCTCCAGTTCCCTGGTAAGCATGTTTTTTTCACTGTTTGAGACAACTACATCATGTCTTTTCCTTTTATAAACCAACTTCCTCCCCTCCTCCCATCATGGAACCTCACTTTTACCACCAAAACACAAACCCACTTGTATCTGAATGATCTCTTTCTTCCATCTGATACGGTGGAGGAAGAGGACCTTCTGTGTGCACTAATTTCCTCTTCCTTATTTTACCTGTTTAAAAATTTTCTTCTTTCTTCTAAATCTTCAAACTAGCTCTATGAAATAACTTCCACCGGCATGTACATATATTCAAGTATCCCCTGTCACTGAAAGATAAACCAAACCAAACTAAACCAAAAAAAAAACCCAAACCTTTCTTTAGCCTTCTTCTTCCTCCAGAAATGGCTGCATTTCTCATTTTCCCCATAGAGACAAACATCTGAGAAGGTTTTCTCCACACACATGGGCTCCATTTTTAAAGCCAGGAATCTGCCTGTTATTTATTTAACCACTTAAAAATATCTGGGGTTTTTTTTCTGCTAGAAAAAAACTCCAAAAGCAAGACCTTTTCTGCCTTGTTTACCACTGTATTCACACTACCTAACCCAGTGCCTGGCACATATTAGGTGCTCAATAAATATTTGTTGACTAAATAACTTTCATTATAAGGCAAAAGTCTTTCAATGGGTATGTTTCTCAGAGTAGTGAATCTATAATTGTGTTGCCTCAAGGACGTGTGTGCTTGTTTATCCAGCTTTGACTAGATTATTCAATGGGGGTTTGAGGCTACAGATGAAAAAATATAGTGCGCCCTAACTCATAGAATTAGAAAAAAAGAAAGAGCTATTTGGTCGCTAGCATTACCAGGAGCTTTTGGGAGACTGTTGAGGAAAAATTCTAGGTAACTAAAGCTGAAACTGTCGTTTAGAAGATACACAATACATGTTTGTTGAATAAATTAATGAACAAAACTAAAAGTCCAGGTTGGAACGTGTCACCTGCTCTCCTTGAAACTCTTCTGTTGATTATCTGCTCTATGTGGTCAGGTTTCTGACCAGGTACTTCATGGAGAAAGTCAGAGAGGTAGTCACCCTTCTTTTGGCTGACGGTCTGTATTCCCAACCCTCACAATGAAATTCTCCTCATCCATTTCTTCTTCATATGACTCCATCCATCCAAGTACACCAGTTCTAATGGTCACAGGAAGTTTGCGGGACCATTTTTTTGGGTCAGTGGGCCCTCCTAGATAATGGTATTAGAGCAAAGAGGAGTAGGAATGGTGCTGGGCATCCTGTGATGACTGATGCCATTAGCTAGTTGTGGTACTACTGGTACTTTTATCTGTCTAACTCTGAGCTCTGCTAGGATGCCTTCAGGATTTTCTGAACACAGGGTTGTAGCTTACTATGCTTTAAGTACTGGTTTCAGGGAAGAGATATTAACAGTTCCTTTAGTTATTTTTCTTTCAGAAGGAACACAAGGAATGTCAAAACCCCAAAACCTTTTGAATGTGCTCATCAAAAGTAGAGTCAATCATTGTTCCTTTATGAAATGCTAAACCCAAAGTAGACCACTTTAAAAAAAAAGGTCACTTCTGGTTTAGTAGTTTGAGGTTTTCTTTCTTTTTAAACAACTGAAAACACAGAAAACCATGTTTTTTTCTTAGCCCCCACCGCCCCCCAGAGTGGTGACTTTGTATTCTCTGAAGTAGGTTTTGACTTACCACAGCTTAACAGAAAAAAAGCTTTACTGGAATCATCACTGTAAGAATGACTAATTTGAAACAACAGATCATTGGAAGAGGTTGAACTGTGGGGAGAAGCCTGGTTCCTCAAAGCCGGACTATAAGATTTCCTTAAGGAGGTTAAGCCGTAGACATTCCCTGGTCCTTATCTAAGAAAGTGTGCTGTTAAATTACATGTTAAATTACACATGTTAAATAACATTTTTTCATAGGAGTTTGGTTAAGTTGTGATGTCAGTAGAGATAAATTTTTTCTGTGTGTGTGTGTGTGTGTGTGTGTTTCTTTCCCCGGGTTTTGGATCATCCAGAGGCAGAATGAGGTGATCCTAGGAGAGCCAAATTAAAGCCAATTCCTTAGGGTTTTCAGACTCAAAAATGGACCTTATTCAGAAATAATATAACTATTGAGAGTAGCCAGGAATCTTTGGGATTCATCTAGAAGCCAACCAGCCTTGGAAATATAGACAGCTAAGTGGGTATCTTTTGCTCCTTACAATTCACCCAGAGGGTAGAAAAGCATCACCTCAGTGATGATTTTCTTCCTTTTGCTAAAGCTTTCCCTTTGCTGGGAGACATTTATTCACCATTCTGACTGATACATCTTTAGAGAAAAGTGCAATGCACATGTCTCTCCTCTCTCATTTGGAGGTTCCCTCAGCTCTACAGAGCCACCCTTTTTTCTCCTTCTCAGTAAAACGACATGAACCTCAATCACATTCTGTTGAAAGTTGTCTTCTCTCTAAGTTTTCTGAAATTTTCAGGAAATACTTCCGTTCTTTGGGCAGTCCACATGATAATGGGTTTCCTGGCTCTCACCTGGTTTCTGGCAGTGGATGTTCTCTAAGGTACTCCCATTGTGGAATACCTGTATTTCCCTCAAGGCATTACTACCACAACTTGCTGGGTGTAGACAAATTTTATTGATGGTTTGGGGGTAATGGATAGAGATTACACTACACACACAGTGTAAGTTATACCTAAAATTGAGTGTTAGACATCACTATCATCTCCCAAATTTGCCACAATTATCTCCTTAAGTGTGTCACCCAAAACCCTAGTACTTGAAAGGAAGCATAAGCTCATTCATTCAAAAATGGTTTATTTAATATTTACCATATACCAGAAACTACCCTAGGTACTGTGAATACAATGAAAAATAAAGCCTCATATGGAGTTATATTTTAATGGAGAGATGGTAAATAGACAAAACAAAAAAGAAGCAAATAAATACCTAATTAGTCATATGGTAGTAAGTGTTAATGAAGAAAATTTAAGCAAGGTAAGGTGGTAGAGAGTGGTAAAGAAGGAGGGGATTATTTGATAAGTGGTGAGGGCACACCACTTAGAGCATATCAAGTAGAGAAATGAAAGTGCAAAGATGTGGTTGGTATGTTTGGTATATGGTTAGAGTGGAATGAGCTTGATAAAAACTGGTTGGAAAGGTAGCCAGAGGCCAGATGATGTAGGGCCTTGGAATCTTCGGAAAGGAGTGTGGATTTTCTTCTAAGTGTCATAGAAAGTTGTTAGAGGGCTGGGAACAGAGAACAGAGAGTGATGTGACCTCATTTACAATTTAAAAGGAACACTCTAGTTGTTTATGGAGAACAGTCTCTGAGTTGGGAGACCAGTAGAAGGCTGCTTCAGCACTCCAGATGAGAGATGGCAATGGCTTGAACCAGGGTATTGAGAGTCATTTTGATGTTAGAGTTAAACGGATTTGCTGATGGACTGGATGTGGGACATGAGAGAAATGATGATTCTCTCATTTTGGGTCTGAGCAACTGGGGGGCTGGTGGTGCCGTTTACTGTATTATAGTTTTGCTGCTGTCATGTAAGAGGCACAGTCTGTGACAGAGGAAGAAAACTCTTGTTTCTTGCTGGACATCCTTGGGTTTGTACCAACAAGGGCCAACTCTTCACTAATAGCCAAAGGCACAGAGTCCAACCAGCCTTAGAGTTCTGCTTGAGTTCTTCTCATGGATAGAAGTTCTCTATACCAGCCTTAAGAAGGAAGGAAACTGTGTGTATTAAGATTGCCATATATAAACCTGAGACTGCCCCCATTGCCAAAAATTACTCATCACAGATCTTGGGTTATAAGTAATCTTAGAAATAATATAAGGCAACCTCTCTTCTAAGGTAGAAGTCCTCTTTGCCATATTTCCAACAAGTGGAACCCATTTCCAACATATTCTCTATTTGAAAATGTTCGGAAGAGAGGGCTCCCTGAACTGTGAGGGAACCCATTTCTGTACTGGCCTATAGTACATTGTAGATAGTTCTTTCTTAGATTTAATTGAAATCCTCTACACATTCGTCATAAGTCTTTACTGCTTAATACGCCTATAGAATTTTATGGCTTGTCAAGCTCTCTCATGTACCTTATCTTGTTTAATTTTCACTAAACCCGGTAAGGTAGATTGTTATCCTCATTTTATACAAAAATACAACTGAAACACTGAAAAGTTGTGAGCCTTGCTCAAGGTGATGTGGCTAAGAAATGGTGGATGGGACTTAACTCTAGTTGTCTAACCGTATGTCTTATGTTCTTTCCACATGCAAAGAGACTTCTTAGAACTGTATCTTATGTAATGGTGCTCAAAATGAGCCTCATCCCACTAATTTTCAGTGTTTCCTTAGCTCCTGGCATTTCACTGTGAGTCTCACTTTGCCTATTACCAATACTCTGCATTATATTTATTGTTATATTATATATAACATATGTATATATTGATGTAATTCTATAGATAGAGGTCACAGATTTTCAGTGTTGAGACTTTCTCTTAGATTCTTCTTTTGTTTCTTCTCTCTACTGTGTTCCATCTGAATTGCCCTTATTGTCCCTCTACCAGCAAATAGCATCCTGGTTTTAATAAGGTAAGAATGAAAGAGATTGAGCTTCGGGTCAGAAAGTCTGGGTTGAGTTCAGCCTCTGCCGCTCAACTAGCTATATGTGGGCCCTTAAGTAAGTGACATGAATATCTTGAGATTCAGTTGTCTCCTCTGTAAAATAAGGATGCCAATTCCTTTTCCTATGATTTTTTTGGAATGTTGTTAACGGCAAATGGAGTGAGGCTACTTTGTGACTTGGAAAATCGCTCCTGACGGTTAGTCAGTGGAATTGTCATATCCCTCAGCAACTTTCTTGATAAAATCACTGTTAAAAAAATCCTTACAAAATCGATTATTCATAATCCTACTATATTTTGTATGAATCCCATCACACATAAAACTACTAATGAGGAACAACATGTAGGTAAATCTCATTCTGAGGTATAAAAATGAAATAATATCTTACATTTTCATAGCCTTTAAAACATTTTCTCACATGCCTCTTGCTTTTATTGTTTTTAAAAAATATATGACGTAATACACATAAAAGCAGTTGGCATGTGTCAGGTTCTCTATAAAAGTTATTTGAATATATCGAATATAGTCTGTGCTCACTATGTTCACAGCCTAGTGTGATCCATTTTGATGCCTATTTTTAAAATCCTGAAATACAATGAAATAGAGTGATGTGTACACTTTTGACTGGTGAGATATAACACTTTAAGCTCTTTGCTATCCTTATCTATAGCTAAAACCCTCTGCTTAAATCAGGGTTGCCTCAAGAGATGTGAGCCATTAAGGAAATCCACCTTCTCTGGCTGCTCATCACAGAAGGGATAGAACCTCTTGGTTCTTCTGTCGTAGCCCTGGCTTTCTGTGGGTGAACCACTTCAAAGACTGTGAGCTAGTAAGAAGCACCCTTGACGTTCTCGAACTCTGAAAGTGTCCGCACATGTAAGACACCGTAGGCAAGACAGGAACCTTTGCAAAGGAGACTGGAGAGTTGGAGAGGCATCACTGGTGTCTCAAAAGTTTCTCTGGGCAAAGGATCTTCTAGTTTCACTTGGTTTAGGTCTCAGTTTTCTCACACACCCCACCCTAGCAGCAGCACGCCTGCACTACTTCCAGTCTGTGGAAGGGAACTTGGTACACGTTTTCTGGAAGGGAAGTTTCTATAAGTTGTTCCTGATTGGAAGAGAAGGCAGGTGGAAGATTCAGGAAGCTACAAAGGTCTCTGGCCTTAAGTAAATGAACTAAGATTCTAGACCTTCGTAACAGATTAAAGACTGCAGCTTGAAGAAACTGGGGATTCCTATAACATGCAATGCATCTTTTTCTCCTCACCCCGTGTCTTCATTGAGAAGAGAAAACAGCCTTGGCTCAGATGGTGAGAAAGAGACACGAAGGTGTTAAACGAACTCTAAAGTGTGAGCTATAAGGGAAGACAGCTCAAACCTCAGCATCCTCTTTGCATCATTTGGTGGGTTGTGTTCTGGCTTCTAAGAAATTCCGGAGGCTTCTGCAGGGGTCTGGGAGGGTGGCAAAGAGAAGAACACCAGGCAGGGGCTGAGGTGGTTGATACTTCCTTTAGGATGGCAAATTGGCTCTTTCCTACTTTCCAGAAGAACACGGAAAAACTGCTCTGCTCTGGGAAGGAAGCGGGAGTACAGTCAGTGGCCAGGTAGCTGGAAAAACATTTGACGAGGAGATGAATATGTTTTTTTCTGCTCTACAGCCAAGTCCACACTGTCATACCTTATGGCTCACAAGGTGGATGCCCATCTTGGGTAAGAATACCCAACTTTTTATTTAAAAATAATGGGGTGCTTGTCACAGGACTTATTCTTGCCCTAAGCCAAACCATGAAGTATATAAATAGCCATAGTAGTTATAATTTATTGACTCCTTTTTGTGAGGATTATGCAAAGCACCCAACATTTATGTTTACTAATCCCCACAACAGCTCCACAAGTCCATTTTGAAAGTGACCAAAAACTGATTTAGTTTCAGAGAGGTTAAGTCACTTTCCCAAAGTCACAGGGTAACAGAGCCAGGATTCAAGACCAAGCTTTTACGATCCAAGGACTCTTACCTAAAGCAAAGTCATACTACCCCATTATAATACCCATACCCTTCATTCATTCAACAAACATTTATTAAGCACCTACTAGGTGCCAAGCATTGTTTAGGGGATAGAGTGGTGAACACGACAGACAAGTTCCTTACTTCTTTTAAACTTACATCCTAATTGGGGGTGTGGGTGGTGGAGAAAATAAACAGACAAGCAAACAAATAAATACATAAATTATCAGATAAGCACCATGTAGAGAATTAAAATAAGGTGATAAGGTAAAGAGAGCCTAGAAAACTACATCAGAGGGAAGGCCTTTCTGAGGAGATACCATTTAAAGTAACAAGAGCCAGGAATGCAGAGATTAAGCTAAAGGCATTGCAAGCAGAGGCAACAACTTTTTTTTTTTTTTTTGCGGTACGCGGGCTCTCACTGCTGTGGCCTCTCCCGTTGCGGAGCACAGGCTCCGGACGCGCAGGCTCAGCGGCCATGGCTCACGGGCCCAGCCGCCCCGCGGCATGTGGGATCTTCCCGGACCGGGGCACAAACCCGTGTCCCCTGCATCAGCAGGTGGACTCTCAACCACTGCGCCACCAGGGAAGCCCCGACAACAACTTTTTATGGCTTGCTTATGGTATTTGGAAACCATAATGCACCTAGCAATATGCTGAGCTTTCTTAAGAGCTTAAATGCCAGTAGGTCCACTAGTCACTGTGACGACTGTCAACCTAAATAAAGAGGTAAACTGAGGCAAGCTCAAGTTACCAGAAATCGGGTTTATTTGAGAATAGTGGAGGAATTGCTATTCAGGAAACACGTGCTGTAGTAAGTTACAGGCAAGTCTGACGAGGGTTTGGGGTGGGCTGTATTTATGAGCAAGCAGTGCAAAGAGGAGGAAGTTCAGGCAGAGTCCAAGCAATACGTTTTTTGGCTTGAGGATGGAGAGAGATTCTTGGCAGATGTTCACTGGTCAGGAGACAAGACTCAGTCTTCCATAAACCAGGCATTTAGAGGAAATCAGTCTCTCGGTTCTTAAGTTCCATTCCTTTGAGGGCGCATAGGTGAGGTTCTTCATTGCATACCCTCCAGTTCCATTTTAGATTGAAATCCTTTCACACCACCAAATATAGCCCCCAAACATTTCCAGACTTCCCTCTGTGGTGGCTCCTTCCTCCCTACTTGTTGAAAACCAGCATCAAAAGCAATGGCTCTAAAATAGGAATGAGCTTGGCATGTAGCAGGAATAGCATGAAAGACCATAGGGCTGGAGTCTGGGGACAGCAAGAGATAATGCTAGAAAGATTAATAGAGACTCAGATCACATACGGCTTTCTAAACTGCAGTGAGGGCTTTAGATTTTATTGTTAGTTCTAGTGGAAGCCACTGAAAAGCATAGTAGAAGGAGAATTGGAGAGAAGTGGAAAATTTTGATCTATTACTTTTGGTAGTGGAATTTTCAGGTCTGTTGATTGGGTGTTGGGTGCATGGAAAAGAGATGAATCAAGGACTACACCTACTATTTTCTACTCTGTTTCCTTTACAGCACCTATTGTAATGATTTCCTAGACATTTTTTCCTTTGTGTATTTTTCCAATTAGATCCATGTCTGCTTTTCTTCTGGCACTCAATAAAAGTGTGTTGAGAAAATGATTGAATAGAACAATATGAATATCTCTTCCTCCATACATACAGACTTACCTCTTTCTTTTTAATGGCTGGGCGCATAGACCATCAGCACATCTTCAGTCATGTCTCTACGAAGGAACATTTAATTTGTTCCCCAAGTTTTGCTGTTTCAAAAAAAAAATGCTATAATGACTATGTTTATATACATGTTTGTGTATTTCTGCTAGTATTTCTCTAGGATAGAAAAATAGAATTGGAAGGTCTAGGCATAAGCTATATATTATGACTTTCAATGAGTATTATCAAATTGCTCTGTGAAAACTTGTACTGATTTTCACTCCTACCCACACCAGGTGAGAGTGCCTTTTCTCTATACTATAAGCCCTGTTTATATGATCATTTGTAAAAATTTTTACAACACCAGCAGGCAAAAAACGGTCTCCATAATTTTCATTAAAATATTTTTGAAGGGGGCTTTCCTGGTGGCGCCGTGGTTGAGAGTCCGCCTGCCGAGGCAGGGGACACGGGTTCATGCCCCGGTCCGGGAAGATCGCACATGCCGCGGGGCGGCTGGGCCCATGAGCCACGGCCGCTGAGCCTGTGCGTCCGGAGCCTGTGCTCCGCAACGGGAGAGGCCACAGCAGTGAGAGGCCCGTGTACCGCAAATAAAAATATATATATATATATATATTTTTTTTTTTTTGAAGTTGAAACTCTTTTAGTTTTGGTTTTATTTACTGCCATTTGTAGTTCTTCAGTTAATTACCTCATATAATTTACTCTTAAAAATTAAGCTGCTGTCTTTTTATTACTGGTTTATAGCAGCTCTTTATGTGGTATGAATGTAACTCTTTGTCAGTTACATGTATTACAAAGATCTCTTCCCATTGTGTCATCTGTCTGTTAACTTTTTCCATGCAGAAATATTTTTTTTTTTTTTTTTTTTTTTTTTGTGGTACGTGGGCCTCTCACTGTTGTGGCCTCTCCCATTGCGGAGCACAGGCTCCGGACGCGCAGGCTCAGCGGCCATGACTCACGGGCCCAGCCGCTACGCGGCATGTGGTATCTTCCCAGACCGGGGCACGAACCCGTGTCCCCTGCATCGGCAGGAGGACTCTCAACCACTGCGCCACCAGGGAAGCCCAAAAATATTTAATTTTTAAAAGCAAATGTATTGTTTCCTGTATAGCTCTTGTCACACTTAGACTTCCCTCACCCTATGCTTATAGGTATATATTTCTCTATTTTCTTAGAATATAAAACTTTCATTGTGCTTTAGCTCCACAATGTATTTAAAAATCTACTTTTATATAGTGTGAGATAAGTAGTAAACAACTTTTTCAAAATAGATAGTGGATAACATAAGCAACACCATCTTTTAATTTCACACTTATTTGAAAGGACAGCACAATCTTAGACAAAGCTCCCTTTATGCTTGGGTTTGTTTCTGTTAAAAAAAAAAATAAAAAGGAAGGAAAAAGAATCAATAGGCCCAAGGTGGAACCACTTGTCCCCAGAACAGCAAACCAAGACTTAATTGCAGTTTCCACCTCTCCCAGGAGTGGAATTTCTGGAAATTTTTGGTCAGTACTAGTGAGGTAACCTTGCCTGAAACTTTCTTTTCTTTTGCTAATAACCTCCTTGTACTGCTCTGTTTCTGTAAAAGCCTTCCATTTCGTACAGCTTCTTGGAAAATCCTTCTGTTTATTAGATGGTATGCTGCCCAATTCATGAGTTGTTGAATAAAGCTAATTAGAAAGCAAATTTACTCAGTTGAATTTTATTTTTTAACAGTTCTAAACTCTCTCTTCTGTTCCTTTGATCTTCTTCTCTGTTACTGGACTAGTCACTGTATTTTAATAACTGCATCTTTATGACTTTTTTGTGTTGGCACTTTATATATATATATATATATATATATATACTCTTCATATAGAGTTTATAATCAACTCCTCCAATGCCTCTCCCCCCACCCACTTCCCTGCCAAATCCTACTGGACTTTTGATTGGAATTACATAAAATTTATTATAATTTATTTTTGGGGGGAATATGACTGCTTTACACTATGAAGTGTACCCTTCTAGGAAAATATGCTGACCTCTATGGCAGGCAATTTACAAATTAGTTTCTTTTTCTCCTCATACCAACCTATGAGGTGGATATTTGTTACCTCTTTTTATAGATGAAGAAACTAAGTGTTAGGTTAATTTACTTGTCCACGTTCATATAGGCAGAGAGTGGGTAAAATGAGTATTAAAACCTAGGTCGATAGACCAACAGGTTTCCAAAATTGGTTTTCTTTCCACTCTAATATTGGTCTCCAGTGTCAGACCAGGAAAGAGATGCTGAAGGCCTGAATTAGAGTAATAACAGTGGAGGAGATGATAAGAAGCCTGACTTGAGAGATGTTTAGGACTCAGTGATTTATTGGATTTGGGGTAAAGGGAGAGATAAAGCTGGGGCATATAGGGTAGTTGGATGGGTGGTAGAGACATTCACCAAGAGATACAATACAGGAGTGGAGCCAGGGTCTCTGGGGAAAGTTATGAGTTCAGTTTTGGATACATAGCTTTTGGTGTCATTCATGAAACAAAGAACAGAGGTGACTGGAAGTCTGCATGAATTGTGGTGGAAGGATAAAAGGGCAAGGGGAGATGAAGATCCTAGTAAAGGAGTTGTTTAAATTATCCCCCAGGCCACCAGACCCCTACAAGTTTTTAGTGATGAGACAGGCCTCTGAATTTTCATGGGATACATCTCCCACCCTCTGGAGTGCATGTATCTTACCAAGGCCTTCAAGATACTTGCCATTTCTTGCTCATCTTGGCTGATTAATATGGTGCCATCTGTAGAATACACTAATGTGTGTTCAGAGGGTCCAAGTCTCTTTAGACTATATTATGACAGAGGGAGAGAGTTAATATAGCCTTAGAGGAAAACCATAAATGCATACTATTGTCTCTTCCATGGGAACGTGAACTGTTTCTGCTCTGTTGTCTTGATAAGATGGAAAAGAATTCATTGACCAGATCAATGGTATGTACTTTGTAGCTGAGACAGTGCTAATGTGCTCTAACAAAGATGGCATATCTGTCACAGCAGCTGCACTTACAGGTAGCATTGATGGAGTTTGTAGCAGTCCATTGTCATTCTCTAGGCTCCATATGGTTTCTTTATGAGTCAGACTGGTGAATTCAGTGGAAACATGATGAGGAATACCACCCCTGCCATTCCACCCACTAGCACGCGAGATTGTTTTGATTTACTATCTTGGCTGAAGGGTGATGGTGGTAGAGTTTGGTCTTCCCACCATAATATGCCATGTTGTGAATGACCCTAGTTGTTGATGATGGTGGCTAAGAGGTGGAGGTGGAAGTAAATTTTGAGTTTTGAAAGTAATTTTTTCTTGCAAGGCAGAGGCTTCTGTGTCATCTTCAAGCAATGTGGGATGTTAACCTTTAATACAGAGGAGTGGGCCTCTTCTGCAGGCCCAGAAAGGTCAAGAGAATCTGATATTTCAAGGCTTTTGAGTGCATTGACCCAAATGTCCTATTTCCCAGTCTCAAGGTACCATTCCTTTCTAACCAGCGTCCTTCCTCTGGCATAGTGGACTTGCCAGAGATTTTAAACTGCTCTGCAAGATACTAATTAAATCTGGGACCTGATTCTCAGATTTTTCTGCCCTCCAGCTTCAGGGGTTAGAGTCTCTTTGATGTTGCCCAGGAGGTCCTCTGACTTTCTCACTCCTTAGCACTATTGACATTTTGAGCGTGATAAATCTTTGTTGGGGATGGTGTTGTGTTGTTTACCATTGGGTGGTTAGCAGCATTGTATCAGAGGCCAGTAGCAACCTCGACTCCCACCCTCCCAGTTGTGGCAACCAAAAATGTCTCCAGACATTGCCAAATGTTCCCTGGTGGGGGAAAAATTGACTGTAGAGAACCAGTGCATGAGATAAAAGGTTTTTAGGGTGGAACAAGCAGATATTATGTGCCTCAGCTGTCCTGATGTAATATGCCCTTCACCCCTGCCCCCCAAAACATGCTGAATCTGATTCTGTCCAAACCTTACAGCACGCTTACATGTGTTGTGGATAATGCAGTGCACTGCCCCCGTTTCCCTTCAGGACCAAGGCACTCATTTCCCAGCAGTGAGAATGTTGGCCACTGAGGGTTCACAGCTGAGGGAAACTGCCCTCAGCTGAAGGCTGCTGCCTTGTGCAAGGTTTCACACCCTCCCCGTAGGCGCCTGCATCCAGTGACTGGCTGATGTGATGGTACAATGTCACTGCCACAATTTAGAACAACTTTGAAGGGCCATCCTACTTCTAGAACTTCCCAGGGGATAGGTAGTGGCCTTTGTTGCAACTTCATTGCAGTTTGATTTCTCCCTTTGTCTAGTCCTGCTTCTTTCAATCCCACAAATGTGGTGCTCCTGAGAGCTAACCCTAATAAATAGATCTTCCACAGATCTCTCTCTTGGTGTCTATTCCCAGAGAACTCAACCTAAGAAAGTTGGTCTGAGAAAGCAGACTACAAAATGGGATTTTAGAGGTGGACAGCCCACCGACCAGCTGGCAATAAGGATCTCATCGCTAGTGTTCTGATAGACTCTGGCATGTGGTGAGTAGAATTGTTAAAACTTTTTCTGGGAACTGGGATGGGATACAGGTGAAGGGAATGTGCTGGCAGGTGCAGTATCTCAAGCATTTGAGAAGTCCAAGGGATGTGAAATTATAAGGACAATGAACTTAGATGGCTGAGTGCTGTCAGTTAATTGAAAAAAGACAAGAAGTCTGATGATGAGAAATGTTAGTAGTGCTGAGGTTGAGAACCCCTGATCTAATGGCTTCAACTATCGATGATCTTTCCTTGAGTCAATAGCTCATAAGGATTTATAAATTTATCATTTCTTCCACATTTATTAGATGGAATTCTCTAAAAAAGAGCTTTTAATGATCATCTAGGTTTACTTACTTTCTCTAATATTTTTCATTTTAGGGTAATAGAACAACCAGCTATGAAATGAGACAGTAGGAGTAATCAGAGAAATCATTATAGTTTTCACTACAGGCCTAAATTAAGTACAGATAATTTAAAAATGTAAAAATGAGAATCAATAACATTTGATAAACAGTTACTGAGGGTAGGCAGAAGTTAGAATGGCTCTTGGTTTTCTTTTTTTTTTAAAGAATTTATTTATTTATTTACTTTTGGCTGAGTTGGGTCTTCGTTGCTGCACGCGCGCTTTCTCTAGTTGCGGCAAGTGGGGGCTACTCTTCGTAGCAGTGCATGGGCTTCTCATTGTGGTGGCTTCTCTTGCTGGGGCGCACTGGCTCTAGGCATGCGGGATTCAGTAGTTGTGGCACACGGGCTCAGTAGTTGTGGCTCACGGACTCTAGAGCACAGGCTCAGTAGTTGTGGCGCACGAGCTTAGCTGCTCCATGGCTTGTGGGATCTTCCTGGACCAGGGCTCGAACCCCTGTCCCCTGCATTGGCAGGCGGATTCTTAACCACTGTGCCACCAGGGAAGTCCGACTCTTGGTTTTCTAACTGGATGGATAATGGTGCCAGTCATTAGATAAAGGAGAACAACAAGGAGGATGAGAGATTTGGAGACACTGAGTTTGAGTTTAGCAGATTAAATATCATTCAGCAAATATTCACTTCCTCTTTCTCAGCCTCTATGAGAAAACTGCTCTTCTCTGAGCCTTTGATGGTGTGCTTGGGTGCATGGCTTGTTTTGACGGACAGAATGTGAATGAAAATGATAGCTGCCCTTTCAAAGCCTAAGCCATGAGAGGCATTGTATATTTCCACCACTCAGAGAAGGAGCTTCTAATGCCTGCCATGAAAATAAAAACCCCCTTCATTCTGGGTCACAGAACAAAACCCATATGGAGCAGATCTGAGCCTAACCCTCAGCTTGGAGCAGAGCTGCCTAGCCAAGCCCATTCTAGATCAGCTGAACTGCAGTCAATTTGCAGATTCATGAGCCTGAGAATCAATGTTTCTTTACCATTGAATGTATGGTAGTTTGTTATGTGGCAATACGATGGAAACAAAAACCCTGAGGGACACACACATGAAAATACACAGTATGGATGTAGATATGCAGTTCTCAAAATGAGGAGAAGATCACAAAGGGAAAAAGAATAGAATAAAAGAAAGACCAAAGACAGAACCCTGGGAATTATTAACATACTGACAATTTGTCATTTGGACATGCTTCGTTCTGAGTATTGAAGATATTTTGCTCTGTGATGATATTATCTAATTTAAAACATACATGAGGATATATATTACTATAAGAATTATCTGTATATGCTACCCAGTCACTTAGAGCTGTAATATACACATGGACTCTGGATTACCCAGATAAGATAAAATACCAATCTGTAATTTTTTTTTTTCTGAATAAGACACTTTCTCTCCCATGTAGGTCTTAATATTTTGATTTTAAAGGTAAATTGCTCTTGCTGCTTTTTTTTTTTAATATTTATTTATCTTTGGTTGCGTTGGGTCTTCGTTGCTGTGTGCGGGCTTTCTCTAGTTGTGGCAAGCGGCGGCTACTCTTCATTGCGGTGCACAGACTTCTCATTGTGGTGGCTTCTCTTGTTGCAGAGCACGGGCTCTAGGCACGTGGGCTTCAGTAGTTGTGGCATGTCAGCTCTAGAGCACAGGCTCGGTAGTTGTGGCAAAGGGCTTAGTTGCTCTGCAGCATGTGGGATCTTCCTGGACCAGGGCTCGAACCTGTGTTCCCTGCATTGGCAGGCAGATTCTTAACCACTGCGCCATTAGGGAGGCCCCGCTCTTACTTCTTTTGATTTTACATTCCAGCTTCTTTGCTTGGCTGGATTTTGCCTCTATAACAAAACATCTCTCCAGACTTCCAGGTCAATTTCCATTAGAAACCATTCTGTATGTCAATCTTTGAGATTGATTAGTCACTTTCTATTTCTCTTTCCTCAATATTCAGTTGAGAAGATTTTATTTTTTTTGCTCTAGGCCACTGAAAAATCAATTTTGTTCTGCAAAGGTTGGAGGTTCCTGTTTTATTTTAGCGTTCTCTCTTTTCCTCTTCTCCCTCCTCCCAACTCCCTCTCCTCTCCTTTTCTTCTTCCTCTCTCTTCTCCTTGAACTCTTCTGCCTGAACTCCACCATTCTGCTCCTTTTTTTAATGACACTTTCTAATTCTTTGAGGTACTAAGAAGAGGGTTAACAGTTGTTTTTGCTCTTGTGTCCCAACACAGTGATACAGTGTTCATCTTTTAAATGCCATGGTTCCTGTTAACTGCCAGAATCACAGTAGCATCACTGACCACAAAAATGCTTTCATTCTACTGGGGCCTGGAGCCTCTGCTCTAAGTCTAGGTAGAGACAGCCACAGAATTGCATGTAAACCAAACTTCATGAAGTGGTTGCTGATGCTCTCTCTCCCAACCAACATTTCAGAGCAACTTCCTGTTCTCATGAGGAACAAACCAGAATGAATTACTTTATGCAAACAAGAAAGGAGAAAGATAGTGTCATTTCCTTTGCTGAGATTATGACTTGACACTCATCCACTTAGTTCAGACCTTTAACAGAAAGGGGGAAGTTCTGATAAACAGCTAGTTATGAGGGAAGATGATGTATTTAATTTTAGAAATATTGAATTTCAGAGTCTAGTGAGTTTTGGGGGCACAGAGTCCAGTTTTAAAGTGCATGTAATTAGTTTGGCTTTGAGCACGTTGAGTTTGAGGTTCAGGGAGACTTTCCTATGGAGATGTCCAATTGGCATCATAACAGGTAGTAAGACTACAGAAATGGAAAGCGTAGATTTAGCCTTAAATAAATATAGAAAGGAATGCAGCTAATTACAACCACACGAGATAGACGCTCTATTCCACATGTGTGTGCCAGGTGCTCTGAGAGATCAGACGGAGGGACCAGGGGTGCAGGGGACAGAGGTCCGCACAAGTTCCAGAAAGGATCTAAGTGTGAGCGGGTCCCTGGAAGTGTTCAACGAGGAAGGCTCAGGAGCAAAAGGAAGGGCGGGAGGACATGAGAGGAGGAGTCTTTGGCATGAAGTCTCCAGTCAGACTATTAGAATGACAGTTCCTTAGAAGGTGACCCCATGTTTGATTCATCTTCATATGTCCCAGGGATTTTTCCCGGACCTTTGCCCCCGGTGGCACCCCAATAGACATTTATGTTTATTTAATTCACTCCTTTGTCTGAAAGGACAGTAGCTTTCCACTGATGATGAATAAATTCCAACCCCCTCTTCTGGACTCTGAAGCCCCATATGATCTGTACCTATCTTGAACTGCTCTTCCCTTGCCCGGCTTGACTCTATGACTCATAATGTGATTGGCTATTTCTTATCCTCCAGGTTTCCATGTAACCTTCTTTCCCCAGAGAGGTCTTGTTTGATCAGCTAATCTAAGTAGGCTCTTCATACTCATATTTGATATTTATCGAATAAATGTTGATCAGAATAACAAAATAATAATAAAAGCTAAAATTTATTGAGTGCTTATTATATGCTTAGCATTATGCTTCTTTCTTTACCTTTTTTTTTTTTGTGGTGAGAACACTTTAGATCTACTCATTCCAAGTATACAATACACTATTAAGTATAGTTACCATGCTGTACATTAGATCTCTAGAAATTATTCATCTTAAAACTGAAAGTTTGTATGTATGTTGCATGCTTACTTCGTTATGCGCATTACCTTATGTAGGCTTCATAATAAATGTAGAAGGTAAGTACTATTATTATTTCTAATTTATAGAAGAGGAAACTGAAACTTAAGAGAAGCTAAGCAAATTGGCCCAGGAAACACAACTAATGATAGAGTGACAGCTTAGAGATCAGGGTGTCTGGCTTCAGAACCTCTACTCAAACATATTTACTGAAGACTTTTAATTACTGCCTCTTGAACGTGTTTGAAAGCTCAAAGTGTCAGCAAATGATTTTCATGTATTTATTTCAGATCAGCTTTGTGTGCTGTGGATTTTTAAATAATCCAGGACATTAATCTAGAATCTTCTACTACAATTCCTGCTATCATCCATGACATCAAGTGATAATCCTTGTTTATTAGCAAAAGGGAAAATGAACTGAATTCTCTCCTTTCTCTGCCTCTAATTCCCTTGGCCACAATTCACGTGATACCAATGGGCTCACAGTCAGTGGAGAGCTCCAAGGCAGTGCATCTCGAACATTCCTGTGCATAAGAATTACCTGGGGCTCTTATTCAAAGAGCAGTTTCTGATTCAAAGGCCTGGGATAGGGTCTGTGAGTCTGCATTTCTAACAAGCTCCCAGGTGAGCCGATGCTGCTAGTTGGGGACCACGCTATGAGCTGTGTGTTCTAAGGGGTGAATGTAACGGAGAATACCTAGGTTTTTCTTCTCTCCCCAACAAGGGAAATAAGTTCTATAACTGGCATCTGGGCACAGACCTTGGTATGGATATGTAATTACATTAGAATTTAATCTCCAGGAGATTAGGGCCCTTTCCTGTCCTTCTCACCAACACGTTTCCAGTTCCTGGCACAGAGTTGAGCTCAATGATTATTGAAGGAAGAGAATTGGTCCTTGCTTGGGAGAGTAGGTAAGAATTCATAGTCTCAGTCTTCCATTCCTTCCCAGTTCTGGGGTAAGTGAGTGGAGTCCATATTCCAGGAAAGTAAAAATTCTTTCCTGTATAGTTACCCACATGAAGAGAGTGATAGGCAACCTCTGTGGGAGAAGAAAAGGGAAAATGAAATCCTAAGATTTGAACTTCTACTTTGATTAACAGTCAAGTCTCTTTTGGGTTTGACTTTTCTCATTTAGGGCCATATGCAGCAGACAGTTCCTTACTGCTCTGGAATGCAGGGGGTTCCTGAACACATTCATCCATTCATTCAGCATATTTGTGGGAGCATCATTCCAGAGACTTGAGATACATTGGTGAACAAAGAAGACCTCTATCCTCATAGAGCTTTTATTGCAGCTGGTGGAGACAAATAGTAAATTAAATAAATAAGTATATTATATGCTACACGTTTATAAGGGCTCAGGAAAAAGGAGATGTAGAATGAGGTCGGGGAAATATGGGACTATGAGGTGGAAGCAGGTTATAATATTAAATAGGGTGGTCAGAGCAAGTCTCATTAAAAAAGTGACATTTGGGGAGAGACTTGACAGGAGTAAGGGAGTAAACCAGGCAGATCTGGGGGGCATGCATGTTGCCAGACAGAGGCAACAGCTGGTATAAAGGACCTGAGGCAGTAGAGTGGCTGGAATACTCCAGGGACCACAAGGAGGTCAGTGTGTCTAGAGTGAAATAAAGGATGAGGAAAGAAAGTCATAGGAAGTGAGGTCAGAGAGGTAAGGGAGTAGGCGAAGAACTATTCAGGTAGGTCCTTGTGGGACTCGGTAAGCACTTTGGTTTATGCTCTGAGTGAAATAGGGGCCATTGTAGACTTTTGATCATAGGCTGATATGATCAGATTTGTGTTTTAAAAGTATCTCTCGGGCTTCCCTGGTGGCACAGTGGTTGAGAGTCTGCCTGCCGATGCAGGGGACACGGGTTCGTGCCCCGGTCCGGGAAGATCCCACATGCTGCGGAGCGGCTGGGCCCGTGAGCCATGGCCGCTGAGCCTGCGCGTCTGGAGCCTGTACTCCGCAACGGGAGGGGCCACAACGGTGAGAGGCCCGCGTACCGCAAAAAACAATAACAAAAACCCAATTAGATTCCAAGTAACATACGCCATAAATAAGGATACTCCTTTCAGATGGCTAGATTAGAGGAATTTTGTAACACTTTAACGTGGTTGATGGTTGTTTTCAATTTTTTCCTTCTCAAGGAAAACATAATTCAGGTCATTTGCGTGTCCCTGTGCCTTGTGTATAGTGATCAATAGTTATTAAATATATACAGCAGCAAATATAAATGACATAGGTTTTCCCCACCTGAGAGTATAGACATTTTTTTTTTGTTTCTTTTGTTTTGTTTTATGCATGAAGATGCTCTGAATGGTTGCATAAGATAATACTTCTGGAAACACACAGAAAAAGAAATCTAAGTGTTGATTTGTGAATAAAATTATTGATTTGTCTTGATAATTTTATTTTAAATAAATCCCAGTAAACTGACCTGCTATTAAAACACAAAGTCTGTTAAAACTAGATGAGGTGTTTAATCTATACTTCCTTTTCTCAGCCAGAATAGATGTGGCAACTCTAGTTACTAGAAACTGAACATTTATCTTTGAAATAGTAACTTTTATGGTTTCATTTCTTTAGAGAAACTAATTATAGAAATTGGGTGTAAATATTTTAATCTTAGAAATCACTTTTCTGAAAAACCATATGTATAATTATGTGAGTAATGAAAAACTAGCATGGTCAAATATTACAATTTTGCTTCTTTTATTTGATAAACGAACTTTCTTTTTAAATCTGGGAAATTTTTTTTTTCTAGAAACTGAATTTCTTTGATGCAATAGACATGTTCTTTAACTGTGCCAGTGAACACTCCCAAGAGAAAGTGTGAAGTATCCACACCATTTTCTGTGGCTACTCTGTCTTCCTGTGTGGATCTGAACAGTGGGACCAATGAAAGGTAACATGCTGAGATGGCCTGCGATGCCCTCTGGAACAGAATAAACAATGATTGTCAAGATGGTGTGACTTTCACGGAGGGAAATAACCTGTATTGAACATGAGAAGCTCAGGCAGTGGGATAGAGTCCTTTTTAGGTTCCTTTTTAATTTTTGACCTCATTGAAGATCACTTGCAGTCATCTCAGCAGTGCAGAGTCCCTGTATTGTGGTCATTTCGATGATCTTCAGGAAAGAGGACGTGCAGCACGCTACGGGTCCCCACACCCAGCTGAGTTGCTGCGTCAGCTGGAAATCCACAAGGGTCGGGTGGGTGGGTTGATCTGGGGGATCAGTTCTGTGTCTAACTAACCCAAGTACCCAGATTCACTGTTGTAAATTAGGTCCCCAGATTTCTGAGCCCCCTTAATCTTTGATCAACGTAGTTTTCTACAGAGAGAATAAACTTTACTGTCTCTCATGCACCTCTAACAGAGCTCAGGTCCTCCTCCCCCTGCTTGTCACCTGCTCTACTTTCCCTGTCCTGAGTTTCAGTAAATGGCCTTGCCTTCTCCCTACTTGCCCAGGCCAGAGATCTTGGGGTCATTTCTGATGACTACTTCTCCATCACCCCTACCTCCAACCCATTATCAAGTCCACCATTTATATGCTTTCCATCCCTTTAGATGCTTTCCCCTCATGGTCCTTTTTCCCCTGCTCTTCTGCTGCACTCTTTTATTTATTTATTTATTTACTTACTTACTTACTTAATTCTGGCTGAGTTGGGTCTTTGTTGCTGCGCGCGGGTTTCCTCTAGTTGAGGCGAGCGGGGGGCTACTCTTCGTTGTGGTGCACGGGTTTCTCATTGTGGTGGCTTCTCTTGTTGCAGAGCACGGGCTCTAGGCACGCAGGCTTCAGTAGTTGTGGCACGTGGGCTCAGTAGTTGTGGCTCAGGGGCTCTAGAGCACAGGCGCAGTAGTTGTGGTGTGTGGGCTAAGTTGCTCCGTGGCATGTGGGATCTTCCTTGTCCAGGGCTCGAACCCCTGCCCCCTGCATTGGCAGGTGGATTCTTAACCACTGCACCACCAGGGAAGTCCTTCTCCTGCACTCTTGAACTCCAGCAAGCCATTCATCACCCTGCTATTGAAACATTCTTTTAAAATCACACACCTGGTTGTGCCACTCACTCCTTTACTATGGCTTTTCACTGACTTAGAGTTTAGCTTCAAATTCTTAACACGGCTTACCTACTGCTCGAGTCTCCGGCTCCCTGTGTAGCTACACTATCACCCTCCAGCCCCAGGTGAATCTCCCAGGCTCTCTGCTCCAAGCAGTACCTGATGGTTATCAATTCCTTAAATATGACAGATGACAGATAGTTTCTCACTGCCTCCAGGCCTCCCTTTACCTGGAAATTATCAACCATTACTCCCTCCCCCTCAGCTTCACACACATACACTCTCAGCTTAAATAACTCCCATTTGCTATTTAGGGCTCAGCTTAAACATCACTTTCTTCAGGAAGGCCTTCTCTGATTCCTCAGACTGTTAGGCCCCCTAGTTATTAGCTCCTCTAGGCCCCAGTATTTGCACATTAGAACTTTCTGAATTGTGTGTGTGTATTTAGACTGTATCTTCTCCACTGGACTGTATACTCCATAAAGGGGAGTTCCTTTTCTTTGCACTGCTGTGGACCCACTGCCTGGGGTTGTGCCTGACACATAGGAAGAACCAAAAAAACATCTTCTGCTTAATGCTGACACCCTGTATCTGGATGGTTTGCCAGCAAGTAGCAGCATTCCCAGACTCAAATGTCCCTTTAAAATACGGCTTGTAATTCTTTCACGTATTAGAACGTTCAGAGTCAGGGCAGACTTCAGACTTGTTTTGATTTAGCAGCCCTAATGGGTCGTAAGTGACCTCTCCACTCTGCTTCCTATCTTGTGGGGCTTCTTCTTGGGTCACTTGCCATGTGTGGTTGTCAGATACTTCCCAGAGTCTGCCTCGCTGCTCAGCCAGGCTGAGAAGGAAGTGACCACAATCATGGACACTTTACAGGGAACCCAGGCTTGGGACCTCCAGAGTAGGAATAGCTCCAAATGTTGACCATGGCGCTCCCTGCCTCCTGTGCTGCTAATCCAGCTATGGTTTCAAAGACCGCCCCCTGACAAGATTCCATAAAAACTAGCACTTAGATGTTGTCCTTTATCTTTTAAATAAAGTGTTGACCATCACTTTCTCAGTTCAGTGAGGGCTTTCTCAGACCTCCTTTAAAAAAACCCCCAAAACAAAAAAACCCCAAGCTAATAGATACAGAGAACAGATTAGTGGTTGCCAGAGGGGTGGGGGTCGGGGGGATAGAGAATGGATGAAATAGGTGAAGGGGGGTCACAAAGTTCAAAATTCCCTGTTATCAAATAAATAATTCATGGAGATCATTTCACCATACATACAAGTATCAAATCATTGTGTTGTATACCTGAAACCAATATAATATTGTATGTCAATTATACCTCAATAAAAATAATTAAAATTTTAAAAGTGAAAGAAAATGAGTGTGACAGCAAAATCGCCCCTCAGGCTGCTCCCATTCTTCCCAAGGATTCAAATTCAAGCACTTTGGAGAAACTTCTCTTTTCAAGGAGAGCTATTAATGGACTGCTCGTTTATAAACAGGCCCCCAACACGTTGGAAAAGGGGAGACGGAGGAAAGAGACAGACCACTCCAGGTTGGTAGGCGGTAGGTTTAATTTAATAAGCAAGGGAACTTGCAAGACTTGTCTTGGACGGCTGCAACTGAGTAGCTCTCTCGCCTCCCTGCTAGGTACTATAAAAGTTTATGAGGCCTTAATGAGGTGCAGTCACGTATTCAATCCAGATGGTCTCAATAACACCTTACCCTTTCAAGGCTGCGTCCTTGAAAACGGTTCCAGCTGTGGGAACTGTGGGCGGATATAAGTTGCAAGGGCAGGGGAGGGGGTGAGGAGCTTTTGACCGCCCGGATCTACTTTCCAGTTCAGCCGATGGTTAAGTCCCCTCCGTGACCTTCTCCGTCACTGGCCTGCTTCACCTTTCCTGAAAGAGGTACGGAAGCTTCCTGAATGTTTGGCTGCTCTAGACACTTAAAATACTATGGTGTGTTCGTTTTAGAATCATACGGAGATGCTTAGGTTCTAAATCGAAACAAGCGGTACTTAGCATTTATTTTCTCCTTTAGGTAAATTCAAAATACTTTGAATTTAAGTATACTGAGTTTAAGCGTCATGTTTTAAGTTAGAAGAGACTTAATGCTCTTCCAAGAGTCTGTTGGAACCAATATTACCGAACGTACAGATCCTTTACTTCGGCAAAACATTTAAATTAAAAAGAGTTGTATATGAGGTGAGAAAGGGGGGTGGGGAGATCTCAACAGTAAATCAGCAGTTGGCTTTAGGGATAAAAAAGTGGCAAGTACTGTGTCTAAGACTTAATTCTCATTGAATGATTTACTCTCAGACAATAACATAGTCGAGTAAATGAAGATCCTTGCTTGGTGGATTATCAGAAAAAAAAAAAGTATTCCTGGCCAGAAATATGGGAATCAGGTTCTGAATATGTCTATAATTAGAGCTCATTCTCTCTGACTTGTCAGTTTTTAAATTTTCCTGCTTATAACTCGATTAGACTGCATTTTCTTTTTTACCTGTGTTTATTTTGTTGTTTTTAAAACAATTCAGCGCTTTAAAGATATTGGGGAAATTTGTTTCTTCTCAAGTAAAAGTTTTCTCTCCGAGTGGGAGGAAGAGGCGGGGGTCACCATGGGTATTCCCTGCTCTACTGATTTCTGAGTGAGAAGGCACCTGCTTCAGCTGACAGGCTGAAAACAAAGTAAACTGCTGGAGCTTTTTCTTTTGATCGCTCCCATTATGAAGTATTTCCCCACCTCATTTGCTGAGCATTGATTTCCACTGCAGATAGAAGATATCTGAGTGTGTCACTCTTTCCCTCTATTTGTCAACTTTTACTTTTTGTTTAATCAGGCAACCCCATGGGGGTGGAATCTTATTCATTGTTCCAAGTAGTGCATAATCAGATAACTTGAGAATGTTTGCAGAGTCCTTGGTGATGAAAATAACTGTGTCTCTGGGGCTCCTTAGCTGCAGATCTGATGGGTATTTTTCATGTTAGTTTTGCAGGCTGAGCTGTCTCCTCTTTGTGAGGTTGAAAGGTGGAGGTGCGGGGGAGAAGAGATGAGAAAATTGCTTTTTTATTTTCTGCTAACCTAGCCTTTAAAAGATAGCTGCAGAATGCCTGAGAGGGTAATCTGGCTTTGAAGTCTGTACCTCTCCCCACATGCATACTCATTGATTCTGGGACTCATTGATTCAGCAGGTGGGACTGGCTGATTGGGGTAACTTCTTTGTTTATAGTTGCTCTTTGTATCCCCCTCCTGAAGCTTCAACCTCAACAGCTGGGGCTGCATTTTCCCAATAGACAAGCTTCATTCTGTAGTGAAGAGTGTTTGAGTACTTTTCCCTTCAGGTTGAAGGATAAAATGAAAGGATAAAAAAAGGCAAACCTGTTTCATTTAGTAGAGAACTATCCTTCTTTTACACTCGACACCCAAGCCTTGAAGACTGATAGGATAGAGTAAAATTGCTCTGTATAATTGAAAAAAATTCATTCTGAAACAGGTTAATAGCTTTTAAGAGAGAAATTGGTTTACATAGTTCATGTGCTCCTCCATTTTCACCCTAGCAATCAGAGTGATATTTTAAAAACATAAATTAGATCACACCATTCACCTGTATTAAATCCTTCCATAACTTTCCAATGCTCTAAAGTTAAAAATCCACTCTTGCCCATGGCCTTCCTGACCGATATCTTCTGACCCCTTTTTACCTCCCCATGCTAGCTTCCTCAGCATCCACTACGTTTCAGCCAAACTGGCCCCTTCATTTCCTGGAACCATCACCCTCTCTTACCTCAGGGCCCTTGCACACACCATTTCTTCTACTTGAAATGCTTCTCCTGTGGGCTCTTTACACAGCTGTTTCTTTTCACCCTTTGGCTCTTAGGCTGTCTTCTCTTCCACAGCCACACTAATGAGGTCCCTCTATTATTTACTACTACTGCATCCTGTTCATGTACTTATCAATTTGCTTATTTGCTCGGACATTGTCAGTCTCTCCCTATTGTACCACAAGGGCTATGCCTATTCGTTTTTCTTTCTTTCTTTTTTTTGAGATGGACAGATGATCTAGAAGAAATAATTCATTATAAATTATTTATTTACATAAAACAAGGAGGAAAGATTTTAAATGTTCAGTATGATGACTTTGACAATTATGTATGCCCATGTAACCACCACTCATAATAAGATGGTGTCTTTTCATTATCCATGAAAGTTCCCTCTATGCTCCTCTCTCGTTAGTTCTTCACCAAAGGTAACCATTTTCTGATCTACATGACTATTTTTTAGTAACATATTTTAGTTCAGTTTTGCCTATTCTTGGCCTTCTTTTAATGTAATGCCTAATGAGATTCATTCATGTTGCTGCAGATATCAGTTCACTTCTTCTATTGCTGACTAACATTCTACTGTATGAAGATACTAAAAGTTGTTTCTCCATTTTCTTGTTGATGACATTGAGTTGTTTCCAGATTTTGGAATAAGGCTGTTATGAACATTCTCGTACAAGTATTTTTATGCTCATATGTATTCGTTTCTCTTGGGCAAGTACCTCGAAGGGGAATTCTTGAGTCACAGGGTAGATGTATATTTAACCTTCTAAAAAGTGACCAAAAAGTTGTCCATGTTTTATTTACTAAAATATACCTGATTTCTATTTCAGGGCTTGACACACAGTAGCTATTTATTATCTCTTTGTTGAAGGATTTAATGTTCTTTTCCCTGTTCTGAATGCCTGAGAGCCATCTGTCAATTACTCAAGGATGGCATTTTTATTGAGGAATTATGACTCTAAGATGCAACTCAAATCATTGTGATAAATAGACTTCAGCAAACACAATATGCAAGGACAATTTTGAAATTAAGCCTCAGCCTTAGCATTTTGATTTGTTTTGCCTTTATTCCCCCCTTTTTTTTTTCAGTTGACCACTACTCCCTAAGCAGAAAATCATTCCTACGCTTTGCTACCATAAGTCAAGCCCTTATGTGGGTTGTGATTATGGTTTTTCCTCTCAAGAGGTCAGGGTACTTTCAAAGGAGAGCTCAACCATTTAGCATCTGTTGGGAAACTGTTGCCTAAAATAGTTTAGGGTCTTCAGAGGGTCAAGGGCAGAATTGAAGTTACAGCCCTCAGCTCTCTTTATTCTTTATCAGGAACTCACTAAGAAAACTTGTTTCTTCTTCTCAATAACAGCGGGTCAGGCCAAGGTCCACATTTGGTGCGTGGAGAGAATGGGTGCTTCATTTAGAGTGAAATCTCAAGGAATCTTATGCCTGATTTGAAGTGACCCAAATAGGTTCACACTTCTCTCTCAGAACCTTTATTCCTTTGACTTTTCTGGAAGCTTGGGAAGTCTCTGGGAGGTTACATGAGTAGGTGACTGAACCTGGGCTATGGGGTGATGGGAGTGAGGATGGGAGAGGGAGGAACAGTATAGTGGGTGGGTGACAATTACATTGATTTAAAAAATCAGATGCTGCTTTCAAGAGTAACTCCTTATAAGACAGAGTCTTTCTGCAGTTCATGAGTATTTGCATAACAGCTCATTAATGCTTGGGAGAACTGAATCACTGGAATGTCATGGGGGCAGTTTATTTCTATCAAGACTGGTGGAATCTTTCTGTGGTGGGCCTGGCCTGCTGAGCCCCCATAACATAACAACTTCCATCATCTGGTACAGAAGCGCCTTCGTTTCTGGCAGTTGATTAGAGGTTGTAGAGCTCGTGAACACTGACTCAGAATGCATCTAGAAGTTACATGAGGGAAGTAAAGTCCGTATTAAAAAAATCTTCCTTTCCCCAGGATAAGAGAGAACTGGGAAAATATCTAGATGGAAGAACTTAAAATATTTCTTTGAAACCATTTTTCATAATTCTCATCTTTCCTGCTTCAAAAAATGTTTTATGTCAACTTATAGTTAAAAAAAGACCTTACAGCATAGGTCAGCTAAAACAGCACAGCAAACTTTTAAGTGAAGGGAGGTAATTTTACACCGAAACTGGGATGATATTGTCAGTAAAATCAGATATTAAATTTGGTTCTGATCTTCTTAGCAGCCTTAGCAAAACAAGAACAACTAAAAAACAGAGACATAGTTCTTGTTATTTGATAAAGGGAATCATAAAAATCCATTTGGAGTATTTTTTTTTTTTTTGGTATTGAATTCCTAAGAGAAATTAACTTAGTGGGTTTCTTTATAAAGGATAATGAATAAAGAAATGGGCATGTCTGCAGAAATGTCCTGAGTAAATGTCTCTTACATTCAAGATCCTTCAGAATCCAAGGGCATAATATTAAGTTGTGCTCACTTAAGGAACCTGTATGGAGTCCTAACCTAATGTTTTGTTTAAAGATTATTTAATTTGACACAGAATTAGAGTACTGAGAGTTTGTTGCTGGAGTTCTTACCTTTCTTATGCTATAGACCTATTTTTAAAGTACTGTTTTATATACATGAAATGAAGTACATAGGATTATAATGAAATCAATTATATTGAAGTACAGATTGATATGTTCAAAAAATTGTGATGCATTAATAATATTAAGTAACACAATATATCAGCAGGTCAACAAACTACTGTAGTTTAATATAGTGATGAATGTAAACACTATTTCAACATTTGTGCAACTGTAATATAAGAAAAATCTGTGATCTCTATTAATAGTCACAGATACTGCTAATATTCCTGTGGCTTATTTCCTACATTCATGAAAGATATGTTAAATACCAGTTCAAAGTTAGTGAAAATCAAGACGCATTTTTTTTTTCTCATCCAAGTTCATGAATCCCCTGTATTCTATCTACGGGGCTCCTTGGGATCTAAGGACACCATGTTAATGACCAATGACTTAGAAGAATTGAAAATAGGGAAAGTACTCATCTTCATTTGTTTTTGTCAGGAGCTTAATGAGTCAATCCAAGATTGATTGAGTGACTTAAGTAAAGATATTCTTTGTAAATGAAGGGAGATCCATCATCTTTAGAAAATGAGAAACAAAGTTGATGTTATATTATGAAAGCATTTTTCAGTCTTCTGTTTGATTTTCTTTGATGTCTTTATTTTTAATTATTTCCTGAACAGCTCTTTAACAGCAATGAAAATTATTTTACCTAATTTTCTTATGCCCTGGCAAAAGATAGATGTTAGAATAAATAAAAGAATGAATGGACAAATTTGTTCTTGATATTTTTGTTCTCTAGCTTCAATTCTTTCAGTAAATCTCTGAGCTGCGAACAAGTATTGTAATAAATAAAATGTATTAGATGGAATTTCCTTTCATTTTACCTCTCAATTTATTGGCTTGTGGAGATTCCAAAGCTTTTATAAGTGAAAAAAGAAAGGAGAAATCATGGATCTGAAAGACAAGGAAGTTGTGTCATCAGTACCGGACTCATGGACAATTCTTGAATTTAAGAAGGACACCAACAAATGACAGTCTGGTGCTCAGAAAATCAAGCAGAGTGAGGCCTTTTTTCTGCTTACCCTTTCTTCTTCACCCTTTCTTCTGCTTTTCCATGATTCATAACTGAGAATGCAAAGACAGAGGGGAAGGAAACAAAGGGGAAAGCAGAAAGGGTGGTGAGAAGGAAGAGTAGGAGGAGAAAAAGGAAAGTAATCTCTATTTGTGCTGAACATTCACTGTCAAGCCATCATTCATGGACCACTTGGAGCTGTTTTGTGTATATCTGTGGAGTGGTGGGGTTTCTAGAATGGGTTATTGTAAAGTATGGACCAAGGACCATCTGTGGTATTTGTTTCAAGTACGGTCTTCTGAGTGTCTCTCCCAACCTACTCCGTCAAAATCCCTGTGGGACTCAGGACTGTACATTTTAGCTAGCTTTCCAAGTGGTTCTAATGCCCCTTAAAGTTGGAGAACCACTGATTTTGATGAGAGAGCAAAACTTGCTTGACTTTTGCTAAGGCAAGGTAAATCTAATTCCATCCCCCCACGCTAGAAAGAAAATCTGCTGTTTCACTCACAAATATACTTAATGCACTGGAATTCAGGAATTTTAACATTTGGCCAAGCAATAGGTTAAATGTTTTCTTCCTTTCAGGCAATTATTAGCAAGGAAGCATGGTAGGCAGCACTCCTGAGTTAATTTGCAGGGGCCTCATGCTCTTCTCTTCAGCTTAAAAGAAAGAGAATGGGTAGAAGCAAGCTCTCCTGCTCATCCTGAGTATGTGAGTGTGTTGGGGGAGCTTTTTATCCACGGCTATATGCCGTGTCATTTATGTTATCCAGAGAGAACTATAAAACCAACTCTCAAATAATTTATATTGGCTTTCAAAAAACAAGGTCTCTATGATATTGCCTTTTATTTTGTCAGCAAAATTTACTTTGGCCATGGTAAAAATCCATTTTTCCATTTTATGAAGACGTTCTGTGAAGCTTGAGTTAAGCAGTCCAAAACAGTTTCACTCACCTAGATATTTTCTAGAGCACTTTTCCATGCTATTTTTCAGTCCATGATACTTCTGTTAATTCCCAGGTCATACCAAACTACACTGAAAGATCCCTCCCTATCCAGCCATCTCTCTAGTCATATTCCACATACCATGATCAGAAATGAAGCTTCCTTAAATGTAAACATAAAAGTAAAACAAAATTAGATAGGTATGACTCTATTTGAACACACAATGAAATTCATGAGATAGAGGTAAACTAAAAACCTCCCCCTAATAATAAAATAAAAATTTAAAAACACAACAGTAGACTTTGAAATTTTATTTTGAAGCCAAAATAATTGATGGCTTTAGAGTTCCTCTTTGGTCTCCCTTTTACCTACAAAGTCAACATTTAAAACCACACAGGGCTGAACTTTTTCACCACCATTCAGCTTATCTTCTAGACACGTGGTATGAATTTGTCACATGAAAAGCATTTCATTTGACATTTCAACAATTTAAAAACTGTCTATAGAGCAGTTAATTCAGGCACTGACCATTTTCTTGGAACCATTGGGGTTTAAAGGGGGATGAGGCCTAAATATTAGAGAAACCATCTGTTTCAGAATGATAATAATTCCTTTCTATCAGTCATCTGAATGGTCTGCTTTCCTGTTTTTACAGGTTAGACTCTTCGTCCTAAGCATTAGTCAATTTACGTTATCCTTAAACCTTTGTCATTTTTTTGGACTTAATGTTGTAGCATCACTTCAAAGTATAGTGTCTGGAAGTATGACTTACCAATTTGACATTTGTAAACTGGCTGCAAGAGACTTTGAGAAGTATAACAGCATCCATCCTCTTACACACACTGCCTCAGTGATGATGCATAGATGGGTATCAGTTCATATTTTAATAAATCCCCAGAAACTGATCCCCAGAAACATCACTCCTAGTTGCTTCTGTTATTTCATGATGTTCAAGGTTTCTTTGATAAGTTCCTTCATTTATCAATTGCCTTTTAACCATGCAAAACTGAAGAAAGTCTGTCTTAAATGGCTGTTGACTGGCTTCCCCTTTTTTCTCATAATCTCCATAGACTGCCAGTTCTGCTCTGCTGATCTGGATTTGGTTGGTCTAGAATTGAAAGGTTACTAAGGACAACTGCATATCAGTTCAGTGGATGATAACATTTAGATATTTTATGCTTTTGTGGGAGAAGGCTGTGGAGGGAAGTTAGAAAGAGCACTTTTATATTGCTGACCCAAATGTGGTTCCAGGGGCTGCTCTGTTGACCCGAACAAGGGAAGTGGTCTTCTCCTTTTTGTACTGGTTAGACTGTACTTGGAGCTCACATTTGTTTCAGTAAGTCCCATGTGGGAGTGTCCTGGACAAACTGGCATGTCCAGTGGAGAATGATCAGGATACATGATGAGATTTGGAACCCTTAGGTAGGTAGAGTGTTTAAAAGAACTAGAGGGTATAGCCTGGAGAAGAGTAGAGTAATGGGAGACATTATAGGCCTCTTCAAGTAACTAAAGGACTGTGATGTAAGAAGGTTTAGTTTTGCCCCCATGTAACCCCAGAAACAAAACTAAGGCTCACAGGGGGAAGTTGCAAGGAGTCAGATTTCTCTTCAGTGTAAGGAAGAATTTTTTTTTAACCAACTCGAAGTCTCTGTATACAGAATATTTTGCTTTGGGATGTAATAAGTTCCCCATCCTTGAGAGTATACAAGCACAAACAGGACAGAAATTAAGAGTTATGTTATAGAATAGACTCCAGCAAGGAAGGTTTGATCAGTTGACCTAAAGTTCTTTTCCAAACCTTCAGATTATATTTTAGGAAATTCAGTCTTGTAATCTGATTTATAGAAATTTGCCAAAACTGATAAAAAGAAGCAAGGCATGGTGGGAAAAAGGTGGGTTTAGGTTCTGCTCTTTGTCTTGAATATATTAGGGTTGTGACCATAGGCATGTCACTTTAACCTCTGGGTCTTCATTTCTTTAACTGGAAAATAAGGGTTTTGTGATTTTAAGGAGTCCACCCTTATCTTGCTCTTCTATTTGAGGTCTGCCTCCATAGTACCACTGCTTCATGGCTCATCTAGGGGCTTAGAGGCTCAGCAGTGACCTCTCCTGATGGACTCCTCTGTGTGCCTCCAGGGAGACACCTGGGCAGTGCGTCTAAAACAAAATCCAGTTGCTACTTCACCAGAGTAGGGCTCTGGAAAGACGTAGAGTCAGAACAGTCCTGAAGGTCATCTGGCAGACACGGACTACATCCAGGGTTTGTCGCAAAAGTTACAGTTACAGTCAACTGACTTGCCCATGATTCAGCATTTGAACTTCTTAATATACTGTAGTAACTGTTCTTATAGAGTATCACTTAGCCTACTGAGGGGTAAGTTACTGATTTGTAGACTTTGGGATTTACTCCAGAGAGCCATATAAAAACCCCTAAGAGGCATTATTTCTTTCCCTCTTGGCATAAGCTGTGTTGGTGCTACTTAGAGCCTTATCTTTCATCTTCCTCCACTCATGCCTCTGCAGGGTTTCCTATCCTCGCCCCCTCTTCTCCCTCCCTGCGACCTGCTGTCACGTGGTGGAAAAATGCAGACTCGTCTTGTTTTGCCACTCTCTGGGGAAACCGATTCTAAAGTACAAACAGAAAACCAGATATAATGATTGAAAAAAATAGCTGAAATTATTTTGAATAGTCAATAAGAAAACCATGTAGCAAAACCCACCTCAAAAGCCCAGTTGTCGGAGTATTCCTTTCAAATTCTATTAACTGGGGAGGCCATGTACAGGGAGGAGGCTATAGAGGTGGAGATCTTTACAGAAAGATAGAAAAGGTCAGATTGGTAGTGAAAAAAAAACAACTTGAATAACAAGTTTGAGAGAGTGAGACAGAGTATTTCCATCACAGAGAATGGAGAGTTTAGCTTCCAAGAGGCATATGTGACCTCTTATTGGCATTTTACTTTGTGAGAAGATACTTCTGGAATGTCTTTCTGGTGGATCCCACTGGAAAGTGTTTTGATCTTCCCTTCCACAGGCTTTTTTTTTTGGTACCACTGAAAAGGGTGATTTTATAGGTTTGGTTAAGTGGGCAAAGACCAATTTGAGCGTAGTTGGGGGTGGAGACATTTGGGAATCTTTTCTAGGTGGAATCTGAGTGGAGACAGAAGTTCCAAACTGGCATCACACAGGTGTTGCAATGATGCTGTGGGTTTGTCTGTGATCACCCTCTCACCCTCTGGGGAAGTGTACTCTGAGCAGTAGTGTGTTTACATGGCCACTGCCACAATGTTTTCTTTGACTCTGCTTTGTCCAGCAATGTCAATGACTAGACACAGAAATGACTGTGTCTAAGTATAGGAAACAATCAGAAATCCATAGTGAAGACACGTGATCAATTCCTGGGCTGGGAGTCATTCTAATATCTCATGTCTGAAAGCAAATAGAACAATCTTATTTGCTCCTGTGAGCTCACATTATCAATCTAGTAACATCTTAGTCCAGTGAATGTGTGACTAGTTGAGGCTATTTAACAAAGTTCCATAGAAAGTGAGAATTGAGAAGGACTAAGGAGGAGCTCCTAGCTAAAGCCAGAGGGGAAGAGGCGTTTTCCTCACTTTGGAATGTTAGCATGTGAAAGCTGTAATTTGTGATTAGTAGCTAAGGTTTTCAGTTCACAAAGTTCTGGGTCAAATCTTCTTACAAACGGTATAATATTGGGCAATTTTCTAAGTCCCCATTTTCTTATTCTTAAAACAGGGATAATACTAGTACTTATGCAAATCAGTTAAGATGCCTTTGGTTGTGAATAATAGAAAACTCAAGGTAGTTTAAGGGAAATGTATTGGCCTGTGTATCTGTGAAGTCTTGAAGTATGTCAGCTTCAGGTGTGGTTTGGTCCAGATACAATTTCATTGGTCCTCTAGTTGTATTTCATTACAATTCTCTTGCTGTGTCTTCCTTCTTGCATCAGCTGTGCCCTCAGGCTGTCTTACCTCAGGGGATCAACAGTAGTTGTGGCAGTTCTAGACCTTACATCCTCATATCCCACTATCTAAAAGAAGAGAGTTTCTCTTCTGGTAGTTCCCATGGAACGGAGAAGAACCTTTTTTCCAAAAAGCCCTCAACAGATGTCTCCTTATGTCTCAAAGGCCTGAATTCGCTCATGAATACACTCTGAACAATCACTGGGCAAAAGGGGTGGGATGATAGATATAAGGGTCACTTCTAGAGCTGAGAGTGAGGTCCAACCCACATCAACCACCACTCAAAGGCTATATAGCAGAGGCCATTCCCCAAAGGAAAATATGCCTATTGTTCCAGGAAAAGGGGAGAAAATGATTCTAGGATAGGCAACCAACAACAGTATCTAGATGGTGGTTGTAAAGGTCTTAGCAGAATTCCTGACCATTGGAAGGAATAGATAAATATAAGCAATGATTATTATGTTGGTGTCATACTAAAATCACTTTCTGCCTAGAAGTGCTGCCTCACCTTTTCTTCTTTCACCTGTAATGCCTGCCTCTCCTATTTAGCAAGATTGGAGAACTGGACTGCAGCTGTAGCTCTGTGTGTGACTTGCTGGGTGGTCTCGGCCAAGTCACTCATTTCCTATTTGTCAGAAATGAATTTCAGATGAAATATGAGCTGAGGTACCTTTCTAGAAATAAAGTGGCCTTTTTCTTTCTTTGCACCCCTCTCCCCAGGAAACCATACATAAAGTTAGTCATGATTCAGGAACCCTGTCCCCCAGTTTCATGGTTTAATTTAAAGACAAAAGGCTTTAAAGTCAGACAGATCTGCATTTGAATTCCAGCTCTGCTAGTGCTATGATTGTGGGCAACTTTATTCAAGCCTCAACCCCCTTTACTATACAAGGGAAGGAGTGGTAAATAATATCTGACTTTCAAGCTTGACTTACATAAATGTGATAGAGTTGGAGTGAGGCACAAGTTAAAGTTTATACAGTGGTAGAGTCAATAGAACAGTGACTTGTATTTAGAAATCTATGCTGGTGATTTCATCTGCTCTCATTTTTAATGTCTCTCACTTGTCTGATGACTACATACATTTCTCCTTCAGGGATAGTGAGACATTAAATTGAGGGCTTTGAAAGTCAAATTAGGAGGATGTGCATGGATATATCATAATGTGAAATCAGAGGGCACATTTCCTCCTCCCCTACCAGATTGATTCTATCTCATATAGGTCTGTTATAAATAATTTGTAAATATTCAACTAATTTTGTTATATCCATTCATGCTTTTCTTCTCTGTTTCTTTTCATTTTTTTTCTGCTCCTGCATACATGTTTGGCTTGCTGGTACTACCTAGTGGCAATTGCAGGTATTGCTTAAGCTTGATAGTGGCATTAGTTTGTTTTTTTTTTAAACCATTTTATTAAGGTATGATTGACATATAAAAAGCTGTACATATTTAATGTATATAATCTGAGTTTGGAGAAACATATATACTTACTTGTGATAGCATCACCACAATTAATGCCATAAAAATATCCAGTACTTCCAAAAGTTTCCTGTCTTCTTTGTTTTTTTTTATGATTAACAACATTTAACATAATATCTACCCTCTTAGCAAATTAAGTATACAACACAATGTTAACTAGAGGTACTGTGCTGTACAGCAGATCTCTAGGACTTATTCATCTTGCCTAACTGAAACTTTAACTGATACTTCTCCATTTTCCTCTCCTCACCAGCCCATGGCTCCCCACCACCATTCTACTCTCTGCTTCTATGAGTTTGACTATTTTAGATTCCTCTTGTAAGTGGGATCATGTGGTATTTTGTTCTTCTGTGTTTGGCTTATTTCACTTGGCATATTGTCCTCCAGGTTCATCCATGTTGTCACAAAATGACAGTATTTCCTTCTTAAGGCTGAATAACATTCCATTGTATGTAAAAGCCACAAGTTTTATTTATCCATCTGTCTATTCATCTGTCAATGAACGTTCAGGTTGCTTCCACATCTTGGCTATTGTGAATAATGCTACAGTGAACATGGGAATGCAGATACCTCTTCAAGATAAGAGTGGGATACTTAGGAATAAACTTAACCAAGGAGGTGAAAGACTGGTACACTTAAAACTATAAAACATTGATGAAATAAATTTAAAAAGACACAGGTAAATGGAAAGACATCCCATGTTCACGTATTGGAAGAATTACTATTATTAAAATGTTTACACTACCCAATGTAATCTCCAGTCAATCCAATCCCAATCAAAATCCAAATAACTTTTTTTTTACAGAAGGAGAAAAATATCTAAAATTCATATAGAATCTCAAGGACCCCAAATAGCCAAAGCAATTTTGAGCAAGAAGAACAAAGATGGAGGCATTGCACTTCCTGATTTCAAAATACAGTACAAAGCTACAGTAATCAAAATGGGGTGGCACCAGTTTTTAAAGGAAGTGTCCAATCCCTGAAACCAAACTGAGTCCTGGAAGTTGAAATTCTGCCTCAATCCAGCTCTAGAGCATCAGGAGTGAGGCTCAATGTTGAGGGAGCTCAGAAGAAACCTGAACTGATAGTGCTTTAATTCTCTTGCCTCCTGGAAGCTTAATGGGCAAAACCAGCTTCCAGGGACTGGAATTTTATAACAAATTAGTAATTATTACCTTAACAAGCTAAAATGAGCTGGTCAGATGAGCCTGAAAAACTGAGTGGAGCATAAGATGGAGAGTGGGGGTTATTGAGCTGATAGATGAGATTGACAAATAAGACAGCTCCCCAGCTTTTCAAGAACAGGGACCATTATTGGTCAGATCCTCAGATGCAAAAATGTGTCCAAAGAAGTATCTCAGTGCTTGCATGAATGTAGAAGTTTGCTAATATACTGAAGCTCCAAAGACTTTGAAATAGTACTTGTTTATAGCATTCCTACCAACTTTTGGAACAGGAATAAATCCTTTCCCAAGTCCAAGCACTTTGGTAATAGAAAGGCTAGAACGCAGGATTGCTCTAATTTTACAAGACAGTCAGCATTTCTTTTTGCCCTCTAGGTGGCAAATACAACAGAGGGACGTGTGCTCTGAGGGTTATTTCCAGCAGGCCTGGAAGTAGCCTGAGCTGTTTTGCTGAAAGGTTTCTGTGAGACACTAACCTGATGGAGGCATGGAACACACTGATTACTGGTGTTGCTCTGAGGGAGTTCTGGGTTAGTTTGTACTGGCCTATCAGCATTTGATAAGAGTGAGATTGATGATTTGCACCTGTAACTTGGGCTGGTTACATAGCAGGAATATGTCCAAGTGATCAGCAAAATATTAAAAAAAAATCTCAGTTGAGATTATTTCCAAGTTGTTCTGTGCATTTGTCATTGGAGAGAGAAAGTGCATCCGGCCACAGCCCTTAGGGAGGGAGGACAGTGAGAGCCGGCACATGGCCTCTCCAGGCCCCTTTCTGTGAGACCCTGTGACTGTGATGTTGATCAGACACTACTACTGTGTCCTTTGTCTGCTTAAGCTTCGTCATTTGAATTTTCTTTAACAATCCAGCTCTATTTAACTGCCACTGGTGGGGAAGTTGTAACTCTTTGTTGTGCAAAGAGCCTGGGACTTGGTGCAGTGGCTCTTCTTATTAGCTTTGTAACTTGGGTGATTTATCCAATCTCTCTAGCTGAGGGTTTTTTAGGCAGTGAAATCAAAGTAATATTACCTACTATATCCCTCTAACATACTGCTTCTAAGAATCAAAAGAGGTATGTGTGAAAGATCACTAACTTTAAAGCATCATGTAAATATTATCTCAATTATTATTAAAAGTACTATTTTTTTAACATCTTTATTGGGGTATATTTGCTTTACAATGGTGTGTTAGTTTCTGCTTTATAACAAAGTGAATCAGTTATACATATGTTCCCATATCTCTTCCCTCTTGCATCTCCCTCCCTCCCCTGCTCCCTATCTCACCCCTCCAGGCGGTCACAAAGCACCAAGCCGATATCCCTGTGCTATGCCGCTACTTCCCACTAGCTATCTACCTTACGTTTGGTGAGCTGTGACAGGGTGAGAGAGAGGCATGGACATATATACACTAAAAGTACTATTATTAGGGCTTCCCTGGTGGTGCAGTGGTTGGGAGTCCGCCTGCCGATGCAGGGGACGCGGGTTCGTGCCCTGGTCCGGGAGGATCCCACATGCCGTGGAGCGGCTGGGCCCGTGAGCCATGGCCGCTGAGCCTGCGCGTCCGGAGCCTGTGCTCCGCAACGGGAGAGGCCACAGCAGTGAAAGGCCCGCGTACCGCAAAAAAAAAAAAAAAAAAAGTACTATTATTAGTAGTCTTAGTAGTAATACTTTGAAGTGATTGTAGAATAATTAGCCAATGTAGAGTATAGAAACACCTATAATTAAGGGGAAGGTCAAGAAAAGTCACCATTGGAAAAAGAAAATAATGAAAGTCAACTGATAAGTTGTACACTTTGCTAAGCCATTTGTAAAAGTAGCCCACTCTGAGGAATAATTTCTGTGTTGCTGATGTGACTTTAGGAAATATACAAGTACAAATAAGAAAAGTTAAATGTAACTCATTTTTACAGATTAAAATGTACATTTTAGTGTCAAAAAGTATATCAAGATAGTAAGCATTTTTCTCTTTGCTATCATGATTCCTGGTGGCAAATATCAGATATGAGTATCAAATGTTAGAGCTTGAAGGGGCCGTAAAGTACACGATCCATTCCATTCGTTTACTGTGAAGATGTTTTAAAGGTGAGGAAACTGAGATCCAGACAGGTGATGAGAATTCTCTGGGATCAGATGCAAGTTATTAACAGAGTAAGGAGTAAAATCCAGATCTTCTTACTCCCCACCCCATGTTCTTTCAGATATACGGCTTGGTTGGCCCTATTCAAGTCCCTCGGCAGTTCAGGGGTGAAGAGTAGGGAAGGTCTTTTCCAGTAAGAATTTTATAGTCTAGCGGAGGAAACAGGAAACTAACCAGCTCTACTAAACAAATGTGATGAGAGATATAATAAACGTGTAAGCAGTATACGTTCTTTGGGAAACATTTGAAGAGACAATTTATTCTTCCTAAAGGGGGTTAAGGAAAACTTGATAGAAAACCTTTTCATGTATATATACAGCAGTGATCATTTTCAGAGTTCTGAAATAACAGGGAAAGCTCCCAGGAATCCTCCTGGTATGGTGGCCCCAGGCCCCTCAGGTAACAATTGTAAAGAGATCACGATTCTTGGGGCATAAAGATGGAAATCCTGAGAAACAGACTTGAGGCAAAGGATATCTTTATCCATCTCTGAGGTTGGTGGGGAATTCCCCAGGATGGTAAGAAAATCACGCCGTGGTTGTGTGGAAAGAGGACATGTGTTTTATCTTGGGACACTTTTTATCTGTTGGTAATCAGTGGCTTCCAGGATGGTCCTAGGGTACCTCAATCCCCTCCAGCCCCAAACCCAGGAATTTAAAAACTTCTACACGCTAGGCTGAAAGAAAAGAATTGTAGGCACTGAAAAAAAAGAATCAGGAAGGAAACTGACATTTTTTGAACCACTAATGTAGCTGAACATTAGATGTGCTAAATGCTTTGTATATGTAATCTTATTTATTACTCACAAAAAAGCTTGAGGTAGAGTTAGGTCTGGTTTTAATACATTTCAGCCTTCCTTAAATTCTTCTTCACCATTTGCTCATTTCATGAGTGTTTTGTGTGTGCTTTCAAACACCTCCTTTTAGGAGGGGGCTTCTCTAATTCCTCTTCTGGAACTAGAACCTTGTTAGGAACCTTTAGGAACCTCCTCCTTAGCCAGAACCTTTAGTTAGGAGGTTGGAAATGACCCACGTGTCTATCAATGGAGAAATGACTGAATAAATTACAAAATACTAGGAACTGCTAAAAATAAATACTGACCTGAAAACATGACTATGATATGTTTTTAGCAGTTTCAGTTCAATAGCATAACATGATCTCATTAAAACTCTGTGTGTGTGTGTGTGTGTGTGTGTGTGTGTGTCTGAAGTTACACAACAAACTGTTAACCATGGTTTCCTCAAGGAATGTACTTGGAACAAGTAGGGATAGAGGTAGGCTAAAAGGGTGTTGGGAATGGCAGGAACACAAGACGTCTTTTAATTATTTATATAATTTTCATGTGATGAAATTATGAGTGGCTTTTACTTTATTGTATTTTTCAATTAAAAAAGGATTATGAAAGTCCCCTTTATCCTTGTTTTGTTTCATGGGTTTCAAATCAGAATCTTTTGTACTCTCAGTGAAACAGCAGAGAGTTGGGGGAAATGATACATTTTTTAACCCTCTCTTTATTAGAGCCCTCCCTCAAAGACTCTGGCATGACCTGTCACCCGACTAGCAGACACACACTTCTGTCTCTCCGATCCTGCCCGTGCACCAGGCTCAGGCACATGGAGTCATTCTGTGTTTGGATAACTTCCTTCCCTTGTATTTGAGGTTACTTGGTAGATTCTACAGATATATTCAGACAGAAGTGACTTTCAGCATGAATACAACTGAGGCTATTAATCTGTGACCTTGGTATGTAGGAATTATTATCTCCATCATATGAATGAGGCAGCTCAGGGAAATTGAAGAGGGCACTGAAATTAAAGAGAGCATTAAAAACAATCGGACAGGGCTTCCCTGGTGGCGCGGTGGTTGAGAGTCTGCCTGCCGGTGCAGGGGACAGGGGTTCGTGCCCTGGTCCGGGGGGATCCCGCATGCCGCGGAGCGGCTGGGCTCGTGAGCCATGGCCGCTGGGCCTGCGCGTCCGGAGCCTGTGCTCCGCAACGGGAGAGGCCACAACAGTGAGAGGCCCGCGTACCGCAAAAAAAAAAAAAACACAAAAAACAATCGGATATATGAGTTTAATTACCTGCTAGATCACCAGATGAAAATATGTGGTAAATGGATGAAACAAGAGTTAAAGTGAAATAAGGTCACACAGAATCTTGTTTTTGATCATTTTAACGTGATCATTAAGAGTTCTGAGTGATTTTGTCTGATTTATACTTACGGTGATGAAGAAGGGCGGTTATTAGATATTGTTGGTGATTTGACTTTAAAATCAAAAATTAAGACTAATAATTTCGAAGTGCCTTGGTCAATTTAATTGAAGCTGTCTTGAGATTCCTATGTTGAGCTGTTAAAATTTGTAAGCGCTTGTCTGTTTGATTTGATTTCTAAAGTTCTGGTGCCATCAATGTGTAAGTTTGACAAAACAGTCATTTTCCTTCTCTGGGCTTCAGTTTTCTGATCTGTAAATCGAAGCATTTGAACCAGATAATCATCAAGGTTGGCATGATTCTCTGTGGTTCTCTTTGGTTCACAGCTCATTTTCACAGTTAAATTTATTTTTGGGAACTCTTCTACACATCCTCTGAACACTAGTGTCAAAACTGCATAAATGTCTTATGTAAAATAATGTGGCTTATAATCACAAGTAGATTAAATGCTTTCTTATATTTTATACTGAGTTCTTATTGAGGTTACAATTTGTCAAGAATTATGTAGAAGCTATGTTTGTTGGTCTAATTTATCTCTATACCCAGTATTTCAAAAATATTATATAGGAGTCTTAGACTAATATAATGCTTACCCAGAAAAAAAGTGATACCCTTTCCAAATTATATTCATTTAGATAAAAGAAGGAAATTCTTAAATAAAAACTATTGGAAAAATTCTACAGAAAGACCCAAAAATGTGGAGTAGAATAATTGTGCGGGTTCTAAGCCACTCTGAATAATAAAGATTTTGATCTATTAAGAGTTGTTGTACTTATTTCACCCAAAGAGAGAATATGTCACCTTCATCATCATTATCAGTAAAAATAAAATTAATGATCTCCTTGATTTGTCCTCCTTCATGGTGGGGGGAGGGTGTCACTATACAATATCAAATTATAGAATAATTGAATTTCAGAGCTAAAATGGACATTAAAGACTAGGTATTCAAACCAGCTCATTTTATTTAATAAAGATTGTTCAAATCCCAGTGATAAGTTTCTTTCTAATATCGAAGAAACTCAGTGATACAATTATATCCGCTCCCTTTTCCCCTATTTTACTTATATGTACAAACATTAACATTCACCCTATTTAGTATACACTTTTGAGTTTTCACAAGCATGAAGTCATATCATTACTATCACAATCAATATACAGAATGCTTTCCTCGCCTCCCAAATTTCTCATACAACTCGTGTCTCGTCAACTGTTCCTCCCACTGTCAGCCCGTAGCAACCACTCTGTTCCCAGTTTTACCTCTTCCAGAAAGTCACAGGAATGGAATCAGGCAGTACGTAGCCTTTTCACCCGGGCATTTTTTGCACTTAGCATAATTCATTTTTTGGAGATTTATCCATGTTGTGTGTATCAGCAATATGCACCTTTTTGTTGCAGAATAGAATAATGGTGTTCTATTATATGGATGTATCACAATCTGTTTATCCATTCACCTGTTGAAGGACATTTGTTTTTTCCTAGTTTTTAGTGATTGTGAATAAAGCTGCTATAAACATTTGCAAATAGGTTTTCGTGTAAACATGTTTTTATTTTGGGGGTGGGTGGGTAAAGTCAGTAGGTTATCTTTTTTAAATTTTTCATTGGAGTATAGTTGATTTACAATGTGTTTTTTTTAATGAAGTGTCAGATAGTAAGTATTTTTGGCTTTTAGGACCATATAGTTTCTCTTGCAGCTACTCATTTCTGCCTTTGTGGCACAAAAACAGCCACAGATACTATGCAAACAAATAGGCATGGCTGTGTTCCAATTAGACTTTATTTATAAAAACTGATGGTGGGCTGAGTTTGGCCTGCAGGTCATAGTTTGCTGATCCTTGATCTACCTTGGTGAATGTTCCATGTGCACCTGAAAAAAATGTATATTCTGTTGTTGGGTAGAATACTTTATGAATATTAATTAGGTCAAACTGAGCATTAATGTTGTTCAGGTCTTCTCAGTTCTTGCTGATTTTCTACTGTGCTGTTGATTACTGAGGGGTTTTGATGTCTCCAAGAATAATTGTGGATTTGTGTACTTTTTCCTTTTAGTTCTATCAGTTTTTGCTTCATGTATTTGCAACCCTGTTGTTTGGAGCATACATATCTGGATTGTTATGTGTTCTGGGTGTATTGACCCCCTCCTTCTTCCCCCATAATATTCCTTGCTTTGACATCTACTTGGATATTAACATAGTCATTCTCACTTTCTTTAGTTAGGTGATATCATGGTTTATCATTCTCCATCCTTTTACTTTAACCTATATATCATTATATTTAAAGTGAGTTTTTTAGACAGCATATAGTTGAGCCTTTTTGCTCTTCCAATCTGACAACTTTTGTCTTTTAATTGGTATCTTGAGCCCACTTACTTTATATATATATATATATATTTTTTTTTGCGGTACGTGGGCCTCTCACTGTTGTGGCCTCTCCAGTTGCGGAGCACAGGCTCCGGACGCGCAGGCTCAGCGGCCATGGCTCATGGGCATAGCCGCTCCGCAGCATGTGGGATCTTCCCGGACTGGGGCACAGACCCGTGTCCCCTGCATCGGCAGGTGGACTCTCACCACTGCGCCACCAGGGAAGCCCCGAGATCACTTACTTTAAATGGAATTATTGATATGGTTGGATTTAGGTCTACCCTCTATTTATTTTAGATTTTCCTTTCTCTGGTTTTTATTCCCCTATTCACCATTTTGTCGTGTTTTAGATTATTTCAATGTTTTTAATATTATATTTTAATTTATCTCTTGGATTTATGTCTTTGTATTTTTTAGTTGCTGTTCTAGGTGTTACAATATACATATCTAACCTTCAAAGCCTACTTAGAGTTATTATTTTACCACCTAAAATAAGGGTTGAAGTTTTAATCATGTAGTTTCCTTTATTCTTCCCCTCACTTTATGTTAGAGTTGTTATATGTATTACATTTACATGCATTGAAAATCCCATCAAACAATATTATAATTTTTGCTTTTAATAGTCATACCTACTTTAATGAATCTAAGAGGAAAAAATAAGCTATTATATTTATCTAGATATTTATCATTATTATTTATTGTATCACTGCTCTTCCTTAAATCCTGAAGTTCCAAATTTCCCTGTTGTATCATTTTCAGTTAGGCTGAAGAACTTCCTTAGCATTTTTCTTAGAACAGTTTTGCTACGAACTCTTAGTTTTCTTTCATCTTAAGATGTCTTCATTTCACCATAATTCCTGATAGGTATTTTGTTAGCTAGATACAGAATTCTGGTTTGCTAGTTATTTTATTATAGTACTTTAAAGGTGTTGTTCCACTATCTTCTGGCCTCCATGTTTTCATTATCCACAGTAATTTGTATAATTTTGCCTCTCTTTGTAATGTGTCATTTTCCTCTGGTAATTTTCAAAACATTTTTTAATCTTTGCTTTCCTACAAATTTATTATGATGTACGAGGGTATGATTTTCTTTGAGTTTGACATATTTGGGTTTTCCTGAGCCTTTTGAATTTATAAATTTATTTCTTTCACCAAGTCTAGGAAGTTTTCAGCCATCATTTCTTCAAATAATTTTTCTGTGTCAATCCCTTTCTCAGATTTTTCTGTGATTCCAATGACATAAATGTTAAACTTTTGATATTTTCCTATAGGTTCCTGGAGCTCTGTTTATTCTTTTTCAATGTCTTCCCTCTCTGTTCTTCAGATTGAATAGTTTCTGTTGATCTGTAGTAACTTTCTGACTCTTCCCTCTTTTATCTCCCTTGAGACCACCCAGTGAATTTTGTATTTCAGATATTTTTCAGTTCTAAAATTTCCTCTTTTTTTGTAGTTTCTGTTTCTCTGCTGAGAGCTTCTATCTCTACATTTATTTCAAGAGTATTTGCTTCTCGGAATTTGGTTATAATAGCCGGTCTAAAGTTTTTGTCTGATTCCAGTATCTGTATCATCTCAGGATTGACATCCATTGATTCTTTTCCTATAGGAAGTTCTCAGATTTCTCTGGTTCCTTGTTTGTCAGTAGTTTTTGATTGTATCCAGACATTTTGGATATTATATTTAGACTTTAGATCCTATTAAAATCCTCTGGAAAAGGTTGAGACTCCAGGTCCTATTAAAATCCTCTGGAGAAGGTTGATTTTTTGGTTATTGTTTTATTTTTTGTAGTTAATCAATATTATTAAGTTTAGATTGTGAGTTTTCTTTCATCTTCTCTGGATGGCCTTTCAAGGTCTTTGCTATCCTGCTTCAGGTCTGTCCTGAGCTTGTGTGCTCAGAGATGAATTCAGGACATGTTGCTTTATCCACAGAATTCAGAGATCTTCCTCTCTGGCTCTTTCTCTGCAGTATATCCCCTGAACTCTGGCTTCCAGGAACTCCTTTTCCTGATCATCTGACTAGAAAGATAAGGTTTAACTTGAAGTTCTAGTGATTGTATTACCCATAATTCTGTATGACTGGGGCAACCCTCAGTACAAGTGGTGAGAGTAAAGAGAAAGAGAAGGAGAGAGGAAAAAACATAAGTCATTTCCCCACTCTTTGTACCACAAGGTTCCTTTTTTGGGGGGGTTACTCTGGCCAGAAACGTGGATTTTCTCTCAGGGTTTTTGGTGCTGGAGTAATGGCTATTACATTACAGATTCATAATTTGGGCTGCCCTTGGTGCAGGACTGGAAGAAAAAATAGAAGAAACCAGTGGGAATCCCTTGGGTCAAAGTGGGAAAACAAAAGAGGAAAAATACTAAGGAAACTCACCCCTAAATGAGTTTTTTAAGTTTAGATTTCCTCCCTAATCTGTTTGCATTCTTAACTTTCCAGAGTTGTCAGGTAGTTGCTTTTGTGTGTTTTGTCCACAGTTTTTATGTAATCAGTGGGCGATACAGGCTGCAGTGGGCTTGCTCCACCTTGGCTGGCAATGGAAGTCCTTCACATCTATTCACATTTGCACTGATTCTTATTTGCTCAGTGTCTGTCACCTAGACGGTGATCAAAGAGTATTTGTTGAATGAAAGGATAAATGAATAAAAAATGAAAGAGAAAAGGAGAAAAGGAAAGGAGAAAAAGGAAGGAAGGAAGAAGAAATATAGGAAAGAAGGAAAACGGATGGATGGTTTTGGAATGTTTGGTTCCTATAAAATGGAAATGGTTTTAGGCATAATTCTACATTACGGTCACTAGATGGCAGTATAAACCAATGCCTACTTCGTGATCATTTAAAAACATATTCAACAATTATTGACAATATACTATAGGTACTTTGTTAGGAGCTGAGAGGAGTGGTTATGGAGAGGGGGTGGACACAAAGATAAGAAAGAGGCAATTTCTGCCTTTCAGGAGTTCACAAGTTAAAACTATTATATAGGGCTTCCCTGGTGGCGCAGTGGTTGAGAGTCCACCTGCCAATGCAGGGGACACGGGTTCGTGCCCCGGTCCGGGAAGATCCCACATGCCGCGGAGCGGCTGGGCCTGTGAGCCATGGCCGCCGAGCCTGCGCGTCCGGAGCCTGTGCTCTGCAACAGGAGAGGCCACAACAGTGAGAGGCCCGCGTACTGCAAAAAAAAAAAAAAAAAAAAAAAAAAAAAAAAAAAAGACTATCATATAAATCAGATTATGGTAATCCTACAGTAGAAACAAACTAATATTAAAGTAAGACAAGAGGGAGGGATTAATTCTGACTACAAAATTGAAGATGCCTTCACAGGACAACTTTTGAGCTGGACCCAGAAGCGGGGGATAGAGAGGAGGAGGTGTTCCAAATAGAGGGTACAAATTTGGGAAGACTATCTAGAGAACAGTAAATATTGAGGTGTGGCTGCAGCATAGGGTATATGAAGGAAATCATGGGAACTTAAGTTGGGAAGCTAAGTCGTCATCACATTATGGGAGCTCTTATATGGGTGAAGGGCGTGGTCTCTTTAAGTCCTGTGTTCATGCCCCATTTGTGGGCTGAGCCCTGGGTGGGCTGACAGTTTTTAGCCACAGTCCTCTATGGTGGAGCATCCTGTCCCAGGGCCCTGGGCAACCACTGCTGGATCAGAAGTTAAAGACTCAAATGCTCTAGGGTCCCAGAGGGAGCCTACATGAGTGTTTTGGCTGGGTGGGCACCCTGCCAGACTTGGCCTCTCTGAAGGGCCTGGATGAACTCAGCTTGTTACCATGTGGGGATGCGGGCCCAGTATCACTAAGTCTTCCAATTTTTAAAGAGAAGTCGGAAATCCAAATTTATGTGAAATTTCCTGATTTGTAAATGCTGGTACTGACTCATGGTTTAGAAAGCACCGAGTGAGCCAATCAAAACAAAATCAAAAACCTGTGGGCTGGAATGGGCCCTTGGGCAGTCACTTCGTGACTTCTATTACGGAGAGTCAGCTTGCGGGTTCCTTTCCTGGTCTCTGGCAAGGCTGAGATCCAGACCTAAGTGTCTATGGAGGGAGTTCCTCTTTCCTAATTTCCCCCTCCGTGTGTAGAAAGGTTTCCCAACAGTGTCTCTCAGAGCAACTCCGCCCACCCCACCCTTCTACCTTCTCCTCTGTGTGAAAGCCACCCGGGGGAGGTGGCCAGCATGCAAAGCACTCTATTCCTGGTGTCCTTCTTATGTCTCACGTGCATCAGTACAAGTTTTAACGATAACCCTGATGGTTCATTTTGCTCAGAAGATATCATTCAGAAGTTACTCTGGTCTTCAAAATTAATTTTCTTTTTCAATCTATTGCTTCTTTAAGCTTTTAGGTTACATTTAAAATAGTCTAAATATAGTCTACTTACATATCTACATACAGATTTTAATCACTTATTCTTACTAGAACTGGGGAAGAATTGGGATTTTGCGCTTCTCTTGCTGATGCCTTATTATAGCTATCTGAATCACAAAGGGTGATCAGTATTCCATATTCCTTGAGTCCACAGAAGCTGGGAATCTGGTTCAAGGGCACTAAGGTGCCTGAGAAATGGAGGATGGAGGGGCACAGGATGTGGGCTCAGGAAGGGGACAGGAAGTTTCTTTCCCTCCCTTTCTGTCTTCTCCAGTGATCAGAGCTCCAGGAGGCGTAGTAAGAGTCAGAAAATTACAGCAGAAAAGAACAGTTTCTAAAGCCAGACTCTCCGAGGTTCCATCCCAGTTCTTCTCCTAACAAGCGAGGTGACTTTGTGGACATTGCTTAGCCTTTCTGTGCCTTAGCTTCCTCACCTGTGAAGTGGGGATATTAATTCGTTATCTCATAGAGCAATTTTGAAGATTAAATAAAATGAACCAATGTAAGCAGAAGGTAAACAGATGGGTATTTGTTTCTTGTGTGTGTGTTTCTTTAATATGAATGTTGCCACAGCATTTATTTTTAAAGACCAGTTATAGACAAAACTGAAGAATCAACAAGATGTCCTCAGGAATTCCAGCTTCACTTACACCACAGCGATAAATACTTCCCGTGTGTGTATGTATGAGCATGTGTAGAGGTTGAAAGTCAATGGTGACTCGTGTCCTGTTCAGCTATGAGTTTTCACCAGGTGGCAGCAGAGTATTATGACGAGAAATCACAGGATTCAATGTCCTACTCAGCGGGCAGAATAGAGGAAAGACAGGCAAGAGAGGGTGGCTTGAAGATCTGTCCATTGATGTCAGTGGGGTGTTAACGTCTCCTACTATTATTGTATTCCCATCGATTTCTCCCTTTATGTCTGTTAGTATTTGTTTTATGTATTTGGGTGCTCCTATATTAGGTGCATATATGTTGCCGAGTGTAAAATCCTCTTCTTGTATTGATACTTTTATCATTATATAGTGTCCTCTTTTATCTTTCTTTATGGCCTTTGTTTTAAAGTCTATTTTGTCTGACATGAGTATTTCGACAGGGTTAGCTGATGCAAGCTATTACATACAAAATGGAAAAACACTGTAGTTGGCTATACAGTGCCTACTGTATAGCACAGGGAACTATATTCAGTATCCTGAGATAAACCATAATGGAAAAAAATATAAAAAGGAATGTATATGTATGCAGCACTGAATCACTTTGCTGTACAGCAGAAATTAACACAACATTGTTAATCAAGTATACTTCAATAAAAAAAGAGTAAGGTAACTAAAAAAAGAGAGAGAGGGTGGGTTATTCAGGACAGTCATTATCATTCTGAAAGCAACTCATTAGAGCTGGCAAGTCAAGCTCCAACATGAGTTCAAAAAAACCATCGCCATGTAAAAACTAGCAGAGTCTGGTCAGCCGGACAAGAGGAGATTCAGTGTGAGGGGAGCGATGCTTGGAGAAATCAACACAGGAGTGACATGAAGGTGCCTCACTGAGTTGGTTATGTGGAAGTTCAACCGTGGGAATGAAATGCAAGGCCAGCTCTGTATGTTGGCAGAGGAACCAGTTGCCTGTCTGATTTACCTGGTGAAGTCGTGAAGGGGTTCTCTTCCACAGTTTAGCCCAGTCTCACCGTTATGGCTCATCTGGGTTAGCTTTTGTCTGTAAAAGGTCACTGTTGTAAGTACAGGACATCTCTCCAACCCCTTTGGGACAAAAATTTAACTCTTGTTAACTGAGATTTATCTGGGAATCTGGTTCAAGGGCACTAAGGTGCCTCAGAAATGGAGGATGGAGGGGCACAGGATGTGGGCTCAGGAAGGGGACAGGAAGTTTCTTTCCCTTCCTTTCTCTCTTCTCCAGTGAAGAGAGAAAGGGAGGGAAATCTTCTCAGTTATCTTGTTAACTGAGATTTATCCTTCCCTCCACCTTTGGCTTAAAACTATTCTGTTTCTCATTCCCTCCTTGGGACAATTCACTCTTTCAAAGTGGCATAAACTAATCAGAAGAATTAGAGTCTATACCACCGGATCGGGATTTAGGGCAAACTGTCACTCATCATTTTGACTGACGGCCAGGAGCTGGCTTGGCTCTATCAGCTAGGCCTTGGTGTTGCTGGGACTGACCCTGTGCTCTCGGCTAGGCCTTGGTATTCTCCGGTTGAACAGAAACAATTGGACAAAACTCCCGACATCTGACAAGGCCAGTTTGCAACCACAGTGGAGCGAGGCAAAATAACATTACTCCATAATCACATCTGAACACAGATAAAAATGAGAGCAGTGTCTAAAAGTGACCATAAAAGTGACCAAACATGCCACTATTCTGATTAATATGAGTGAGTGAGTGCCGTTTCTTTGCCAATTAAAGCTTTGGCCATATTTCATTGCTCGTACCTTCTAGGTAAGAATTATTAGGATACCCAATCATAGAATCCTGAAAGCATCCCATCCAGACCAAGGCCTTGCTTCCTTAAATCCTCCTCATAAATCACCTAACACAAGGTTTGGTGAGATAGCACCGGATGCTTAGGAAGAGGATAGAATAGGAGAAGAACATGCCCAAGGAAAGGGAAAGAAGAATGAGGCCAAACCCTCACTGCTTCACAACAGGGCTTTGGGAGGGCCCGTGTTTCCCTATGTTCAGTAACCAGAAGTCAAGGACCCTGACTGCATTTGCTGGTAACATTTGTCCTCTGCTCCAAGTCTTAGCAAAAGAGCCTATGGGTCCTCCAGAAGCCTGGCTGTCTGGAATGGGGGATGAGTTTGTTCAGCCCACTGCCTCTTCTCCTTCCTAAGCAGCTGACTACTACTTCTGATGTGGTTTTGTGGTTATACAGTAAGCAGCACTGCTCATGTGGACATGGTGTACTTTCAGTTTCTGCAAGTGAGTCATGTTGACTTTCCTCTTGGGAGTAAGAGTGACCCTTGCTCAAAAGGACTATATGACTAGAAAGAAGAAACACCAGAGGCCACCAGGGCCAGAGTGTTTACCACTGTAGTTAGTCACTAGTTTCTGGGAGTGGTATGTGTCATCTCTGTAAGCAAGGTAAACTAGGAAGAGACATTTGGTTGTGAATCTTTGAATATTTGCCAAGGTTTGAAGTCTTTCTTTATTCTCACTCATCAACTGGCGTGATGCTGATGGCTAAAGAGCTCAGGATCTCTAGATGGACTCAAATAAATTTACATTTGATCAGCTGGTACCTGATGGGGAATTTTCCAAGAGGGTTATTTGCTATTATTACATCTTTAATTCTTGTGTCTACTAACAAGCTCATGATACTGGGCCACTCATGAAGGTCCTAAGAAATCTTGGCACACCTGTTGAGAATCAAAATTGAACTCGTGAAGAGTCAACCAAGAGACAGAAGAAGGGCTTTCTTCTAGGCTAACTCTGCTTTGTGGTTCCTTTTGGTTAATTTTTCATGAAAATATGTAAAGCCAGGATGGAAGATAGGAAGCAATCATGTCACCACTTCAGTGCCCTCAATAAGCAGTCTTTCATGCTGAGCCAGGATGTAGCCTCAAGACACTTCTCATCACTGTGCTCCAGTCACCACGACCGGATCCCAGTAGCAATGAGAAGTAGATCACATACCAGTTTGGAATTACAACAACCCTGAGAAACAGCAGAGATTATTATCCTTCTTGAAGAGATGAGGAAACTGAGGCAAAGAAAATGGAAATGACTTGGCTAAAGTCGGCCATCTATATTCTATCAACAACAGAACTAGAATTCTAAGTTTCTGAACTTCTATCCAGTTGTCTTCAGAAGCTCAGATACAAGTTCATGGTCGTAACTTTTGAAGATCACTCTCTTCTAAAACTATTTTTTCAGGTCTGCTAAAACCAGCTGTTTATTCGCTGTGAATTCATTTTTTCCTTGGAATAGCAGCAGCCAGCAGTTCTGACTTGAGGAGCTGGGTCCAGGCTTATCTTCAGTCATTCTAGACCAGTTGCTATGCCTTTTTTTTTTTTTTTAAACTGAAGAGAAAATATAATTCCCTGCAGCATAATTTTCTCTTTCTTCAAGGCATTCCTATGTGACACTAGTAAGTATTTATTGAGCAGGTGCTAAATGTAGAGTTTTGTACTACTATTTACTTGGATGCCTATTCCTCAGGGCTTTTAGGCTGGAAAGACCTAAGGAGAGAATTACAAAATTACCAGATATGGTGATCTGAGGCATTTCTAAGACAGAAACTACTACTGGGGTATGGCCTCAAGGGAAGAAAAGTTGACCTAGTCTTTCTCCTATATTGTGTGAAAGTGTATTTTGATTCATTCCAGTAACTATTTGTGTGAGTACGAAGTGAACTGAATTTTTGTCATCTAGAAATAATTGTTTGAATATAAGATAAAGAAGTAATTTCCTTTTTCTTCCTCCCCTCCTTGCTCCCTTTTTCTATCACATTTTATTTTTCCCAAGAAATGTTTATTGAGCTTAGAACCAACCAAGGAATAGAGATGTTATATGAATAAAACCTGACTTTTGCCTCAAGGGGATAGAGATAAGTTTCAATGTAGTGTGTTTTTTTTTCTGTAATGAAGATATGCATAAATTCAACAGCCTAGCTACTGGGGGTAGTTAGAGGAAGCTTTAGACTGTGGGTGAAACCTGAACAGAGTCCTAGAGAATTGAATAAAAGTCTGACAGCTGGGTTATTATAAATTAAAAACTCAACGTACTCCGAGAAATAAGTGTTAGAAGTCGCAGAGACTAAACTATTTTTCTGATTACCTTGATTAGACTTGGGGGAGAAGAAAACTTAGGTTGAGAACTAGAAAACATTAGAGAAGCCTGACTCAGGCTGTAACATGTGGCCTTTAAGAAATTGGCCAGAGACTCTTAGGTGCCAATGTTTCTACCAGAGCATTTCCTGCTTCTAGGTGATCTGAGGGTTCTGGTGGGAGGTCTTCAGAACTAATGCCTGGCAGACTCTCTCCCCCAAGTATAGTTTTTCTAGTGCTCAGGGGGTGCCCAGCAACTCAAAACTGAAACTGTTAGTTAAACCACAGCTTTAACTCCTCAGCCCCCCAAGTCTCCAGTTATACTTGACAATTACCCCTCGACTCCCACACAGAAACTGCCTTTTCTGTCTGGGTGATGCCAGTAAACTCACCTCTGACTAGGATCACACCTTATAGGAGGCTAAAAGCCCTATGGGATTTTCAGAATGTTTAACAGGTATTAAAACATCTATGGGGGCAGCCCCTATAGATGTTGTGCCAACTGACTTGTACTCACCAGCAGTCCTCACATATATATGGCAGCTTCCCTCTGAAGTTCATTTGCAGTAAATACTCATGAATAAGTATGCAACTTAAAAGAATCATCAGAGGCTTCCCTGGTGGCACAGTGGTTGAGAGTCCGCCTGCTGATATAGGGGACGTGGGTTCGTGCCCCGGTCCAGGAAGATCCCACATAGCCGTGGAGTGGCTGGGCCCGTGAGCCATGGCTGCTGAGCCTGTGCGTCCAGAGCCTGTGCTCCGCAACGAGAGAGGCCACAACAATGAGAGGCCTGCGTACCCCCCCCCAAAAAAGAATTATCAGTTAACTCATTTTTGGAGACATTTCATTTTTAGGAGAAAAAGCCTACTGACAAAATTAAACTTCCGGGGGATCAATCCAGATTCAGTTCACTCTCCAAACCTTCTATTCCTACATGTATGGTCAATATATGAGATCATTAATATTCAGACTGATAACCCTGAAAAAAGTTGATTGTTGGTTGTTTTATACTTCTGAATGCCAGAAATATTAGCGCAATAAAAATTTAAATGAAGAGGAGTTAACTGTAGATCAACTATAGAATTAACTTGGTAATTCTCTTCTCTATGTATTTGGGTTAATTGATTTCTTAATGTAAAACTTCTTGTATTCTCATATTTTCTTAAATTAAAAAGACAGTTTTAGAAGCAGTTTTACTGAACCAAAAAGAAAATGTGTTCAGTTAAAAAATGTACAGGAGTGGTAGTTCATTGCATCATATGCATTGAATAACTTCTTTTTCTTTGTACCTGATTACTTCACACCTTATTTCCAAATGAACACAAAGAAAATAGCTGCAAAAATAAATGCTCTGGCTCAGTTACAAATTCTATCTGTATTTAAACACAGTTGCAAATCAAAATCACTTGTGGAGCTTTTTAAAAATTACACCCCTTTCTCCACCCCCTGCCATTTTTATTCACTGGACCTGGGATGATGTCTGAACAGATTTATTTTAGAGATGCTTTTCCATTTTGAGAACTACCAGTTTAGATTATTTTTTTTTTTAGCCCTTGCATTCTTTATTTTACTCCTCCCAATCTGCTGCTTAATATTTATTGAGTTACTTTTCTTTCCTTGTACTTGATTACTTCACACTTCCTTATTTCAGAATGAACACAAAGAATTTGGAGGCAATGCCTGGCAGTACCTAGACATCCAGTAGATCCTAGTCAGCTGGCTAGAATACAGCATAGAGTTCCTTAGGGGAGACAGAGGTCTGAGACAGGAGGAGAAAATGGAGAAACCTTGGGTACCCAGAGACTTGAGTGGGAGGCAGATAGACTGGCTACCTGATGGGGATGTAGGAGCTGAGTCAAGGGCATTACTGAAAGGCTGAGGAGGGCCAGTTGTTATCTAGCTCCTCCTGTTCACGGGAACAATGCAGAGACTTATGATTCTTAGGGTGGATCTCTTGATATTTTGCCTAGTTGGCTTCTTGGTTCCAGAGACGAATGGATCATCTCACTGGAACCTGCTAGAATGGATTAGAATTATAAAAGGGATTGACAGTCTCAATTCAAATGGTCTCACAGAGCTGTAACTACTCTCAATGGAATGTTGAATTGCAATCTCTCTCTGTTTATCACTTAAATACATACAGCTGAGAACACCACCATGAACTAGGAAGTAAACATCTATCATTAGTGGAAAACTGTCCAAAGGAGTGAATTGTGGGAGAGGACTCCTGAACGCAAATATTTCACTGCTATACCAGCACTCTTTTCTACTTCTAACTTGAATGTGCTGTTAACCATGGATTTGAAATGTGGTGTCCTCTCAGTTTTTGCTTTCCAGACTTGGAGGAATTTCCCCAGCATCCCAGCCCCCACTGAGTTTCACTCCCCACTTGGGCTGTAGCTTCCTGGAGCTCTGTTGCTTCCTCTTCTTTCTTCCCTGTTTTTACAAACACTGCGACACAATGACTCTCCCTTGCCTTTTATAAAACCACATAAAGTCATAACAAGCCAATGATAATTCTCCAGCGTGGACATTAGAATTATGTTCTTTCTGTGTGTCTTGGGAAAGGGTGTAGTGGAATTTGTCTCAAGTTTACTGTATTTCTGATGGAGCTATGTAATCACTATTCATTTTTTCATTTTTCTTTGTCTTGGTACTACAAAGGTAATTAGTTCCTGAACCTTAGTGACAAATTTGATGGATAAGGATGAAATGAGATGATTTTCAAAAGAGGTATTTGTCTTTTAAACAAGAAAAAAATGAATTTTCTTCAGAGAGGAACAACCCTTTATTCACATGACTGTGAAATAGAATGTGGTCTCTGTCTTAAAACAACTTGAAGCACTAAAATTAAACTTCTAGTAATCTGGAGTAAGACGAAAGTTAATTTTGGTAGATTCACTACGTATAAAAAAGAAGATGCATTCATCATAAGCAGGATTTTAAAGTGACAGATAGCTTTAAGATTTGTTTCAAATGTAAAACACAGCCTCAAAGGACAAAGGAAAATTTAAATTTGCCAAAGTTTACCAAAATGTCCATGTATACAAGTTTACAGGTTCAATTTTCACACCATTAGCTGTTGAGCCTAGTAGACATACATGTTTAGGTATCATTTTTTCTTTTCTTAAATTAATAGACTTTAGTTGTAGTATAATTACACATTTACAGGGCTTCCCTGGTGGCGCAGTGGTTGAGAGTCCGCCTGACGATGCGGGGGACACGGGTTCATGCCCCGGTCCGGGAAAATCCCACATGCTGCGGAGCGGCTGGGCCTGTGAGCCATGGCCGCTGAGCCTGCGCGTCCGGAACCTGTGCTCTGCAACGAGAGAGGTCACAACAGTGAGAGGCCCGCGTACTGCAAAAAAAGAGTTCTTCATAAATTTTGGATATAATTCCTTTGCCAGATATCCGTTTTGCAGACATTTTCTTTTCATCTGTGGCTTGTCTTTTCAATCCCTTAAGGGATTGTCTTTTTAAAACTAGGTGTGTTACACAAATAAGTAGTTTTTTTCGTTTTCTGGGAGTGCCCAGTTACAATGTTATGAAAGAGGAAGACAGGGACATTTTATTTTGGTGATAAAAGTTAAGTTCTTTGAACTATGAGAACTGAAAGAGAATTATCACAGGGACTAAAAGGAACATTATGTGAATATCAAATTTCATGGAATAAAGTGGACATCATAGGGGTGATTGGTGTCTTCTAAGAAGTAGCCGCATACTAGTGGGACATGTATATTCTTGCACAGGTCTGGCGCTCATGACTTTTTATCCTGAAACTTCTGCCTTTCACTTCGCTACTTTCTTTTAATATCCTTCCCTCTTGACTTATTGATCTCCTACCGTTTACATTGCTGTCTGAACCCCTCATGTCTAATGCCCAGTGTACAGTACTGAATCATGAGCTTGGGCTTTCTTATAGGTTGAGCCCCAGCTCTCAGCTCTGTAACTTACAAGCTGTGTGGCTTTAGGGGAGTTGTTATCTTCTTGTAGCCTGTTTCCTTATGTGCCTACCTCACATGCGAGTTGAGAAGATTAAATAGTATATGTAAAACATTTAGCATGGTACCTGGCTCTGGTGCTCCGTTAATGTGTGTTTTCTCCCCATCCTTTTTATTTTTCATGTATGTTCTCCCTACCTTTATAGGCTATGACTTTTTGTGACTTCCAGTTTTCTTTGAGGCTGAATATTTCTCCAAATAGCATTGAAAGCGATAACTCCTTTCCTTCCTCCCACATGATTCCTTTCTCTTAAGTGTCCGGTGGTCAGCCCCACTCAGTCTGCTCTGGTCTCATGGCAAAGACCCCAAATAGACACAGTTAACTGAGGGTATTTCTTGGACCTGCAGCTTCCCTTTCTCCTTTTGCTGTTGCTATTTCTACCCTTTTTAGAGGCACTGAATTCATTTATACTAACAAGTGTTTAGTGATGAACTACTATATTCTTAGCACTGTGATGTAGTTGAGGGGCTCACACAAAGTAAGATGAGTCTTTCCTTCAAATTGATGATCTACTTGGAGAGACAAGATATAATCATAAAACAGATCCTAACATTAGGATGTTTCTAAAGGTTAGATATAATCAGAATGTGATCTGGTGGTTTCTTAGTATTCACTGGAATGTCACCCAGGTAACCACTGCCAGGATTTAGGCCCTAGGCTCTGACCAAGAGAAGTAGATCCTGGCTAAAGGAATCCAGGAAAATGAGCACAGGGTTGATAGTGAGGGGCAATGAAGATAGGAGATGATTTAGCATGTAAATGGAGTTAGTAGTTGGGGATCATTGGAGGATTATAGAAACCAGCTGCTCTGGGGAGTGGGGAAGAATCTGACCAGTAGACATAGGCTCTAAGAATAGGAGAATCTCCTCTTTCTCCTCTCTCTCACTTTCTTCCTGTCAATTTACTGTTAGTTTTATGGCTATGGACAAATATCTAGTGAGAACTGAAGTTAGCAAGACTTCTATTATGGAATAAAATTATTAAATTTAATGTCAGGTTTTGCCATTGTTTTTAATTCAACATTTATTTAAAAAAAAAATCCAACCTTGATGCAAAGACTATTTAAGAAAGCTTACAAAGCTTACAAAATGAAAAAAAAAAAAGTAAATGAGTGAGACAAATGAGACACTGGGAGAAGAAGGGTGGGAATACTAGATGAAGCCAGGAGTCAAGTTAGAACATAAAATTTATGCTACGAAGTTCACTACATTCATTGGAATTGGGCCTGCCTAGGAACTAATCAGAAAAGCGAACATGATTGTTGACAAAATTTATAGGATTCCCTAGGTAACAATCAATCTGTGGTGTAGGAGGAAAGTAACCATTCCTAATACTAAGGCCATGGAAAGTTTTTTCCTCAGTGTCTTCATAGATAAAGATTCAGAATTTAAAAATTTGACTTCAACTTTTGTAAGAGTTTCAACGTAGGAGGGAAGCAGGAGGATGTTTACTAATCAGAAACCAGGGTCTTCAATTTCCTTACATTAGAATTATACGGTTTCTTTCCTACTTGAATATACCCAAGACCCCTCCAAGATTTCTTCATGATCAACAAGGGAAGAGGGGGCCTCATGACACCAGGAAAGGAAAGATGACACACCCTGATGCTCAGTTCCCCAGATTATTCCCTCTCTTCCCTTACCTTCTCTTATGGACTGAATTGTTTCTCCCTTAAAATTTATATGTTGAGGTCCTAATGCCCAGAGCCTAAGAATGTGACTGTATTTGGAAACAGGACCCCTTTAAGGAAGTGATTAACTTAAAATGAGTTCATTAGGGTGGGCCCTAATCTAGTGGGACTGATGTCCTAATAAGAGGAGATTAGAACACACAGAAAGCGGCCCATCCCTTGCATGCATAGAGAGACAACCACGTGAGGAAATGGCAAGAAGGCAGTCAAACCTGCCAAAACCTTGGCCTTGGACTTCTAGCCTCCAAAACTCTGAAAAAACAAATTTCTATTTGCCATAAAAAAATTTTTGGTGGTACATTTTTATGGCAGCTCCAGTAAATGAATATACCTTCCAGTTGGTCTTATATGCCACTGCAAGATTCCCTTTGCTTAAATTTACTTTGATCATGTCAATATCCTCTTGAAAAACTGAAGGTTTAAAGTTCTTATTCTGGTATTCATGACCTTCAAAAATCTGGCCCCAGTCTGCCTTTCCCCACTTAACCCACACTACACAAGTGTGCTTTGTACTTTAGGTATTTGTGTCTTTGCTCATTCTGCCTGGAATATTGCAATTTGCATCCTGTGAGATCTTACCCATCCCTCAGTACCCATCATCTCAACTACCCACTCACCCACAAAGCCTTTGGTTATCTTAGCTAGCATTTCTTCCTCTTCTGAGTTCCTACGACATTTTGTCATTATTTAATCACAAGTCTTATTCCTCCTGTTTGAGGGTGCCTATATGTAAAGTTCCTAGCACAACAACTTCCAAAGAGAAGGTGATTCATTCATTCATTTATTCATCCATACATTGCTCTTAGCCACATGTTATGTTAGTTTGTAGAGGATACAGCAGAGAACAAAACAAATGTGGTCTCTACCCCATGGGACTTGCATTCCATTGGAGGTACAGATAAATGAGTAATCAAGTAGTTAGAGGTTGTTATTAGTACCTCAGTAGAGAATAATATCATGACTTATTTCAGTTAGTGTGCTTAGGGAGGGCCTACTGAGGAGATGCCATTGAAGCTAAGACATGTAAAGAAGAAACCAGCCCCATGAAGCAGGATAAGCAAGGAATGCGTTTGATGTGCTCCAACTAGTGTTCTTAGAGCGCAGTGTAAAAGAGGGAGCGTGGCTGGATGTGAAGGCAGAGAGGAGGTGAGGACCTGCAGCACCTTGGGAAGGGGTCTGGGTTTTCTTGGGAAGCCTCCAAAGAATTTTAAGTAGGGAGGTGTCATGGCATGTTTTAAAAATCTCTCTGCTATGCAGAGAATGAATTGTAAGAGTGAAAGCGTGCACTCATTAGGAGGCTATTGTGCCATCCAAGTTAGAAGTAGTGAGTTGTAGAGAGTGTCATACAGAGTGAAGTAAGTCAGAAAGAGAAAAGCAGATATCGTATAATAATGCATATATATGGTATCTAGAAAAATGGTATAGATGATCTTATATGAAAAGCAGAAATAGAGACACAGTCATAGAGAACAAATGTATGGATACCAAGGGGGAAAGGGGTGGGGTGGGAGGAATTGGGAGACTGGGATTGACACATATACATTATTGATACTATGTATAAAATAGACAACTGATGAGAACATACTGTATAGCACAGGAAACTCTACCTGAGGCACTGTGATAACCTAAATGGGCGGGAAGTCCAAAAGGGAGGGGATATCTGTATGTGTACGGCTGATTCATTTTGTTGTGCAGTGGAGGCTAACACAATATTGTAAAGCAAACATATGCCAATAAAAATTAAAAAAAGAAAAAAAGAAGTGGTGGGTCGTAAACGAGGGTAGCAGTGGAGAAAGAGAGAAGTGGATGGGGTGTGACATTTTGGAGGTGGACCTTACAGATGGATAGGATGTGGGGAAACGAAGAAGAAGGATTAGTCCCAGATTTCTGTTTCCATTGACAATGTTTTTTTCTTTTTTAATTGTAAAGTAGAACCTAATCATTAAAAACAGTCTCATACAACATACACAGACACACACTGTAGAAAAAGAAACGCTCCTCACTTTAAATTCCACTTGTCAAGGACAATATCTTTAATAGCTGAATATATGTTTAATAGTTGAATATATATGTATACATATATATTTTTTAATGCTTGTGTGTGTAGTAAAAAAGAAAAAGAATGTTATTCAAAACAAAAAACAACTACAGCCACTTCTACCTTCCCTGGCGTAGCAAAAGTCCATCTTAGGTAAATAGTGTCTTGCTTAGAAAAATTACCTTGGTGGGCCTTTTTGGTGAGTGTCCTGGGGAGAGGGAAAACAAAGGGAGAGGTGAATTACTCTGAATGACAAAGTGAGAGGATAGCCTGATCTGTAGATGGCCTGGGAGAGAGGTTCAGAAAATGAAAGATGGCGGACATACCTGGAAGGGGCATCCAATAGGGGGCTCATAAATAAGAGTTGGCAAAATTGTTAGATGGCTTTTAACTTTAGGTTTTTCAATTATAACAACTTCAGCATTTAATTATTCTGTATTTGAAAGGTCACCAGAAACCAAGAGTTTAAAAAAAAAAATAGTGTTGAAACTGGAAAAAATAGTTTAATCAATTTCCATTCAAACCAAGCTCCCTTCTTGCATTTTTTTCCTTTGGGGAGGTTATGGGGTAGATAGAGGTTGTGGGGAACAAGGCAGTTATTGTTTTTGTGAAACTTTTTGGTTTTGACTCTGACCTTTATCTTATAGTAGAAGGTGGAGTGTTCTGTATTAAATGGAAGAAACATGTGGTGAGGTAGCAGAGAAACCGTAATAGGGGAAGCTTAGATATGGCCTAACAGAGACCCCATATTGTCTAGGGAGAATCATTTAGTAGCCATGTATAAACTCTAAGCAGGACAATAGGGTGACCTGCAGTTGAATTCCAGAGATCAGTAGTCCAAGGACGTTTCATAGGCTTGAGAAATCTATTTGTTTTGCCAGTCTTGATCAATACCAACGTCTCTCCTCCTAGCTATATTCATAGCTCCTCTAGCTTCCCACTCAGTTTAGGAAAACACTGGCATATTCAGATACCTTCAGAAAAACAAACAAGACCTTCAGGGTTACTCAGGTCCATCCATCCACTGCCACATCCTTCCAAACATGCTTATTTCCATAAGACCTACATCTTAAGAAGGTGGGAGGAAGGAAGAGATGTGAAAGGTTTTTGATCCAGTATTTCCCAGATTTATCATATGCATAAATGATAAAAGTGAGGTTTTTTTCTTGGTTCTGCCATTGACCTTGGGAAATTTCTAAAGAACCTAGGTGTTTTCTTGTAATAGAGTACCCTGGGGCATTGTCAGGACTAAACTACTTCAAAGCTTTTCCATGTTATTAACTTAATATATTATTTTGCTTTCAACCTTTACTGTTTTAGGTTATAAACTTGCTTGCTGATACGATGTGATTATTTCAGCTAATTTTTTGCTTTTTTTTCCATGAAGGTTCTTGTTTTGTTTGCAGTTAGACTTATCACTCTCTAGGGTTCTACACAGAAAGCATAGTTACCTTGGGACAGCAAATGCTTCATGAAAGTAATCTGGCAGCTTGTCAGAAGGGAAAACCAAATAACCAAATGAACAGTTCTGTTTTTTCCTTTCCTTTAAGCTCAATCAAAAGAATCCACAGTAAGGCTTTAGGAGGTGTTACCCCTAATCCCAGCTGGGGAATTCCTTGGTTCTTTCCAACAATTATGGTTTACCAAAAACTGTCCTTACTTTGTGCTGTAATCTAGAGCATCTCTAACACCACGCTTGCTCAAGAAGTTGCCTGCTCGTTGGCATGAATGCCTACCACTTTTAGACAAGAGTAGAACAATGCCTGGTACAATGTAAAGGAAGGCTATTTCCCTAGGGTGTCCGGGAGGATCACTTTGGGGTTGATCTCAAGATGGTGTTACTTTCTGCATTCTGGCCTAGCCTTGGGAAACATTTCCCTGGTTCTTTGGTAAAGAACACTGTGAATTACAATACCAGGCCTTCTTTGGGGATTGACTCTGAGCTGGAGCAGTGAATCAGCAATGACAGGGGTAGGGAAGTAGAAGTCATAATGGCCAGGCTTGCAGCTGCCAAGGGCTGGTTTCTTAGCTCTGGTGGGAGCAAGGGCTCACTGTCAAGTGGTCACACTTGTGTTGAGCAGAGCAACAACTATAATGATAGAGTCTGCAGTGAGAGAGAGGTCAGCATCCATTCAGTGGAACAGGAGACCCTGGGGTACCAGGGAAAGGGTAAGACTTGAGGGCTTGGAGCCCACGTCAACAAAGTTCAGGGGCTGAGGAGATCAAAGGCACTCTAACTGCTATCCGTCGTGGGCAGACGGGGACCTGGAGTACAACTGGATGATCACAATACTCATAGATCCCTTGGGTCAAACAGTTGACTTGATGAATAGATAGAGATGGCTGTCAGCTTTCTAAACAAGTCCATGATTCTATCGTTGTAGTGAGAGCAGACAATTTGAGAGTTCCCAAGAGAAAATCATGCTTTTGAGCAGAGATGCCATTTTCCCATGAGGGAGGTGTGCTTGAGCAAGCGTGTTCTCTATATGAAAGGCCCTCTGCAGATTAGATCAGATGTGCAGTTGGGGTTTGTGTAGTAGCAGCCCACAGGTGAGAGGCACCTCACTTAGGTTTGTGTCTGAGTGGGCTGAGCGAATGGGAGAAGTTGCAAGGAGCCCCATAGACTTCAGAACATCATCAGTTCCAGTCCCGTGTGAGTGGTTGGCTGGCTGCCCACCTGCTGCTCTGCCTCTAGCACAGCTCCACATGCAAGCTTTGAAAGTATTCTCACATGTAGATCCTGTTTATCTAAGAAGTTTGATCAAACACCCCCACGGTGCTTTAATTACGTACTGGAAGGGTATCCTCTCACCCCCGCCCATGACTCAGTACACAGAGCAGAAATGCTGCTCTGTTCTCCAGGCTCTGAATTTCTAAAGTGGAATCACCTCACATAAAACCATCTACCTCTCAGTGGTTGCTCTCCTGGCCAGATGACCTAACTGGCTTGCATTGCTGCAGGGCTGGGGGTTATTGATTAAAGAACAATCAAAATTAGCATAAATGAATCGTTTACTTTTTCATGTTAGATTTCTTCCATTCTGAAGCTCTCCTTCCTCTCCTCTGTCCATTATCTTCCTACTATCTTTCTCTTCAGTTCATCAGAATGGGTTACTCAACAAACTTTGTTTTCAAATGTGGGACATATTTTTGCTTTTTAATTGTTTGCTTGAACTGCTACACATTTTCTCAGCAAGAAGACCAAAATTTTTCTTTTGAGGTTCTCCTACTTAAATTGCCTAGGAACTTCAGGGTTAGCTCTGTGCAAAGAGGGACTCAGCCCATTTCCAATGCTAAATATAGAGAGAACTGGGGTCTGGTCAGTTCTTGCCCACGACTACTCAGGATTGCTGTGGAAGACCAGTCCTGCACATCTCTGCAGTGCTGCTTGTCCAGTGCAGCAGTGATGCCCTTGGTGGTCCAGACACCTCCATTTTCTGCAGTGGTTCTTCATCTATACTTGGTCTCTGTGGATATGGCTCTAGCAGAAAGCTCTTTTCGTTCACATACACAGACATCCTGGGGCCCATCCTGACCAACACTGAGAGATTTAGTTGGGTTCCAGATAAACCCAGCTTAGGGTTGGGTTTAGGTTGGTTGAGTAACTTTCTTGCGCTGTATCAGTTTTCTCCTGTTGCCGTAACAAATTATCACAAATTTAGCAGCTTAGCACCCACTTATTATCTCATAATTCTGTAGCACAGAGATCCAGTCACAGCATCCAAGACTGCTTTGAGTCTCTCAGGGCTCAGACAAGGCATCAGCAAGCATCTGGAGGCTCTGGGCGTGAGCTTGCTTCCAGGCTCATTCAGGATTTGGCCAGGTCCAGTTGCATGTAGTTGTTGGCCTGAGGTATCTGTTTCCTTGTTGGCAGTCGGACAGAGTGTGTACTAGTTTCTAGGGGCCACCTGCATTCTCTGACTCATGGTGCCCCTCCTCCATCTTCAAAGCCAGCAACCATGGGTCAAGTCCTTCTCATGTCTCTAATCTCTCTGACCTTCCCTTCTGCGTCATCTGGTCTCTGCTTACCTCTTCCGCCACACCTCTCTGACTCTCCTACCTCCACTTCTGCTTTTAAGGGCTCATGGGATTACATTTGGCCTACCCAGATAATCCAGGATAATCTTCCTATTTTAAGGTCAGCTGATGAATAAACTCAATTCCATCTGCAAAATCTCTTCATAGCAGTGCCTAAGTTAGCCTCGAATAGCCAGGGGATGGATCTTGGGGTGGGAGGAGGCACATCTTTAGAATTCTACCTACCATATGGATTTCAGTTACATCTGTGCACCAGATAATTTCTTGGAAAATTTCCTTGCACCCTTTCATCTTGTAGTAAAGGCCAGTAGGTTTGCTGGTATAAAAAAACTACTTCCTAAGAGAGAAAAATCTATAAACAAGGCAGGTTCCGAGCACAGTGATTTCCCTGACTAGACTTTGAAGTTGGGGACAGAACTTGACACTCTTTTCTCCCCAGCACCCTACCACCTGCGCCCAGTCAATGGTCCATAAAAGTTTACTGCTGTTTCTGCTGCTGTTGCTATTCTGGCTATGGCTGCTGATGAACCACATAGGCTCAAGTCTATGTAAGTTTCAAGCAGATTCTGAGGGTCTGTGATGTTCTATGTGCAGCAGAGTCTTTTAAAATAGCCAATTTCACCTAGCTCATAGAAATGGCCCTTCAGGATGGCTCACAACCTCTTCCCACCCATCAGCCTCAACCTACCAGGTAACCGCAGCTTTGTGGAGGAGTGGGATGAATGTGCCTGCATGTTTATTTATTAGTATAAAGCCTGAAAGTGTGATCATTTCTGAAATTAATAACAGAAAATTTAGGTGGATTCTAGCAGAAGACTCTTTTACTCCCCACTCCATATTCTTCTGTGGCCCCTCTGAAAAGGAAGTACCACCAACCCTTCCATCCTTTCTGGGAAGTACCTGAGAGGGGGTTTCTGTGTTTCTTTCCATCCCTTACATGCTCATCTCCAAGGGAGGAGGAGTAGCTAATCTTATGGGTAAGAGTCTGATGTCCTCTGGACTGGGTCCTCTCTCCTGCACTGACTACAACATGGGTAGGTAAGGACAGTGTGCTCCCTCCGCTTCCCCCTTTTGTATAACAGCTGTAGCTGGATCAGTGCTGGAGTTTGCTTTCTGGAGCAGGCCCAGAGATACCTTCACTCTCCTGGGCTTTCTTGACCTCTCTGTCCTACAGTTGATGGGCCTGTGGAGCAGCTGGCAGCTGGGTAAGAATTTATGTCATCTTCTTAACAGACTTGATTGACTCTCCCAAGCTCTGGACTTAGAAAAGCCCCGTTTGGGCTTCAGGTCCAAGATGAGTGTTTTGGCAGGGAGCTCAGTACTATGGGAGTTATTGGGCATTCATTAGTAAATATTTGCTCCTGATTCGGCTCACCATGAATTTACTCAATGATTACAACCCAGAGAACGGTTGGGGACAGGGATTAGCCCATTCTGGTCACCAGCATTATGGATATTTCTATAATCTTAGGGTAACACAGAGGACTTCTTAAGCCTGGCACTAAATTCAGAATCCATAGAGAAAAAGATGGCTGGGTTTGACTGTCATAACAGACAATTAATACAATTAATATTCAAATCATCCTAAAAACAATACAAAAAAGATGAAAACCTTAAGTAGAAAAATGGGCAAAAAAGCCTTTTGGGATCTGGTCCTGCCTTTCTCTCTGACCTCATCTCCTGCCATCTTGACCTTCTATCCCAATTTTTTCTTTCCCCCTAGAATGTGCTAGGCTGGTCCCTGTTTCTGAGCTTTTGTCCTTGCTATCAAATCTCTCAGTTTTATTTCCTTCATAGGAATTTTCACCATCTAAATTTTTCTTTTTAAAAATTTGTTTACATGATACGTTAATATGCTAGGGCTGCCAAAACAGAGTACTAGAGATTGGTGGCTTAAACAACAGAAATTTATTTTCTCACAATTCTGTAGGCTGAAAGTCCAAGATCTAGGTGTCAGTAGGGTTGATTTCTTCTGATGCTTCTCTCCTTGACTTGTAGATGGCCATCTTCTCCATGTTTCTTTACATGGTCTTCCCTCTGTACATGTCTGTGTCCTAAACTCTTCCTCTTATAGGACACCAGTCAGATTAGGGCCCACCTAATTAAATCTCTCCCTCTTCTTCTTACATAACTACTCTTTTTTTTTTTTTTTTTTTTTTTTTTTTTTTTTTGCGGTACGCGGGCCTCTCACTCTTGTGGCCTCTCCCGTTGCGGAGCACAGGCTCCGGACGCGCAGGCTCAGCGGCCATGGCTCACGGGCCCAGCTGCTCCGCAGCACGTGGGATCTTCCCGAACTGGGGCACGAGCCTGTGTCCTCTGCATCGGCAGGCGGACTCTCAACCACTGCGCCATCAGGGAAGCCCTACAGTTGCAATCTTTTTGGTTAATTCTATCACTATTGTCTGAAAGAAGCCCTACTTAAGAGTTATTGCGATAACTGTCTAAGGATCTGAGTCTGTGCATTCTTGAGGTATGAGCAGCAGTGGAAGGCAGTCATGAAGCATACTTCATGTTTTGGATTTTCTATTTACGTTATTCAACAGGCAGGCGGTTGTCATTGTATTGATGAAAGCAGTTCTCTCCCTATTGGATGCCAGAACCTCACGCTATTTCAGGAAAACAAGTCTATTAGGGAATTACTTGGTTCAGTTATGGAGACGTTGAATTTTTGGTGTCTATGAAATCTTCAGCAAGAAAAGGCCAGTTAGTTTAATGCATCAACCTAGAGTTTAAGAGGGATATCTGGGCTGGAGACAAAATATTTGATATTGTCTCATCCAATAGGAATGGATGGGATTGCCCAGGAATAGTGGGCTGCATTTTAAATTTTTTTTTTTATTTTTAGAGCAATGTGCCAGATAAGGAAGGACATGAGACGGAAAGGCTAACTGGGAGAAAGCTGAGAGGGTCTTTAGATTGGTGGATCTGGTTAGGATAAAAAGCAGGTATAAGGAGGGTAACTGAGTGAGAGAAATGGAAGGAAGAGTAAAAGAGACTGGGGTGACTGACTTTAATCTTTTGAATCTGGAGCAATTCTGAGGGACACAGCTGTGGATGTGCCTAGGTAGTGACTGACAATGAGGAGAGGTCCTGTGGAAAGGGTTGTTAGGGAAGGCACAAAGGAGGGGAAGCACAGAGCAGTTCCAATGATGGAGGTATAGAAGAGATTAAATCATGAAGGGGCTTAGGACACAAGAGAGGATACCGAAAATGTGAGGTATGGTGGGCTGCAGTATGGTGAAGATAACTGGTCCCAAGATGCCTTCTGGAGAGACACCTGTGGGGAAGAGGCACTTGCATTCTTTTAGAGTCAGTCACAGCTTGGGATAGGTTACATTTTTGAGGGTGTGGCAACTCAGATTTTTGTGCGTCTCCATTGCATTGGCTCTGGGGTCAGAGTTGTTGGTGTACAAACTTACACTAGGACTTCTGGGTAGAGGTCCTTGTTATGAGGGGTCTGTAATCCAGGAGCTGTTCCCCGTGCAAGGAATCCATGCTGATCATTATCTCCCTGAATCCTTTCAAATGTAGCGCCCATCCTATGAGGTTTTCTGTAAGCTCAGACAGAGATTGGTAGAGAAGCAGATCTCTACCTAACTTATTTCTGAGTGCCCCATGAGGTGAATGGAGAAACAAAGTTGGAGATGGAAAATGGAAGCTGTTTGGGGCATTGTATGTCGAGCTGAAAGATTAAGCAGAGAGTGAATGAATAGCAAGGACAAGGTCAGAGCCCAGTGCGGGAATGAATGTCACTTCCAAATTCATTAAACCAAGGAGATGAAATGAGAAGATTAGGAGGTCACATGTATTCCAGATAAAAGAGAGAATGGTAAGATATAAAGTGGGTCAAAAACAAGGTCTAGTTATTAGGGTAAAAGAAAAAGGAATTTGGTTTTATGGTATATAGCATATGGTTGGTGTGGTATTAATAGTATGACTTTTTTTTTTTTTGCAGAAGTAATATCATTAAAAAATAAGCCTAAATATTGCTGCATTGGAGAATTAACTCCTGGCAGCTTCTTGTTTTTAATTAATTTTTATTGGAGTATCGTTGCTTTACAATGTTGTGTTAGCTTCTGCTGTACAGTTGGCAACTTCTAACCAGCAAGGTGATCTTGAACAATCTCTTAGAGTCTGTGGCACTCTGTCTTCGCATCTGTAAAAATTAAGCAGTTGGGTCAGGTGATCTCTGAAGTTTCTAGTAGCTCTGTGATTCTACATTATTTATTCTTCCATTTTTCAGATCCATGACATCCTCCCACAATCCCCACCATCCCTTTTAGGGCCCCAAATCACACTGGAGGGGTCCACTGCTTTCATGCAAGGCCAGCCCTAAAGATTTGTTTTCTTTCTAACATTTAAGATTGAAGTAACTGCAGACATTTGGAGAGGCATAGCTCATATACTGCTGAAATTCAACGAATGACCTAACTTCTCTAGAATGGAACATGACTGCATTGTTTATATTTTGTTTTTTTGTTACCAGGCAATCAATATGGACTTCTCTGAAATATTGTGTGTCAGCTGAGTTTTGGCAGAGAGAAGGTAGTGGCTGCTTTGGGGAATGGAGAAGGCGGAAAAGAAGGTAAAGAGTGAAGATGGAGAAATAAGATGGGGAGGTGGTGATGAGAACCAGGGAAGAGAGAACGTCAGAGTGGAGCTGAGAAGGAAGAGACTTTTCTTCTTGTTAAGGGCGGCAGAGGGGAAGAATCCAGCTGATCACTACACAGGGCTTCTGACTCCAGGAATAACAGACCATCTGGTGTCCAACTCCTTCAAAATGGTAAGCTTCATAAACATTCTCATTTATCTGATGTGGACACTGCGTACCCAGCAGATGTATTCTGTGAGCATTTCTTGGTGGAAACAGGCCTAATCAAAGTGAGGTATTCTAAAATAGTCTTTGAAAGGACTGTGTACTTTTATTTGAGAAGCTAGATGAGAGGATTTGGATGAGGTATTGATTGAAAGTTATATTTTTTATTTTCCTTTTGAAATACGAGAGTTGGCTTGGGCTATGTAAACATTTTCTTCTCATTTCTATATTACCACACACTTGACAGGTGTCAACAAGCTGTTTTTTTTCATTGTCTGGATCAATATAGAAACAGTATCCTACAGAAAGGGGGAGCAGAGCCAAAAGCAAACTTAAAACATTACTTATAGCCATGAAGTCTCTTAATGGCCATTTTATAATAGGTATTTCTCTATATGACACACACGTCTCCCCTCCTTCAGTACTTTATAGTAACTCATGACATGTAAGGAAATTATGGATCTGCTTCTTTCCCTTCCCTTTATCTCATCCCTTTCCTTCTAACAAGCTGAATTTACATGTGAGGGTTTTCAGAGGGATTCTTGATTCACCCTAATTTGCCATCTCTGAATTACACCTTCTTTAAAAAAAGAAAATTCAAATCCCAACTTTACAAATCTTGCAACAAATAGCTATCACTGCTACCTTTATATGCATCATGGAAGCGGATAACATCTCAGAGGTCCCTTTTGACTCAAAATTATTAGATTCTGTGATTCTTTTGTGATTTTTAATTGGAAGTGGGGGTGAAATGACTGAGAAGTGACTATAATATGCAGGGGTAGAGAAATCAGACAAAAGATGTGATGTGGGCATAACAGCCTTGAGAGATGCATCGATGCAGTAAAGAGAACATAGCTTTAGAGTGTAGTTTGAGTTGGATCTTTCATAATCTGGCTATCTTCTCTCCAATTTTTCTTATTTTCCTTCTATTCAGCACCATATCTAGTAAATTGTTAATATTCAGTGATGTTTTATATCATTAAAAACCAGAAGAAAAATTTTTTTCATGTGGAAATGATTAAAGAAACGGAAGAAATTAGGGGCAACTATAAAAGAAATGATTCTCAGACAAGTTTGGTTACTTGACGTTATCAAAGTAGGCTTCAGAGAGCTTAATTTAACTTCAACCTGTACCCATCCAAGAGTGAGAATTACTTAATTCCAGACAAACTTAGTACAGTTCTACAAGTATATGATGATCTAAATTTCATACTGTATAAATATTTTTCCACTTAAGAATTGATAACAGTTACTTCCTGATTGGTGTACCAGGTTAGAAATGGAAAGATCTGAAATTTGAATAAATAAGACAGATAAAGACAATGAAGTATGTAGAACTATTACAAAGAAAGTTTTTAAGAAAATTGCTATTATCTTTAATTCAACTTTTTAGAAACCATTAATTACTGTTCTTAAACTTAAAAAAGTCCTTTCTGCCACATTGCTCCCTCTTCTACTCGTTTTCTTCCGTTTCTTGTGCCCGTATTTGAAATTATTCAGTCACAACTTGAGCAGTAGTCTGCTGACATCTGTCTGGACACAAAGGAACTGTGCCCTTATGTGTGGAAACCAGTCCTAGTTCAGTGGGAAGGGAATTCAGTTTGGATCTCAAGATCCCAGAGGAAGTTCCAGATTTTCCTCTTATAGGCTGTGTGACTTTAGGTGAATCATCTAACTTTTTTGAACTTCATTTTACCATTTGTAAAATCAAGGCAATAAAATTTACTCCATGAAGTTCTTATGAGGATTATATAAGGTATTTATGAAAAATACCTTACCCAGTAGATTGCTACTCAGTTTGTAATTAATCAGATTTAGAAACTGAAACAGACGTGTGGTAGCTCATGTAGGGTCCTCTAAGGCAGAGCTCACACTTACATATTTTCCTGAAATGCCTTGGATTACATCAGATGGCAAAGTTCTTTTTTTGTGTAAATGTTACCTGTGGGTGTAATCACTTGTTAGCATCTGGTTACTTTCTTTGTTACTATTTTCTGATTAATTCTGGGAGGGAAATGGTTTTTGTCCTGGTAGCATTTTTCTTTTATTTTGATGCTTTTTGTCAGATACCTGTGACATACCTTTCCCCCTAAGTGCTGACCTTTATGTTAATGTGGCAGTGAGATATTATAGTAAGATTAGACCTCCACAGGGGGTAAATAAATGTCACTTTTCAAATAGAAACCAGCATAAGTTCTAGAAAAGAAATCCAAGATTCTCAGCTGATCCTGTTATTAGAAACAATAGGCTCTCTAACAGAAGGGGCTTCACATAAGGATCTATAGGTAATGCAGGGTAAAACTTAACTACTGAAAAACCTAACAAGGCAATATTTACCAAGATTATACATTATCTGCAAAAGGTACTAGGAACAACTAAATTTATCACTCCACATCATCCCTCAGGATCTCAGATGTCAGGAAAAAGATCAAGGTCAGAAACTCAGATGGTGCTCATATTAGTCAGGTATAAGCTCTAGAACTAGCTAATAGGTATCAAGAAAACATTGTCCAGGCTGGGACGAGTCAAGCTATTTTCCATAAAGTCAAACATCTTAAAGATGACTTTGCTAAGTTCACTGTTAGGTTTTTCTACTGTGAGTTCATTTTTATTTTACTTAAAAAAAATTTTTTTAACATCTTTATTGGAGTATAATTGCTTTACAATGGTGTGTTAGTTTCTGCTTTATAACAAAGTGAATCAGTTATACATATACATATGTTCCCATATCTCTTCCCTCTTGCATTTCCCTCCCTCCCACCCTCCCTATCCCACCCCTCTAGGTGATCACAAAGCACCGAGCTGATCTCCCTGTGCTATGCAGCTGCTTCCCACTAGCTATCTATTTTACGTTTGGTAGTGTATATATGTCCATGCTACTGTCTCAGTTTGTCCCAGCTTACCCTTCCCCCTCCCCGTATCCTCAAGTCCATTCTCTAGTAGGTCTGCATCTTTATTGCCGTCTTGCCCCTAGGTTCTTCTGATCATTTGTTTCTTCTTTTCTTTTTTTTTTTTTTTTTTAGATTCCATATATATGTGTTAGCATACGGTATTTGTCTTTCTCTTTCTGACTTACTTCACTCTGTATGATAGTCTCTAGGTCCATCCACCTCACTACAAATAACTCAGCTTTGTTCCTTTTTATGGCTGGGTAATGTTCCATTGTATATATGTGCCACATCTTCTTTATCCATTCATCTGTTGATGGACACTTAGGTTGCTTCCATATCCTGGCTATTGTAAATAGAGCTGCAATGAACATTTTGGTACATGACTCTTTTTGAATTATGGTTTTCTCAGGGTATATGCCCAGTAGTGGGATTAGTGGGTCATATGGTAGTTCTACTTTTAGTTTTTTAAGGAACCTCCACACTGTTCTCCATCGTGGCTGTATCAATTTACATTCCCACCAACAGTGCAAGAGGGTTCCCTTTTCTCCACACCGTCTCCAGCATTTATTGTTTGTAGATTTTTTGATGATGGCCATTCTGACCGGTGTGAGATGATAGCTCATTGTAGCTTTGCTTTGCATTTCTCTAATGATTAATGATGTTGAGTATTCTTTCATGTGTTTGTTGGCAATCTGTATATCTTCTCTGGAGAAATGTCTATTTAGGTCTTCTGCCCATTTTTGGATTGGGTTGTTTGTTTTTTTGTTATTGAGCTGCATGAGTTGCTTGTATGTTTTAGAGATTAATCCTTTGTCAGTTGCTTCATTTGCAAATATTTTCTCCCATTCTGAGGTTGTCTTTTGGTGTCGTTTATGGTTTCCTTTGCTGTGCAAAAGCTTTGAAGTTTCATTAGGTCCCATTTGTTGATTTTTGTTTTTATTTCCATTTCTCTAGGAGGTGGGTCAAAAAGGATCTTGCTGTAGTTTATGTTATAGAGTTCTGCCTGTTTTCTTCTAAGAGATTTATAGTGTCTGGCCACACATTTCAGTCTTTAATCCATTTTGAGTTTATTTTTGTGTATGGTGTTAGGGAGTGTTCTAATTTCATTATTTTACTTGTAGCTGTCCAGTTTTCCCAGCACCACTTATTGAAGAAGCTGTCTTTCCTCCACTGTATATTCTTGCCTCCTTTATCAAAGATAAGGTGACCATATGTGCATGGGTTTATCTCTGGGCTATCTATCCTGTTCCATTGATCTATATTTCTGTTTTTGTGCCAGTACCATATTGTCTTCTTTATTGTAGCTTTGTAGTATACTCTGAAGTCAGGGAGCCTGATTCCTCCAGCTCCGTTTTTCCTTCTCAAGATTGCTTTGGCTATTTGGGGTCTTTTGTGTTTCCATACAAATTGTGAAATTTTTTTTTCTAGTTCTGTGAAAAATGCCAGTGGTAGTTTGATAGGGATTGCATTGAATCTGTAGATTGCTTTGGGTAGTAGAGTCATTTTCACAATGTGATTCTTCCAATCCAAGAACATGGTATATCTCTCTATTTGTATCATCTTTAATTTCTTTCATCAGTGTCTTATAATTTTCTGCATACAGGTCTTTTGTCTCCTTAGGTAGGTTTATTCCTATTTTATTCTTTTGGTTACAGTGGTAAATGGGAGTGTTTTCATAATTTCACTTTCAGATTTTACATCATTAGTGTATAGGAATGCAAGAGATTTCTGTGCATTAATTTTGTATCCTGCTACTTTTCCCAATTCATTGATTAGCTCTAGTAGTTTTCTGGTAGCATCTTTAGGATTCTCTATGTATAGTATCATGTCATCTGCAAACAGTGAGAGCTTTACTTCTTCTTTTCCGATTTGGATTCCTTTTATTTCTTTTTCTTCTCTGATTGCTGTGGCTAAAACTTCCAAAACTATGTTGAATAAGAGTGGTGAGAGTGGGCAACCTTGTTTTTTTCCTGATCTTAGTGGAAATGGTTTCAGTTTTTCACCATTGAGGACGATGTTGGCTGTGGGTTTGTCATATGTGGCCTTTATTATGTTGAGGAAAGTTCCCTCTATGCCTACTTTCTGCAGGGTTTTTATCATAAGTGGATGTTGAATTTTGTCAAAAGCTTTCTCTGCATCTATTGAGATGATCATGTGGTTTTTCTCCTTCAATTTGTTAATATGGTGTATCACGTTGACTGACTTGCGTATATTGAAGAATCCTTGCATTCCTGGAATAAACCCCACTTGATCATGGTGTATGATCCTTTTAATGTGCCCTTGGATTCTGTTTGCTAGTATTTTGTTGAGGATTTTTGCCTCTATGTTCATCAGTGATATTGGCCTGTAGTTTTCTTTCTTTGTGACATCTTTGTCTGCTTTTGGTATCAGGGTGATGGTGGCCTCATAGAATGGGTTTGGGAGTGTTCCTCCCTCTGCTATATTTTGGAAGAGTTTGAGAAGGATAGGTGTTAGCTCTTCTCTAAATGTTTGATAGAATTTGGCTGTGAAACCATCTGGTCCTGGGCTTTTGTTTGTTGGAAGGTTTTTAATCAGAGTTTCAATTTCAGTGCTTGTGATTGGTCTGTTCATATTTTCTATTTCTTCCTGGTTCAGTCTCAGCAGGTTGTACATTTCTAAGAATTTGTCCATTTCTTCCAGGTTGTCTATTTTATTGGCATATAGTTTCTTGTAGTAATCTCTCATGATCCTTTGTATTTCTGCAGTGTCAGTTGTTACTTCTCCTTTTTCTTTTCTGATTCTATTGATTTTAGTCTTCGCTCTTTTTCTCTTGATAAGTCTGACTAATGGTTTATGAATTTTGTTTATCTTCTCAAAGAATGAGCTTTTAGTTTTATTGATCTTTGCTATCGTTTCCTTCATTTCTTTTTCATTTATTTCTGATCTGATCTTTATGATTACTTTCCTTCTGCTAACTTTGGGTTTTTTTTGTTCTTCTTTCTCTAATTGCTTTAGGTGTAAGTTTAGGTTGTTTATTTGAGATGTTTCTTGTTTCTTAAGGTAGGCTTGTATAGCTATAATCTTCCCTCTTAGAACTGCTTTTGCTGCATCCCATAGGTTTTGGGTCATTGTGTTTTCATTGTCATTTGTTTCTAGGTATTTTTTGATTTCCTCTTTGATTTCTTCAGTGATCTCTTGATTATTAAGTAGTGTTTTGTTTAGCCTTCATGTGTTTGTATTTCTTACAATTTTTTTCCTGTAATTGATATCTAGTCTCATAGCGTTGTGGTCGGAAAAGATACTTGATATGATTTCAATTTTCTCAAATTTACCAAGGCTTGATTTGTGACCCAAGATATGATCTATGCTGGAGAATGTTCCATGAGCACTTGAGAAGAATGTGTATTCTGTTGTTTTTGGATAGAATATCCTATAAATATCAATTAAGTCCATCTTGTTTAATGTGTCATTTAAAGCTTGTGTTTCCTCATTTATTTTCATTTTGGATCATCTGTCTATTGGTGAAAGTGTGGTGTTAAGGTCCCCTACTATGATTGTGTTCCTGTCGATTTCCCCTTTTGTGACTGTTAGTATTTGCCTTATGTATTGAGGTGCTCCTATGTTGGGTGCATAAATATTTACAATTGTTATCTCTTCTTCTTGGATTGATCCCTTGATCATTATGTAGTGTCCTTGTGTCTTGTAATAGTCTTTGTTTTAAAGTCTATTTTGTCTGATATGAGAATTGCTACTCCAACTTTCTTTTGATTTCCATTTGCATGGAATATCTTTTTCCATCCCTTCACTTTCAGTCTGTATGTGTCCCTAAGTCTGAAGTGGGTCTCTTGTAGACAGCATATATATAGGTCTTGTTTTTGTATCCATTCAGCCAGTCTATATCTTTTGGTTGGATCATTTAATCCATTTACATTTAAGGTAATTATTGATATGTATGTTCCTATTACCATTTTCTTAGTTGTTTTGGGTTTATTATTGTAGGTTTTTCCCTTTTCTTGTGTTTCCTCCCTAGAGAAGTTCCTTTAGCATTTGTGGTAAAGCTGGTTTGGTGGTGCTGAGTTCTCTTAGCTTTTGCCTGTCTGTAAAGCTTTTAATTTCTCTGTCAAATCTGAATGAGATCCTTGCTGGGTAGAGTAATCTTGGTTGTAGGTTTTTCTCTTTCATCACTTTAAAATGTCCTGCCACTCCCTTCTGGCTTGCAGAGTTTCTCCTGAAAGATCAGCTCTTAACCTTATGGGGATTCCCTTATGTGGTACTTGTTGTTTTTCCCTTGCTGCTTTTAATATTTGTTCTTTGTATTTACCTTTTGATAGTTTGATTAATATGTGTCTTGGCGTGTTTCTCTTTGGTCTTATCATGTATGGGACTCTCTGTGCTTCCTGGAGTTAACTATTTCCTTTCCCATATTAGGGAAGTTTTCAACTATAATCTCTTCAAATATTTTCTCAGTCCCTTTCTTTTTCTCTTCTTCTTCTGGGACCCGTATAATTCGAATGTTTGTGCATTTAATGTTGTCCCAGAGGTCTCTGAGACTGTCCTCAATTCTTTTCATTCTTTTTTCTTTATTCTGCTCTGCAGTAGTTATTTCCATTATTTTATCTTCCAGGTCACTTATCTGTTCTTCTGCTTCAGTTATTCTGCTATTGATTCCTTCTAGAGAATTGTTAATTTCATCTCTGTGGTGTTCATCTCTGTTTGTTTGCTGTTTAGTTCTTCTAGGTCCTTGTTAAACGTTTCTTGTATTTTCTCCATTCTGTTTCCAAGATTTTGGATCATCTTTACTCTCATTATTTGGAATTTTTTTTCAGGTAGACTGCCTATTTCCTCTTCATTTGTTACGTCTGGTGGGTTTTTGCCTTGCTCCTTCATCTGCTGTGTGTTTCTCTGTCTTCTCATTTTGCTTAACTTACTGTGTTTGGGGTCTCCTTTTCACAGGATGCAGGTTCGTAGTTTCTGTGTTTTTGGTGTCTGCCCCCAGTGGCTAAGGTTGGTTCAGTGGGTTGTGTAGTCTTCCTGGTGGAGGAGACTGGTGCATGTGTTCTGGTGGATGAAGCTGGATCTTGTCTTTCTGGTGTGCAGGTCCATGTCTGGTGGTGTGTTTTGGGGTGTCTGTGGCCTTATTATGATTTTAGGCAGCCTCTGTGCTAATGGATAGTGTGGTGTTCCTGTCTTGGTAATTGTTTGGCATAGGGTGTCCTGCACTGTAGCTTGCTGGTCACTGAGTGGAGCTGGGTCTTGGCATTGAGATGTAAATCTCTGGGACATTTTCACCGTTTGATATTACGTGGAGCTGGGAGGTCTCTTGTGGACCAGTGTCCTGAACTTGGCTCTCCTACCTCAGTGGCACAGCCCTGACGCCTGGCTGGAGCACTAAGAACCTCTCCTCCACATGGCTCAGAATAAAAGGGAGAAAGAAAAGAAAGAAAGAAAGAAGATAAATAAAATAAAATAATTAAAATAAAAAATAAGGGTTAAGAAAAAAATATTTTTTTAAGTAAAAAAAAAAAAAAAAGGACAGACAGAACCCTAGGATAAATGGTAAAAGCAAAGCTTTACAGACAAAATCACACACAGAAGCGTACACATACACACTCACAAAAAGGGGGAAAATATATAATCGTTGCTCCCAAAGTCCACTCCTCAATTTGGGATGATTCGTTGTCTATTCATGTATTCCACAGATGGAGGGTACATCAAGTTGATTGTGGAGATTTAATCCCCTGCTCCTGAGGCTGCTGGGAGAAATTTCCCTTTCTCTTCTTTGTTCACACAGCTCCCGGGGTTCAGCTTTGGATTTGGCCCCGCCTCTGCGTGTAGGTCGCCGAAGGGCGTCTGTTCTTCGCTCAGACAGGACTGGGTTAAAGGAGCAGTTGATTCGGGGGCTCTGGCTCACTCAGGCCGGAGGGAGGGAGGGGCACGGAGTGCGGGGTGAGCCTGTGGTGGTAGAGGCTGGCGGGACGTTGTAGCAGCCTGAGGCGCGCTGTGTGTTCTCCCTGGGAAGTTGTCCCTGGATCCTGGGACCCTGGCAGTGGCGGGCTGCACAGGCTCCCAGGAGGGGAGGTGTGGATAGTGACCTGTGCTCGCACACAGGTTCCTTGGTGGCTGCAGCAGCAGCCTTAGCGTCTCATGCCTGTCTCTGGGGTTCGTGCTTTTGGCCACGGCTCGCGCCCGTCTCTGGAGCTCCTTTAAGCAGTGCTCTTAATCCCCTCTCCTCGCGCACCAGGAAACAAAGAGGCAAGAAAACGTCTCTTGTCTCTTCGGCAGCTCCAGAGTTTTCCCCGGACTGCCTCTTGGCTAGCCGTGGTGCACTATGGCTGTGTTCAGGCTGTGTTCACGCTGCCAACCCCAGTCCTCTCCCTGTGATCCACTGAAGCCTGAGCCTCAGCTCCCAGCCCCGCCCACCCCGGCGGGTGAGCAGAGAAACCTCTCGGGCTGGTGAGTGCCGGTCGGCACCGATCCTCTGTGTGGGAATCTCTCCGCTTTGCCCTCTGCACCCCTATTGCTGCGCTCTCCTCCACGGCTCCAAAGCTTCCCTGCCCTTCGCCACCCGCAGTCTCCGCCCGCAAAAGGGCTTCCTAGTGTGTGGAAACCTTTCCTCCTTCACGGCTCCCTCCCACTGGTGCAGGTCCCGTCCCTATCCTTTTGTCTCTGTTTATTCTTTTTTCTTTTGCCCTACCCAGGTACGTAGGGAGTTTCTTGCCTTTTGGGAGGTCTGAGGTCTTCTGCCAGCGTTTAGTAGGTGTTCTGTAGGAGTTGTTCCACATGTAGATGTATTTCTGATGTATTTGTGGGGAGGAAGGTGATCTCCACGTCTTACTCTTCTGCCGTCTTGAAGCTCCTCCTCTCTACCGTGAGTTTATTTTTAAATGGTATTGCGCTTGGTTTGGCTTTAAGTAGTTCTTAATAATTCTTTGATCTTGGCTTACCACTTGAAGATTGAGTGTGAGAATGGGCAGATTTCTGTTCATGAGTCATAAAACAGCATTGAGTATTTCTATCACCGTGTAAGACATTTAGGCTTTGAGGAAAGAAGCAGATATGTTCCAGTTCTGGTAAAGTTTTCTTTATACCTATTAGCTCATACTGGAACTTCTTTGACAAATATGAGCACCATCTGGATTCCTGACTTTGGCCTTGTTCCTTATCTCTGAGCTCATTTTCACAGCAAACAAGTGCTACCTAGAGGGGTGTGTGTGTGCGTGCGTGCGCGTGCACATGCATGTGTGTATGTGTCTAGGGAAAGGGGTATGATCCTGAGATGCATTACATGTTTTCTCAGCAAGTCCTCAGGGGAGATCAGCCCCAGGTGCTCACAATGATAACCCACTTGTTAACACGTTCTTTATTGGCTTTTCTCCTTTTCTTGTCTTATTTTCCTCACTTTCCCTGGGATCACTTCTCAAATAATCTACCTGTACCTAAGTGCTTCTGCTTCCACGTAACCCAAACTAAGACAGAACCATTAAAAAAAAATCTCCTTGGGGCATGAAAATCTAATGCAAAATGTGTTCATACTATTTGAAAACAAAAGAATCCATATTTTTGTAAGAAGAGAAACATAAATAAGCCAAAAACCAAATTAAAAAACCTAGAGAGCTGTCAAGTCACACACACGCAAACACCACATACACATAGAAACACACATATCCCACACTCAGATTGGTCTAAACAAGTGGAAGATAACTTGAGTAAAAACAAAGAACTTACTGAAACACAAAGCCAGAAAATAGAAATTATAAGTAAGATGGGAGATGGTAAATTAGAAGTTATTGTGAACTACAGTCAAGAATAAGAAGAAAAGAAATAAGATGCATTGGAATCTGGGGAGATTAATGCAATAAGAATGAACTAACACAGTTATACTTTGGAATGTACAATGAAATGATGTATGTGCTTTGTAAACTATTAAATATTGAAATTCATACTCAAAGCATTCTTGTCAACAGGTTGCATAAAAGAATGCTTGTCAATGAAGTGGATGACCATGGAGGAAAAACACTCACCTAGAAGCCCTCTGGGTTTTTTATCCTAGTTTCCCTGAACTTTCTGACATTTGGCAAGTTAATTTCTCTGGATGTGTGTTTCCTTGCCCTAGCCATTGGATCAACATGAACTCAAATTTTATTTTATTTTTAAAAATTTTATTCAATTTAAATTATTTTATTTTTATTTATTTATTTGGCCATGCCATGCAGCTTGTAGGACCTTAGTTCCCTGACCAGGGATCAAACCTGTACCCCCTGCAGTGGAATCATGGAGTCCTAACCACTGGACTGCCAGGGAATTCCCCATGAACTCAAATTTTATAATGGATATGAAAACACTTTGAAAAATAGAAAATTGTATGCAAATGTAAGAGTTTATAATTTTTTTTTTTTTTTTTGTGGTACGCGGGCCTCTCACTGTTGTGGCCTCTCCCGTTGCGGAGCACAGGCCCCGGACGCGCAGGCTCAGCGGCCATGGCTACGGGCCCAGGCGCTCCGCGGCATGTGGGATCTTCCCGGACCGGGGCACGAACCCGTGTCCCCTGCATCGGCAGGCGGACTCTCGACCACTGCGCCACCAGGGAAGCCCAGAGTTTATAATTTTATAAAAAGGTAGGATGTGAGAGTTAACGTTTACTTCTTTTAAATTCATTTAGGTCCCAAGGATGTAGAGTACACCTCAAGAGAACAGAACTTTGCCAAATCCAAGTTTCTCTGGGTGATATTTCCCTTTTAAAGGGTACACATACTTAAATTTGTTTATTCACTTATAATTCATATACAGTTAAATGTCTGATTTGAAGAACCTAATATGTGATTTCCTTTTCTTATAGTAAACCCCAAACACAGCATTGCCCCATCTCAAGATAGCTTAGGAAACTAATAGTTTGTACCCCTGGAAATCTGAAAAAGTTCTGTTATCCCAAGTGCTTCAAGGAAGGATGTTCTCTTAGTGAAATCTATTTCTCCTAGATTTTTCTTGGATATTTTTGATTGTGGATTTCTGTAATATGCTCAGAATTGTGAAATGTGTAACTAACTGTGCAACAGAATTATGAAAGTGTTCCTCCCCTTAAGGAGCTTATAGTCTAGCTGGGGAGGTAGGGAGAAAAAGTCCATCTATGAAATTAATACAAACAAATACAAGTCGGTACTAATTCAGATACTTATCGAGAAACTTCTTTAGGCATACTCTAGGTGTTTTGCAGGAAAAGTAATCCAACCTTGTTTTTGAATACTACATTATAGCAGTTCAGTCCATTCTGGGCATCAGAACTCTTAATATTATTGAGCGGTGTTCTTTGAAATTATTTTACCAAATCATCTGATAGAGTGGGAAGGTTAATGTCACAAGTAATTCCCCTTCCTCATTCTTCTTTCTCCTCCACACCCTGTCAGGGAAAAACCCCTCCTATCTCTAGAACTTGCATGAAGAACCAGTGAAGTAATCCAGCGATACTGCTAAGATTAGTGACCCAACCCCTGCTTAACTAGTGCATTTCAAAACCACATATGTCAAGGTCTTCTCTATGTATAGGTCAGTGTGTGGTTTCCTCCACTGTGGCTACTCTGGGGAGAGAAATCAACACTGTTTTCTTGTTTAAAAAGGTGCTCGCTCAAGAAAGACTAAGTAGAGAGGGTGGGCTGAGAAAACACAGGAGGACCTGGTCATCTTATTCATCTGGAAATTCTCCTGTTGGCCACTGTTCCTCCAGGCTCTTGTTCTGAGTAAGCTGGACCTGTTCTAGCTGAGCAGGTTCCAGGCTGAGGAAGGGTGGTATGGCTTGGTGGCAGGAAGTGAGGAGATGGCCATCAACATATGTGGGCTGGATACCCATTTTCTTGTGTCTCTTATATTAACAGAGCCAAGTATTGCTGCTAAGAGACCCTTGAAGACTGAGGGAGAAGGGAAAAAGGCATATCTTCATGGAATAGTACAGGAATTCTGGAGGGGAATTAGTGAGATAAAGACATGGCGACTGTTTGTGGGGGGAGGTAGGCTGATTGTCAGCCTCTGAGTGGTGGGTCCTGGGAAATACATCAGGACATTCTCATGTCAGAATACTATATCCCTTAGTGAATTTAGGAAAAGGGCTGATTTTAAGTGAAGAATCTGGTAATTTTTCCATACTTCTTTATGATCAGGAGAGAACTTGGGTTATTTTCTATTAGGTAATTTCTCCTACGTTGAGGCAGAATAAGGTAGTGGTTAAAAGTTCAGAATCGAGAGCCAGAAAGTGTGATTTTAAAAATCCGTTTCCAGCACTTCCTAGCTGTGTGATCTTTGACAGTTTACTTAACCTCTCTCTGCCTCAGTTTCCTCATCTGGATAAAAGCATTACTCACAGAACAGTGCAAGGATTAAGTGAGTTCATAGACACAAAATGCTTGGCACATCATCAGCCCTTGATGACTATTTCCCATGGAAATCACATGCAAACTACCCCGCAGCCCAGGCTGCACAGCCTAGTGATGGAGCACATGGGATTCACAGTTAGACTGGATCTACAGTCAGCCCAGCTGTGCTCCTCGCCTGCAGTGTGATCTCGGGCAAGTTATTTAATCCTTCTAAGCATCATTTACTCCATCTGTAAGTTGTGATAATAGTGGTATTTACTTCATAGTTTGTTCTGAGGAATGAATGAGATGATTTACATACATTTCCTGATGCAAGGGGGGTCTGGCACACAGTAAATGCTACTTCTTTCATACATGTACACACATCACATCACACACACACACACACACACACACAAACACACATGTCCTTGCATCTTACACGATTGTCTCTTCCCTCCTTAAAAAGAAAACCTGAAAAACCTTCATCTTTCCTAGGGAAGTGCAGAATAATGACCCTGAACCGATTACTTGGGAAAAATAATCCTTTTCAATTCTCCCTTACATTTTCCCTTTCTATCCCCCATGTCAGGAGCAGAAGACCAGGGAAACTGGTTGCCAGACAGGAAGGGAAGGAAAAGATGACCAAAGCTGACTTAGCACATGTCCACTCTTCTCATGGGTAACTGCCTGCCAGGACTGCCTACATAATTTTAGGGCTCGGTGCAAAATGAAAATTCACGACCCCTTGTTCAAAAGTCATTAAGAATTTCAAGACAGCAACATCAGAGCATTAAACCAAGCACATGGCTCTCTGCAACTTCACAGTAAAGCTGTAAAGCTGGCCCTGCTGCCAGCCCTAGGGCAGTGGGAGTGAGGAAGTGTTGAAGCCCCTTCTGTTGTTGGTTTGATGCCAACTTGTCTGTTCTTTCCGTCTCTGAGCCTAACTGAGCCATGTGGGTTTACTTCCAGGGCTCCCTGGGAGCCTAGAGACTGGGAATGTGAAGTGTCAGACAGCCCCACCTCTGAAGGGAGGTGAAGAGAAATTGGGTTAGAACTGTTTAACCCAGTCAATCAATTTGATCAGTTTGTAGGAAATCCTCATAATGGTAGGAGGGAAGGTCACCCACAGGGGAGAAAATGTATAGTAATACTAATCATTAGAGAATATTTGTGGGTATGAGTGTGGTCTGTAATGCTGCAAAATGTTCACTTTCATGGTCTCAGTTAATTTCTTCTGCTTAACAAACTTTTAAGCTCTTAAGAGGATTTATCTACCTCTTTTATTCACTTACCGGAGAAGCAAAAGCTTGACCTTCCTTCTTCCCTTGTTAGATCCTTCTCATATTAGCTTGAGGGCATTAGGAGGAAGATGAGGAGTGTGCGAGCAATAAAGATATTTCAGTCTTCAGGAGCTAACAATGCATGTTATCCATTATATCCATTGTATCCATACCCTTTTATCGATTTTACATCTTGCAGGGAAATTTGATGATGAACTTTAATTCTTTGAGAGACTACCACATGGCTCAGATGGCCTATATATTCTTGCTCTGTGACCAGATGTGGGAGGCTGGGCCCTGGGGATGCAGCAGCAGAGACCCTGGGAATGGATGGGGGGTGGTACATGGGGCAGAGAAGTGGTTTCAAGGAAAGCTGCTAGAGTTAGAAGACGGAGAAAGGTGGTGGGAAAGGGTGAAGGGGAGAGGAGAGGTTTGGGGAGAAGGGGGGATTGAAATGGGGGGCTGGAGAGAGGAAGAGGGAGCCCAGGAATAAGGAAGTCCAGGTTGAAAGGTTAACTTGAAGTTAACTTTTGGGTTAGGAAGTCCCAGAAGGAGGGGAATAGAAAGACCTTTCCTCTCTTAGCTGAATAGAAAGCCCCAAGGGGCCACAGAGAGAACACTGTTCATTGTAGATTCCCTGGCACTATCACTCCTTAACTCCTTGGGTTGTTCATTACTCCTCCCATCAATGCAGTCGTCATATGCCAAGCAAGGGTGTGCAGCAGGGGACCTTCTAATCCCAGTCTGAGCCAGACCACAAATTCCAGGGGAGTGAGTGAGTGAGATGGAAGGGACAGGTCAGAGAGAGAGGAAGGAAAGCACAGATGGGGAGAGCAAAGAAGTGTGAATAGGAGGGAGCGCAGGGGAATGCAGGGGACTGGGTGGGGGAGAGTGAAGTGTGGGCATTTTTGCCTGTTACGTCTTTCCTAATTTTTGGAGCACAGGCTCTGGACACACAGGCTCAGCGGCCATGGCTCACAGGCCCAGCCGCTCCGCCTCATGTGGGATCTTGCCGGACCGGGGCATGAACCCGTGTCCTCTGCATCGGCAGGCGGACTCTCAACCACTGCGCCACCAGGGAAGCCCCCCTAATATTTTTTTTAATAACAGTTTTAAAGTGATATTTACACACCATAAGTCTCACCCTTTTAAAGTATATAATTCAGTGGTTTTTAGTATAGTTACAGAGTTGTGCAACAATCACAACTGTCTAATTCAAGAACATTTTTATCACCCCTCCCCAAAGAAATTACCCATTAGCAGTCATTCCCCATTCTCCCCTGTCCCTAGTCCCTGGAAACCACACATCTCTTTTCAGTTCCTATAAATTTGCCTATTCTAGACATTTTGTGTAAGTGGAATCATACAATATATGGTCTTTTGTGCCTGGCTTCTTTCACTTAGCATCATGTTCTTAAGGTTCATCCACGTTATAGCATGTATCAGTACTTCATTTCTTCTGCTGAAAAATATTCCATTGCACAGATAAATCACATTTTGTCTATCCATCAGTAATACACATATGGGTTGTTTTCACTTTTTTGGCTATAATGAATAATGGTGCTAGGAACATTCTTATACAAGTTTTTACGAGAACATATGTTTTCATTTCTCTTGTGTATGTAATTAGGAATAAAATTGTTGGGCCATGTGTAATTCTGTGTTTAATATTCTGAGGAACCGCCAAACAGTTTTTCCAAAATGACTGAACCATTTTAGAATCTCACTAGCCGTGAGTGAGAGTTCCAATTTCTCTACATTCTTGCTGACACTTGTTACTTTCTGTCCTTTTGCTTTTAGTCATCCTAGTGGGAATGAGATGTTATCTCACTGGGTTGTTTTTTTTGTTTTTAATTTTTGGCCATGCCACAGGGCATGCAGGATCTTAGTTCCCCATCCAGGGATTGATCCCATGCCCCCTGCAGTGGAAGTATGGAATCTTATCCACTGGACCACCAGGGAAGTCCCTCGTTTTTTTTCTTTTAATTGAAGTGTAGTTGATTTACAATATTATATTAGTTTCAGGTATACAGCAAAATGATTCAGTTATATATATATTTTTTTCAGACTATTTTCCATTATTGGTTATTATAAGATATTGAATATAGTTCCCTGTGCTGTACAGTAAATCCTTGTTTCTTATCTATTTTACATATAGTGGTTTGCATCTGTTAATTCCATATGCCTACTTTATCCCCCCCTTTCCCCTTTGGTAACCATAAGTTTGTTTGCTATGTCTGTGAGCCTGTTTCTGTTTTGTATATGGATTCATTTGTATTATTTTTTTAGATTCCATATATAAGTGACTTTCGTCTTTCTCTAACTTCACTAAATATAATATTCTCTTGGTTCATCCATGTTGCTGCAAATGGCAATATTTCATTCTATTTTATGGCGGAGTACTATTCCATTGTGTGTGTGTGTATATATGTATCACATCTTCTTAAGCCAGTCATCAGTTCATGGGCACTTGGGTTGTTTCCATGCCTTGGCTATTTTGTACATAGTGCTGCTATGAACGTTGGGGTGTATGTATCTTTTTAAATTGGAGTTTTTGTCTTTTCTGGATATATACTCAGGGGTGGGATCACTGAATCACATGGTAGGTCTATTTTTAATTTTTAAGGAAGCTTCATACTGGTTTCCATAGTGGCTCCACCAATTTACATCCCCACCAAGAATACACAAGGGTTCCCTTTTCTCTACACTCTCTCTAGCATTTATTATCTGTAGACTTTTTTTTTTGATTCTTTGTACATTTATTTGTCTTCAGAATGTATTCCAAAAATGGATTTATATTTAAAAAATTGTGTTCTTAAGTCACTTAAGATAATTACTTTCACAAACAATAAGCAATTAGTAAAATTGGTTTCTGTTTTTAAATTCTTAGGAATTGCTGGGGTTTTTTCTATTTGATTTAATTTAATTTTTAATTTTTTAAATTGAAGTATAGTTGTACAGTATTACATGTTACAGGTGTACAACATATAGATTCACAATTTTTAAAGGTTATATTCCATTTATAGTTACTACAAAATATTGGCTATATTCCCTATGTTGTAGCTTATTTATTTTATACATAATAGTTTGTACCTCTTTATGCACTACCCCTATCTTGCCCCTCCCCACTTCCCTCTCCCCACTGCTAATCACTAGTTTGTTGTCTACATCTGTGAGGCTGTATCCTTTTTGTTATATTCAATAGTTTGTTGTATATTTTAGATTCCACTTATAAGTGGTATCATACAGTGTTTGTCTTTCTCTGTCTATCTTATTTCACTTAGCATGATACCCTCCAAGTCCATCCATGTTGTTGCAAATGGCAAAATTTTACTTTTTTATAGCTGAGTAGTATTCCATTTTGTGTGTGTGTGTGTGTGTGTGTGTCTCACATCATCTTTATTCATTCTTCTGTTGATGGAAATCTAAATAATGATGCTATGAACATTGGGGTGGATGTATCTTTTTGAATTAGTGTTTTTGCTTTTTTCAGATATATACGCAGGAGTGGAATTGCTGGGTCATATAGTAGTTCTATTTTAAGTTTTTTTAGAAACCTCCCTACTGCTTTTCACAGTGGCTGCACTAATTTACATTCCCACCAACAGTGTATGAGTGTTCCCTTTTCTCCGCATCCTCACCAACATTTGTTGTGTTCTGCTGGCCATTTACATGCCCTCTTTGGAAAAATGTCTATTTAATTCTTCTACCCATTTTGTAATCAGGTTGTTTGTTTATTTTTGATGTTGAGTTGTATGAACTGTTTATATATTTTAGATATTAACCCCATACTGGTCTTATCATTTGCAAATATTTTCTCCTATTCAGTAGGTTGTCTTTTCATTTTTTTTTTTTTTTTTTTTTTGCGGTACGCGGGCCTCTCACTGTTGTGACCTCTCCCGTTGCGGAGCACAGGCTCTGGATGCACAGGCTCAGCAGCCATGGCTCATGGGCCTAGCCGCTCTGCAGCATGTGGGATCTTCCCGGACCGGGGCACAAACCCGTGTCCCCTGCATCGGCAGGCAGACTCTCAACCACTGTGCCACCAGGGAAGCCCTGTCTTTTCATTTTGTTGATGGTTTACTTTGCTGTGCAAAAGCTTTTAAGCCTAATTAGGTCCCATGTGTTTATTTTTGCTTTTATTTCCTTTGCTTTAGGAGATAGTTCCAAAAAAATATTACTACAATTTATGTCAAGGAGTGTTCTGCTTATGTTTTCTTCTAGGAGTTTTATGGTTTCTGGTTTTACATTTAGATCTTTAATCCATTTTGAGTTTATTTTTGTATATGTTAGAGAATGTTCTAATTTCATTGTTTTACATGTATGTAGCTGTCCAATTTTCCCAACACCACTTATTGAAGATACTGTCTTTTCTCCATTGTGTATTTTTGCCTCCTTTGTTGTAGATTAGTTGACCATAAGTGCATGGGTTTATTTCTGAGCTCTCTATTTTGTTCCATTGATCTATGTGTCTGTTTTTATGCCAGTACCATACTGTTTTGATTCCTGTAATTTTGAAGTATAGTCTGAAGTCAGGGAGTGTGATTCCTCCACCTTTGTTCTTTTTTCTCAGTATTGTTTTGGCTATCCAACCTCTTTTGTCTTTTTATACAAATTTTAAAATTATTCTAGTTCTGTGAAAATGCCCTTGGTATTTTGATAGGGATTGCATTGAATCTTCAGATTGCTTTGGGTAGTTAGTCTTGGGTAGCATAGTCATTTTAATAATATTAATTATTCTAATCTGAGAACATGGTATATCTTTCCATCTGTTTGTGTCATCTTCAATTCCTTTCATCATTGTGTTATAGTTGTCTGGGTACAGGTCTTTTACCTCCTTAGGTAAGTTTATTCCTAGATATTTTATTCTTTTTGATGCAGTGGTAAATGGGATTGTTTCCTTAATTTCTCTTTCTGAGAATTTGTTGTTAGTGTATAGAAGTGCAACATATTTCTCTATATTAATTTTGTATCCTGAAACTATACCAAATTCATTGATAAGCTCTAGTAGTTCTCTGATGGTGTCTTTAGGGTTTTCTATGTGTGGTATTATGTAATGTGCAAATAATAAGTTTTACCTTTTCTCTTTCAATTTGTATAACTTTTCTTCCTCCCTCCCTCCCTCCCTCTCTCTCTCCCTCTCTCCCTCCCTTCCTTCCTTCCTTTCTTTCTTTTTGTCTGATTGCTGTGGCTGATTTCTAATATTATGTTGGCTAGAAGTGGTGAAAGGGGGCATCCTTGTCTTTTTCCTGAATTTAGTGGGAAGGCTTTCAACATTTTATTGTTGAGTATTATGTTGGCTGTGGGTTTGTCATAAATATCTTGAATTATGTTCAGATATGTTCTCTTTATACCCACTTTGGTGACAGTTTTTATCATAAATGGATGTTGAATTTTGTCAAATGCTTTTTCTGTGTCTATTGAGGTGATCATGTGTTTTTTTCCTTTCCTTTTGTTAATATGGTATATCCCATTGATTGATTTGTGTATGTTGAACTATCCTTGCATCCCTGGAGTGAATCCAACTTGATCATGGTATATGATCCTTTTTATGTATTGTTGGATTTGGTTTGCTAATATTTTGTTTAGGATTTTCACATCTATATTCATCAAATATGTTGGCTTGTAATTTTCTTTTTTTTTTGTCGTGTCTTTGTCTGGTTTGGGTACTAGGGTGATGGTAGCTTCACAGAATGAATTTTGGAGTGTTTCCTCCTCTTCAGTTTTTTGAAATAGTTTGAAATGAACGTGTATATGTTCTTCTTTGTATGTTTGGTAGAATTCTCCATTGAAGCCATCCAGTCCTTGACTTTTGTTTGATGGAAGTTTTTGTTTGTTTGTTTTTTGTTTGTGTTTTAATTACAGAGTATATTTCACTTCTAGTGATCAGTCTATTCAAATTGTCTGTTTCTTATTGACTCAGTTTTGGCAGGCTGTATGTTTCTAGAAATTTGTCCATTTCTTCTAGGTTGTCCAATGTGTTGACATATAACTGTTCATAGTATTCTGTTATATGATTTTTTGTATTTCCGTAGTATCAATTGTTATTTCTCCTCTTTCATTTCTTATTTTGTTTATTTGGGTCCTTTCTGTTTTCTTCTTGGTAAGCTTGGCTAGAGGTTTGTCAATTTTGTTTATCTTTTCAAAAACCAACTCTTGGTTTTATTGATCTTTTCTATTATTTTTTGATCTCTGCTTTTTAATTTTTTAAATTGTCTTTATTATTTCCTTCCGTCTGATGACTTTGTGTTTTGTGCATTCTTCTTCTTCTCATTCTTTTAGGTGGTAGGTTAGGTTGATTATTTGAGATTTTTCTTGTTTCTTGGATTAGAAATTGAGATTTTTCTTATTTCTTGCTATGTACTTCCCTCTTAGAACTGCTTTTGCTGTATCCCATAGATTCTGTAAAGGTTATGTTTTCATTTTCATTTACCTCTAGGTATTTTCTGATTTATTCTTTGATTTCATCATTGACTCTTTTTTTTTTTTTTAGCGTGTTATTTGGTCTCTCTGTGTTTGTTCTTTTCCCATTTTTCTTTATGTGGTTGATTTCTAGTTTCATACCATTGTGGTCAGAAAAGATGCTTGAAAAAATGTGTATCCTCTTAAATTTGTTGAGTCTTGTTTTGTGACCTAGTATGTGACCTAGTCTATCCTAGAAAATATTCAATGCATGCTTGAAAAGAATGTGTAGTCTGTTTTTTTGTATGTTGTTGACCATAGATATCAACTAAGTCCAACTGGTCTATTGTGTTATTTAGGACTTCTGTTGCATTACTGATTTTCTGTCTGGATGATATGTCCATTTATGTCAGTAGGGTGCTAGTCTTCTATTATTGTATTCCTGTCGATTTCTCCCTTTATGTCTATTAATATGTTTTATATATTTAGGTGCTCCGTATTGGGTGCCATGTATGTTAATGAGTGTAATATCGTCTTGTTGACTGATCCCTTTACCATTGTATAATGTCCTTTTTTTCTATCTTTATGGCCTTTGTTTTAAAGTCTATTTTGTCTGATGTGAGTATTGCTACCCCTGCTTTCTTGTTATTTCCATTTACATGAAATATCTTTTTCCAAGCCCTTACTTTCAGTCTGTGTGTCTTTCATGCTGAGTGAGTTTCTTGTAGGCAGTGTATTGTAGGTTCTTGTTTTGTTTTGTTTTTAATATAGTCTGCCACTCTGTCTTTTGATTAGAGCAGTTAGTTCATTGCAATTTAAAGTAATTATTGATAGGTATGTACTTATTGCCATTTTAAACCTTGTTTTCCAGTTGTTTTTGTAGTTCTTCTTTGCTCATTTCTTCTTTTTGTTTTTCCTTTTGTAGTGTGATGGTTTTCTTTTGTAGTATGCTTGAGTTCCTTTCTTTTTTTCTGTGTGAATCTATTTTATGTTTTTGATTTGTGGTTGCCCAAGAGTTCAAGTATGGTTCACGCATAACTATATCTACTTGCTTTAAACGGATGGTCATACAGGTTCAAACACACAAAAAATCTACATTTTTCTCCTCCTCTCCCCCACATTTTCTGATTTTGATGTCCTATTTTACATCTTCATGCTTATTCTTTTGCTGTTAATTGTAGTTATAATCACTTTTACAAACTTTTTTATTGTTTTAAATCTTTATACTGGCTTATTTAAGTGATCTTCAATCCTTTTGTATGGTTGCCTTTCCTATTATGATTTTCCCTTTCATATAGATTCTTGCTTCTTTTCTATTTAGAAAAGACCTTTCAATATTTCTTTTAGGTTAAGTTTAGTATTGCTGAATTCTTTTTTTTTTTTTTTCGGTACGTGGGCCTCTCACTGTTGTGGCCTCTCCAGTCGCGGAGCACAGGCTCTGGATGCGCAGGCTCAGCGGCCATGGCTCATGGGCCCAGCCGCTCCACAGCATGTGGGATCTTCCAGGACTGGGGCAGGAACCCGTGTCCCCTGCATCGGCAGGCGGACTCCTAACCACTGCGCCACCAGGGAAGCCCTGCTGAATTCTTCTACAGTTTTTTTCTTGAGAAATTTTTTCTCTCTCCAATTCTAAATGATAATCTTGCTGGGTAGAGGATCCTAGATTGCAGGGTTTTCACTTTCAGGACTTTGAATATATCAAAATCTGAAAAGGACTGCATAGTTTCTGCAGAGAAATCAGCTGATAGTCTTATGGAGATTCCCTTGTAACTGACTTTTTGTTTTTCTCTTGCTGCCTTTAGAATCCTCTCTCTATTTTTAACTTTTGCCATTTTAATTATAATATGTCCTGGGTGGTTCTGTTTTTATTCATCTTGTTTGGGACCCTCTGTGTTTTCTGTACCTGGATATCTGTTTCCTTCATTAGGTTTGAGAAATGTTCAGTCATAATTTCTTCAAATACACTTTTGATCTCCTTTCCTCTCTTTTCTCTTCTTGGAACCCCTATGATCCTAATGCCAATACACTGTCTTGGTTACTGTAGCTTTGTAGTAAGTTTTGAAATTGTGAAACATGAGTCCTCAAACTTTGTTCTTCTTTGCCTTTTTCTTTTTGAGGATAGTTTTTGATAATTGTCTATTCTGATTTATTTTTATTTCCTCATGAATTTCTTTTTTTTTTTGCGGTACATGGGCCTCTCACTGTTGTGGCCTCTCCCGTTGCGGAGCACAGGCTCCGGACACGCAGGCTCAGTGGCCATGGCTCACAGGCCTAGTTGCTCCGCGGCATGTGGAATCCTCCTGGACCGGGGCATGAACCCGTGTCCACTGCATTGGCAGGTGGACTCTCAACCACCGCGCCATCAGGGAAGCCCTCCACATGAATTTCTTGAATCAATTTGTTAATTCATGCTTCCAAAAGCTGTGTTTGATATGATAGGCATTGTGTTCAATCTGTAGATTAATGTAGGGATTATTGCCATCTCAACAATATTAAGTTTTCCAATCCATTAACATGGGTTGTTTTTCCATTTATTTATGTCTTTTAAAAATATTTTTCAACAATGTTTTGTATTGTCAGTGTAAAAGTCTTACACTTCTTCTGTTAAATATATTCCTAATGTTTTGTTTTTGATGCTATTATAAATGAAATTATTTCTAATTTGTTTTTCAGATTGTTTATTGTTAGTGTATAAAAATTCAATTGATTTTCACAGATTTATTTTGTCTCTTACAAGTTTTCTGAATTTGTTTATACATTTTAATAGCTTTTTCAGGGACTCTTTAGGATTATCTATATACAATATTATATAATCTGCAAATAGAGATAGATTTACTTCTTCCTTTCCAATCTGGATTTCTGTTATTTCTTTTTCTTTCTCAATTGCCTTGATAGAACCTCTAGTGTACTGTAGGATAGAATTGGTGAGAGCAGATATTTTTTGTTCCAGATCACAGGGGTAAAGCGTTCAGCCTTTCACTGTTAAAATGTAACCTGTGGGTTTTTCATAGGTGGCCTTTATCAGATCTAGAAACGTCTCTTCTATGCATAGTATATTGAATGTTTTGAATATGAATGGATGTTGGATTTTTCAAATTTTTTTTGCATCAATTGAGATGATCATCTGGCTTTTGTCTTATATTCTATTAATATGATGTATTACATTGATTTTTTTCTATGCTAAACCAACCTTGCATTCCTGGATAGATCCAACATTGCTGTGGTGTGTAATTCTTTTTATTTGTTGCTGGATTTGGTTTGCTAGTATTATGCTGAGTATTTTTGATTCTGTATTACTGAGGGATATTGGTCTTCTTTTCTAGTGATATATTTGTCTAGTTTTTGTTTTAGTGTAACATGGGCCTCATACAATAATTTGGAAAGTGCTCCCTTCTTTTCTGTCTCTTGGAAGTATTTATGAATGATTGGTATTAATTATTTCTTAAAACTTTTATAGATTTCAGTAGTGAAGCCCTCTGAACATGGGCTTTTTTGTGGAGAGAAGTTTTTAAATTACTAATTTGGTACCGTTACTTGATATAGTACATTCAGATTTTCAATTTCTCTTTGAGTCACTCTCTGTAGTTTGTATCTTTCTAAGAATTTGTTCATTTCATTTAAGTTATTTAGTGTGTAGGTGTACAGTTCCCAGTAATCCCTTAGAATCCTTTTATTTTTGTAAAGTTGGCAGTGATGTTTTCTTTTTAATTCCTGATTTAGTATTGTCTTTTTTTTTTCTTTGTCAGTCTAGCTAATTGTTTGTCAATTTTGTTGGTCTTTTCAAAGAACCAGCTTTGGGTTTCATTGAATTTTCCCATTCTGTATTTCATTTATTTTCATTCTAATCCTTACCATTTTGTTTCTTCTGTTTGCTTTGCATCTAATTTGCTCTTTTTTCCCCTAGTTTCTTAAGATGGAAGGTTAGATTAGGGAAAGATTTCTTCTTTTTTAACATAGGTATTTACAACTATTAATTTCCAGCAGGCACTACTTCAGCTTCATCCCATGAATGTTGGTATGTTGTGTTTCATTATCATTCCATCTCAAAGTATTTTCAAATTGACTTTGTGATTGACCTATTAATTATTTAGGAAATCATTGTTTAATTCCCATGTATTGTCATTTTCTCAAATCTCCTTCTGTTATTGATTTCTATTTTTATTCCTTTATGGTATGAAAACATACTTTGTATAATTTCAACCTGTTGAAGTTATTGACATTTGTTTTATGACCTATATTGTGGTATATCCTGTAGACTGTTGCATATGAATTTGAGAAAAATATGTATTCTGCTGTTGATGGCAGGATGGAGGGAGGAGTATCCTATAGATGTCTGATTGGTCTACTTGGTTTATAGTTTTATTCAAGCCTTCTAATTAATTGTTCTTCTGTATTATTGCTATATCCATTACTGAAAAGGTGGTATTGAAGCCTTCAACTACTATTGTTGAATTTTCTATTTCTCCCTTCAATTCTCAGTTTTTGTGTTATATATTTTTTATTGTATTCCATCATTAGATGCATTGATGTTTTTAATTGTTACACCTTCCTGATGGATTGACCCTTATTATTATAAAAAGTCCTTTTGTTTTTTTGTTTTTTTTTTTTTTTACAGGATACATTTTGTCTGACATTAGTATAGCACTCCAGCTCTCTTTTGGTTACTGTTTGCATGGTATATCTTTTCTCATGCCTTTACTTTCAACCTATTTATGTATTTTAATCTAAAATGTGTCTCTTGTCTACTACATATAGCTGGGTCATGTTTTTGTTTTTTTAATCAATTTTTCCAGTATCCACCTTTCAATTGAATGTTTAATCCATTTACCTTCACTATAACTACTTATTAAGTAAGATTTACATCTGTCCTTTTGCTATTTTTTTTTTTTTTTTTTTTTTGCGGTACACGGGCCTCTCACTGTTGTGGCCTCTCCTGCTGCGGAGCACAGGCTCCGGATGCGCAGGCTCAGCGGCCATGGCTCACAGGCCCAGCCGTTCCGCTGCATGTGGGATCTTCCCTGACCGGGGCATGAACCCGTGTCCCCTGCATCAGCAGGCGGTCTCTCAACCACTGCGCCACCAGGGAAGCCCGCTATTTGTTTTTTATATGTTATTTTTTAGTGTACCATTTTAATTCCTCGTTTTCTCTTGATTATATATTTTCATATTGTTTTTATAGAGGTTTCCCTGAGGCTTACAATTAATATCTTAACTTAAAACAATCTTGTTCAAACTTGCTTCATTCCCTCCACCCTCCTTTGTACTGTTATTGTACAAATTACATCTTTATATATCATTAGCCCACCTCTCAATTTAATAATTACTGCTTTATGCAATTGTCTTTTGAAGCAGGAGAAAACAAAAATTACAAACAAAAATACATTTATATTGCTATTTATATTTACCTATATACTTAAGTTTACTTATGTTCTTTAATTCTTTGTGTGAATCGAGTTACTGTCTAGTGTCCTTTAAGTCAGCCTGAAGGACTCCCTTTGTTATTCCTTATAGTATAGATCTGATAGCAATTAATTCTCTCAGTTTTTGCTTTCTGAAAATATCTTATTTTCTCATTTATTTTTTGAAGGAAAGTTTTGTTCGATATGAAATTCTTGTTTGAGAGTCTTTTTCTTTCAGCACTTTGAATATGTTGTCTCACCACTTTTTGACTTCCATAAGAGTTTCTGTTGAAAAGTCAGCTATTAATCTCATTGCAGATACCTTGGTTGTGATGAGGCTTCTATTTTTCTTGCTGCTTTTGAGATTCTCTCTGTCTTTTTATAGTATGCCTATGATAGGCATAGATGTGTATCTCTGAGTTTATCCTAGTTGGAATTTGTTGAACATTTTTAGTGTGCTAATAAATGTTTTTCATCAAATTCAAGAAGTTTTCAGTCATTATTTCTCAAGTATTCTTTATGTCTTTTTCTCTCTATCCTCTCCTTCTGGGACTCCCATTATATGTACGCTGGTATAATTTATGGTGTCCCACAGAACTCTTAGACTGTGTCCATTTTTCTTCATGCTTTTTTGTTTCTGTTCTTCAAACTGAATACCTGAATTTCAATCTCAATTTACCTATCTCAAATTTGTAGATTCTTTTTGCTGTCATTTCAAATCTTCTGTTAAGCCACTCTATTAAAGATTTTATTTTTATTAGTGTACTTTTTAATTCTTGAATTTCTATTTGATTCCCCCCCCCCCCACATACTTTCTATATCTTTACTGATATTTCCTATTTGGTTGACAATCATTTACAGTCTCCTTTAGTTTTTCAGATATGGTTTCCATTAATTTTTGAACATATTTAAAACAGCTTACTTAAAGTTTTTGTCTACTAAATCTAATATCTGGGCTTTCTTTCTTTCTTTCTTTATTTCTTTGGCTGCACCACATAGCTTGTGGGATCTTAGTTTCCCAACTGGGGATTGAACCTGGGCCCACAGCAGTGAAAGCACTGATTCCTAGTCACTGACCCCCAGGGAATTCCTGGGCTTTCTTAAGAATGTTTTCTATTGACTGCTGTTTTTGGGTGTTCAGGCCATACTTTACTGTTTCTTTGCATTTTTTTTTTTTTTTGGTGAATATTGGACATTAAAAATAATATAATGTGACAATTCTGGAAATCAGACTCCCCTCTTCCCTAGTTTTTTGTTGTTGTTGTTCTTGTTGTTCCTTTTTTTTTTTCCCCCTGCTATTTGCTTATTAACTTTCCTGGATGAATTCTATAAAGTCTGTATCCTTTGTTGTGTGAAGTAATTGATGTATATCTATTTATTTAGCTTAATGATCAGCTAAGATTTTGGTGAAAATGTCCTTAAATTCCTTGAATCAATAAGTCTCCTACACTTTACTGTGAGGTTCTTTGTGTGTGTTGGGACAGGCCTTCAACACTCTGAAAGTTTATGACTCTGCCTTAGCCCTTTCTTCCTGCTTGTGCAGATCTTCTAGTTTGGAAAGGTGAGGTATTAGAGCCTTTTTCATATCTTTCTTAGGTATGCACATCGTCCTCAAATGTGAGCATCCTTCTAGACCCCCAGGAACATGTTGGAGATTTTTAAAGCCCCCTATAGAGATTTAATTCCCCAGATTTTCTGACCAGCATCTTGTTTGCCCCAGCTGGTATCACTGCCACAGGCCACTTCAATGATAAACAATTACCAGATTGCTTTCAGCAAATGCCCTGAGGATAGGACTTTTGTTAAGGAGTGAGCTCTGAGGTCAAAAAACAACAAACCTTGTGAATAGGACTTTTCCGAGGAATTGCCATACAGGTCAAATAATGATGATTCTCTGGGGTTGGGGCTTTCTGGGGAACTTCAAAACCATTCTGCTCCCTCCAGTGGTTGCTGGGCTGCTGGTTCTCACAGCTACCATGCTTCTAGGGTTGCTGGATTTCAAGGCTAGCTTGGAGCTGTGGAGAGGGCCATGGGAATAGAATAAGTTAAAATGTCACAAAGCTCACTGTTCTTACTGAGATTCAGCTGTTGTTGTTGTTGTTTTTTTTAATAAATGCCCCTCTGATTGTTGTACAACTTTGGTTAATTTCCAAAGTTCCAAAAAATTTGATTTTGACATTTTCCCCCCAAAGTCTCATCGCTTTTATGGAGGAGCAGATTTTTGGGTGCCCTTGCAATGCCATCCTGGAAATGTTCCCTTTTCCTAATATTTCAAACTCTCTTTTTCTCCTGATTATAGAATAAAATTTAGAAAGTACATAAAAGCATGAAGAAATTAAAAAGTCACCTATAAATATAAGTTCATCACCACTTTAAGCATCTTTCCTTCTAGATTTTATTTTATATATTTCCATAAATTTATTAATTTTTTTTCCCTGAATGAAGTAGTCATGAAGGGTGGAGTAGAAAAGAAGTTTGAGGAGAGGAGAATATTGTACTTGGTGGCTGGAGAGAAGGTAGAGTTGAGGAAGAAGTAAATTGAAGTTGAAAAATGCAGAATAATGTAAGGAAAAAACTTAGAATGACTAATTCCACCCTCCAGAAATAAATACTGGTGATATATTGAGGTGTTTTATTTTCTGTTGTTTCTATGAATATGTCTATAAAATATACACCTTATAGCTATACATTCACATACACACTTATATGGACACACACAGACATACACGTGTCTGTGTGTGAGTGTATTTTTAAACAAATTGCTATCATATGGGGGTTTATGCTTTTTCCTTATATAATGAACATTTTCTGAATGTTTTTAAGTTAATTTGGAAGCCCATGTTTCCATCAAGTAGTTATATTTTAGTAAGACACAGTTCTGTCACATTGGACAGCTACACAATTTCCAATTTTTCAGTATTATAAAACTATTGCCAGGGACTTCCCTTGTGGTCCAATGGTTAAGACTCCATACTTCCAATTCAGGGGGCACAGTTTAGATCCCTGGTCAGGAAACTAAGATCACATATGCTGTGGGGCGCAGCCAAAAAATTAAAAAAATATTGCCTCAAATTTCCTTGTGCATCCTTAACCTGTATCTCTGATTAGTTCATTAGGATAAATTCCTAAAAGTTGCCTTTTATACTTTTTAGTATTAAAACCTGTTAACACATGTTTTCAGTTTTACATGAGGGTGAATGCTGAGTTGAACAGGGTGTCCAAACATATCCTTTATTCTTAATATTTTAGGCAAATTTTTAAAATAGAACTATCTATTAGATACAGAAAAGTATACACATCAAAGTGAACACACCAGTGTAACCATCAATGACGACAACAATAATGATGAAAATGCAGTACAGTACTATGCTAGATGCAGTGGGAGAAACAAGGGACACAGAAGAGATTCTCCCTTCATGTGCACATGTATAAAGTATTAGTTGTATGGCCCCCAAGAAGGCCCAGATATCCTAAGGTCAAGGGATGCTGGGAAGAGAATTTTCAAGTGAGGACTGTTGCACAAGGGAAGCATGGGAATACCAAGCCCTAGTGCCAGTTGTGAGAGAGGCAGTACAAGTAGTAATAAAAAGTAGTAAGCTTTGAGGCAGTCCTAAAATATGAGATGAGGAGAGAGACCTTTTGCTTGGCTTTACTGCTATTACCTTAAATGTTGAGGATCATTCTCTGAATACCTACCATATGCCTCGACGTGAGATAGAGACTATGCAGGTAGGAAGACTAGGATAGTAGAGAGATTAATCTGGGATTGAATCTCAGTCTCTCCACTTTCTGTCCACGTGATCTGGGACAAGATATTTAAATTTTCTGTAGCCCAAGTTCCTCTTTTGTAAAGTGGGAACAGCAATATGTACTTCACAAGATGATTGTCAGTGTAAAATGAGCCAACTCAACGTTACAGCATGCAGCATAGTGCCTGAAATATAGTAAACACTTAATAAACAATTATTATTCTGTTCTTCCTTCCACATGATACAGACTGTTTTCTCAAGAACTATATGGTTAATGTCAGGGCAAGAGAAGAAGGAATGCAATAATTAAAGATCATGTGTAGTAAAGTATGAAGTGATGTGGTCAGATAATAAGAGAAACAATGGTATGGAGAAAGAAAACGTAGGTTATCCTTCATTTGCTGTACTTCCCTATCTTTTAAAAATAGTTATTCACGTGCCAGTCCACACAGTGTACTCTAATTAGCCATAGGTGTCAAGATCTATGAGACTGCATAATATTTTACAAATTAGTTAAGTTGTTCAGCTTTGGCCTGTTTAAGAGACAAGTATTGGGTTCCCCTAAACATGGAATAAAAAATTGAAATTATCTTGTTCTTGAAACTTGGACAGCTTGCTCCATATCTTCTCTGGATTCCCAAGAAAATTTTTTACTCTTTTAATTTATAATTTTATTCTATAGCTTCCTCTAGAGTTGATATCATGGTATCATTTTTCTATTCATTTTCAATACTATCTACTGAGTATTAGATAGACGTAGTAGTCTTTTTTTTCCTTTTAATGATTTGTTTTTTGTCTCTACACTTGATTTTCCAAAGCTCCACTTATTGGTCACTGGGACCTATATACATAAGTATATACAAATACAAGTACACATAGGGAAAAGGAAAGTACAAAAATTTATATATTTAATCAACATATAGTCATTAAGGAATATAGATTTTTATAATAGTCACCAGTTATCAGAATTCACGTAGATAAAATGTGTGCACAGTTTGCCAGAGAAGAAACTGTGAGGAAGGGGGAGATAGAAGAGAAAGAAAAAGGTGACTCTTCTAGAATTTTGCCAACTTTGTCCCTCCTAACCCATTAAGGCTTATGTGTATTCCTTTATTATAGTGAATAAAAGGTTACAGGTGAAGGGAAGAAGCTTGAAACAAGGAGATCTTGCTACACATCAGTGTTGGTCTATACAAACTCTAAAAGAAACCAAAAGGGTATGAGAGAAAATCTGAGGATACAAGTAATGGACATTTAAGAATTATAAAATGTTCCTTCTAAATAAGAATGCAGAAGCCAAACTTTATATAATTTGAGAGGGGCAGTAACCTAGACAGAAGATTAAGGAAGTGGAACTTTAGAAAAAAAAAAAAAGGTTTAAAAAAAGGGTGGGAGAGGTTGGAAGAGGATGGAAAGAAGAAAGTAAGAGAATATATGAATAATCCCACAAGGAAAACAAACACAGAAGTCAAAATGAGTAAGAATGAGTGTGTGAAATAAAGATGGGATGAACAAATGGGGCTGTGAAATGCACAGGGTAGGAGCAAAAGATGAGGACCTTGAAAAAATGAAAAGAAAGAAGAAAAGTGTAATATTATGCAGCTATGAAGGAATGGTTGAGGAAATGATCAAAAGTCAATGATGGAAAAGGGTGAAGACTGGGAGAAAAATGGTCACTGGATTATGGTGACATGAAAGTAAAAAATGTCTTTGGCTCCTGATCTGTGTGAAGACAAGCTAAAAGCACAGACTTGTTAGCTTATGAAGTGAGGTAAAGGATTAACAAGGGAGAGAGACTAAAGGCACCTAGTATCTCTTCCTATAACAACTCTTCCAAGAATTCTGTTCTATCCAAGGACCTCTCTCCCTTCCCACCTTGTTCTGTTATGTAGTAGTATTCTAATACTCGTGTGCAGCAAGGTGCTGTGGGAATAAATACCTGGTAAGAATAACATATACAACCTATGGATTCCTAGTTAATGGCACATAAGGGTTAATTAAAAACACACCAAAAATAACAAAGCAAGAAAACTTATAGACCCATTCTGAAGCACATTCATAGGACCCATCTCTTCATCTCATTTATTTACATAAATGTAAAAAACTGGACCACATTTTCAAGTGATTTGTTACCCATCTTACCTCCTAGGGAAAGATGACTGTTTTTGTTTAGCAACAAATTTATTTAACAGATATTTAATTTACTATATGCCAGATATGTCCTTTAGGCACTGGGGATCTAGTCAGTGAACAATAGGAGAAATAGAATGTATCTTTTTCCTCTAACTTGTGTCTCTTTGTTTGGGGACAAGGAGGGAATTGTGGCAGTGCAGATGGTAGTAAAGATGGAAGCATTATCACAGGGATAGCCTTATTAATCCCATATTATAATGAAGCCCTGACCTGACAAAATTCTTTTGTAGTTGCTACAACTTTGCTTCCCCTGGTGCCCCATGTTTGGTTTTGCCACGTTCAGGGTCATGTGATCAGAGCTGTGCAGTGACTCGAGCGGCAGCAGAAGGGGAAATGAGAAGGTGGTACCATCCATGGGGGGATGGGGATAATGTTAGAAGAGACCTATTTGCTTATCTGTTTTCAGCATATCCTTTCTGCTTCTACTGGTATTCAGGCGAGGCAGGCTGGCTTGAACCTGTTCTAAATTTCCTCTTTATTTATAATACAGTAGATTGGGAAGGGAGGTGTGTGTGGCTTCTGATGTTTAGATTAATAACAAAGTTGATTGTGGCTACCCTGGATATTCATTTAAATGCAATAAAATAGTTTTAAGAAAACTTAGCGTGACCGTGGCACATAGGGATGCTCAATTATGTTGCCTGTGAATAAAAGCACTACAGGGGCTTCATAGTGTGACTTTTCACCACCTCTGTGTTCTCAGCTGGCTTCCTCCCTTCCAAGCCTCAGCTGAGGGGGGGACCCAAAAACAAGAGGTTTGTTTTCTGTGACATTTGCTATTTGTTGCTGGCTCACTGTTTCGGTGGGGGAGGTGTCATGCTAAAGTCTCTAGGGGCAGTAGACCATGCACTATTTTGACACTATTACTCATTTCTCTCATGGAGAATGTCACCCAGTGTCACTTCCCCCATTTTTTTTTTTTTTTTTTTTTTTTTTTTTTGGTATATTGGAGCTGCCCAGGTTCATGTTGCCACTCATGCGGCAAGTGGCAGACTTCACAGCCTCAGAGAAAGTGGGAGAGGAGGTGGCTCGCATTGTCTCCCCTTCTCTGTTCAAATGTGCCTGTGTTGATGTGAGCCCTTTAGGCTGCTGTGTCCGTTGAAGGGCCTGGCCGACTTGTTTTGCCCTCTGGCTTTGTGGTGGGAAACCTCTTGCTTATTTTAGATAATATGAGATCGTTGCCAGGTTGCAGGGCTCCAGAAGGTGAACCCTTTAACAGAAATGTCTGTTGGTTTCAGTTTCTGCTCTTTGTGAAACCAAGGCATGGTGTAAAATTTCTCAGTTTTGTTTTCTCGTGTTCCAAGGCCTTTCTCTCTTCCCTCCAACATTTTAATGCATGAGAGGGCTTGCTTTCTGAGCATAGATTTGAACTTAAGTTTAAACTATATTTTCTCATTAGCTTGAGAGGAATCTTGAAAACACCACTGGTTTCCTCTCCATGTGCAGGGCATGCCTCAGAGCTGCAGACTAGCTTTCCCGCAGGTCAGGTGGCTTCTGTAATCAACTGTGTCTGAGGAGCACTGGATTAACCCAATTGCACAGCTTCCTCTGGAGTCAGTCAACACATGTGCGTCATTGAGTCTTCCCATGACCAGACCCTGGGTGGATGCTGCAGACAAGGGGCCTCATGCCTACTGGACTACCAATTATTCTTTTATTGTGTAGCATCTTTGGGGCCTGGGCTGCTAAGAAGCACACTTTGGGAGAGGCTGTCTGGCTTGAAGAAGTTCTAATCTATTATTTAACCCCCCCTCCCCCCAGTTAGGTGGTTCCACAGTGTCTTTCCCTGTTCTGTTCAGGGAGGATTGTTGTCTAGCAGACTTTCTAAGTTATATGGTGTTAGTGCTCAGCCAGGCAGCTCATCCAGTGCAGATGCAGAGAACGACATAGTCCTGACCCCATCACTCCATACATGCCTCCGTTTCTTACTTGTGACCCACGCTTCCACTAGTCTCACTCGTGCCTGAGAACAAACCTGGGAAGCAGAGCATTAAGGGGACCAAGAGTGCCAGTAGCAGAAGCACCTGGCCAAGGTTCTGGCGACCTCTAATTTACTGCCGGCTAGCTGTGTGACCTTGAGCCAATGACTTATTTCTGTCAGCCTCAGTTTGCCTTCATAGGGCTGTCTACAAGTATTAGATGAGATAAAATATTTTAAAATTTAGCACTATGCTTAGCACATAGGCAAATTTCGATAAATAATAGTTACTATTATTAAAGAGTGTCATCTTCACAAGAATAGTCCATATGTTACATCCTGCTGTTCCCACTCATCTGCCCACTTGCAACCTTGACCTCTTGCCATTCCTCTTTCTCCTCTTCCTCCCAACATCACTGTCATAATTCGCTGAGCACCGCTATGCCAGGAGAGGTGTACGGTAAGAGCATTTAATTGCACTGTGTCATGTAATCCCTATGTTACTCCCTTAAGTCTTTGCTCAATTGTTTTCTTCTTGTTGAAGCTTACTTTAAACCTCTTACTTAAACCCCGCCAAACTTCCAGTTCCCTGCTTTTTCTCCTCCTTGGACTTACCTTCTAATATACTACATATTTACTACGTTTACTTAGCGTTTATTTTTGTTTATATCCTCCTTTAGAATACTAGTACTGTAAGGGCAGGGAATGTTTTGATAAATCTCTCTCTCTTTTTTTTTTTTTTTGCGGTACGTGGGCCTCTCACTGTTGTGGCCTCTCCCGTTGCGGAGCACAGGCTCCGGACGTGCAGTCTCAGCGGCCTTGGCTCACGGGCCCAGCCGCTCCATGGCATGTGGGATCCTCCCAGACCGGGGCAGGAACCCGCGTCCCCTGCATCGGCAGGCGGACTCTCAACCACTGCACCACCAGGGAAACCCCTCTCTCTCTTTTTAACTGATGCATCCTAAGTGCCAATAGAGTGCCTGGCACAGAATAAATGCACAAAAAGTATTTCTTCAACAAATGTGTGAATGGTATTGATTGAACAAAAAAAAATGTGTGACCCTCTTATTATACAGATAAAGAGATTGAATTCTGATGTTACGTAAATTGACTAAGGCGAGAGCTAGTAGGTTTTGGAGTCTCGGTTTGAATTCATCTGAGAGCCCAATCTCTTGACCATTTTTCTCTACCACTCTTGTCACCTAAGTACACTTGGCAATTTTTAAGGGATGTTTCCTATATGCTCCCACACAGAGAAATCCCGTTCTTGTCAAGTAGCAACACAACTAGGGCCTTGAAGCCCTTAGGTGGCAGAGCTAGGTGGTCTTCATCAATGTGGAAGAGAAGGCCTCTGTTTTCTTTGTATTCCTCTCTTTTAGAAGCACCCCGGAGAGGTATTGCTTGTGCCCTCATGCTTCCCAGAGGGTTAGCTAAGTCTTCGGTTTGACTTTCAGCCATGAATGCATGGGCTAGACCAGGTGTGATCTCAGCAGCAGCCACCATTCTGCACTCATTCATATCTTTACTCTCCTGTGGCAACTAAGGTTTATAGTTCACCATGGTGTGTGAATCCATAAACAGTGCATCATGTAGTTTTTGAAAATCTGAGTGGTACACATAAATCTATTGGTGTATAGAAAGAGCCATATTGCCAGTATTGTGACTGTTCCCAGGAGATGAAAAGCTCAATAGAGTCTCTGGATCATGGTTTGGTTTTAGTTTTCCTGAGAGTTTATAAGATCCCCTTGGGTAAGTCAATGGGCAAGATCGTGAGTGAGAAACGTAGGAGTAACCACATAGCTGACCCCATAGTCACCACAATCTGCAGGGCTGTCATGTGGACCAGGCTTTGGGCATCTGATAGAAATGTGGTCAAATGGAATAGCTGCTTTGTATCTTCTGCTTTGCATCTCACCACCTACGTGTAGCCCTCCGGAATAGGGCAATGCAGGGGGATTCTTTGGTATGAAAGAAGCATCCTCAGCTGGCTAAAGTTGGAGGAGTAGAGGAGATCGTAGGAACTTTGATCAGCTCAAGGTCACGACAAGCCAGGGACAGATATGAATGAATGTGGACCTGGCTCCCTAGCGTAGTCTCTACTCAATTTAAAAAGATGGTTCAATTGAGATGAGAGACGTAGTGAAGACAGTCCTCATCATGTCTGCGTCTTGCACCACATTGCTTGAATTAGACTAGTTGGCTGGATTCCAACTTCCTGCCAGGAGTGTAAGTGTCTTTCTGCTCGAGTTTTCAAAGCAGAGCCGGGGGAAGATGCCAAGAGTTTGTCACATTCAGCATTCACTATGCACAGCCCCTCACTCGATATTTTGGATCAGGTACCAACACCCGCAACTGCACCTGTGTCCTCCAGATCCAGAATTCCTCTATCACCCTTTTCAGAGAACAAATCTTCAGACTTCTGTCAAACTGGGAAAAGGGAAACACAGAGAAGACGAGGGAATCTAGGGACTCTAACTGCTTCTGAAATAGTATTCACTCGGGCCTTCTTATTTCAGAGGCCCTTCAAGTTCCAGAGATCTTGGGACTTCCAGTTCCCAAGACCTTTGAAGGTTTTGTGATGTTAATTGGGTTGGTTCTCTGCAGCTTGGCCTACATCTGGGATTCAGCTTTCTCAGACCTAGTGAGTTAGTTGTCACTTTCCCATCTCTTTCCAGTTTCCAGAATGTGCTGCTGGGGTCTCTTCTGTTCTCCCATTCTTGTGGATTTGTGTCTCTTCAAAGCTTCCTTTTCTGCAGTTCTGATTTTAGGAAGGAGTGAAAATAGATGTGTGTGTTAAATCATCCACCTTAGCCCCTAACCTGGATCCTTCCCGAATATTCTTTCTTTCTTTTGCCTAGAGCTCATCTGATCTTTAGTGGGACTCATCTGCTGGCTATCAGGGGGGAAAAAATATTTGATAATTTAATCAGTTCCTTCAGGTAATGCTCAGTCTCTCTAGTGGGGGCAGTAAATGCATTCTCTCTGATTGCTCCCCTCTCCTGTGTTTCTCCCAGAGCTGATATATATACCTGTGAGGAAGAAGGTCTGAGAGGAAGACTTTGTGTCTTTGGGTCCCATGTTCTCTGGAACCAGGTGATGTTCCTGTTTACCTGGCTGCTGTTTGCTTTGCTGGCATTTTCCTGTGAAGTCGGTGACTAGTATCTTGCTGCCCCATTTCTCTCCTGGCTGCTGAGAACCCGGCCGTGGCACTTTGGTTGGGCTTGGTTCCCACTGGCTGCAGGCCTGGGTCTACACCATATCCTCCTGCTGGTCCACTGGCCCACAGGTCCACATCAGTCTCTGTAATAAGGTCACTGTCCACTGTGGAATCAGTGTCTGATCTGTGGATCTTGCCTCAGCCCCCCACAGCCCATGGGAACCAAGGATTGCTTTGGAAAGCTGAACTTTTGAGATTCCCTCCACTCTGGGCTTCCTAATTGATATGGTTGTGTGCCAGGTTGGTGCAAGAGGTAGTTATTCTCCAAGTCTTGAGTGGGGAGCAGGCAATAAGCAATTCCTCCTGCCCACAGTGTTCCCCAACTGTACCTCCCCCTCTAGGGGCCAAAGCCTGGAACAGGGGCATTCGGGACACACATGGTTAACAGTCTTGCTCGACTTGTTTAACTTTACGTTTTTGAGAATTCTAAATCTAGTTTCTAAAAAATATTAAGTAAATACACACTTAGAGGCTTGTACAATCCCTTGTAAAGAGTGAATAAACCCATCAACTGCCATGATCAATACTTATAAAGAATTTAGTTAACACTAAATGTTACTATTTTTATTTGCTGGGGTGATCATATGGAAACCACTCCCTCCTAACTCTTGGGAAGTTATCCTAATGTTTTCTAGATAATGATAGATAGACAGACAGATAGATAGATAGATAGATAGCAATATTTGGAAACATTGGGAGATTCGTTAAATAAATTATAAATATATAACAAACTAAATTATTTTACTTTTCTAACAAGCATAGAATGAGGTAAGTCACTGCAGTTATTAGTTACTGCTTGTTGATCAGTCTGTCTCTTTGATATTGCTAAGAACAAGGAAGGAAAAAAAGCCCAGTTATTATTCATTAGACATGTTAGAACTAGTTACATGTTCAAGTTCAGTTTAAGTTTATACTGAAGTCTCACACTGCTGCTCATTTTCACTGAACTGTTTTTTTTCTCCCTGGGGCAATGACATGTATTTAGCATATTTCCAAAAGCATCTTAAAAGTACTGAGCAACATGACTTCATTATTTTGTACTGAAGGGAGCAGGAACATGTACAGACGGTCCTCAATTTACGATGGTTCAACTTAGAATTTTTCGACTTTACAGTGGTGCAAAAGTGATACGAATTCTGTAGAAACCTTACTTCAAATTTTGAATTTGGATCTTTTCTTCGCTAGCAATATGCAATACAATATACTCTTATGATGCTGGGCAGTGGGAATGAGCCACAGCTCCCCGTTAACCACACGATCAAGAGGGTGAACAACCAATACACTTACAACCATTGTACACCCAGACAACCATTCTGTTTTTCACTTCCAGTACAGTATTCAATAACTTACATGAGATATTCAACACTTTATTATAAAGTAGGCTTTGTGCTAGATGATTTTGCCAACTGTAGGCTAATGTAAGTGTTCTGAGTGCATTTAAGGTAGACTAGGCTAAGCTATGATGTTCAGTAGGTTAGGTGTATTAAATGCATTTTTCACTTAGGATATTTTCAACTTATGATGGATTTATGGGGATGTTACCCCATTGAAGTTGAGGAAGTTGTGTAGTTTTATACAAATCTCATTTGAAGTATTACTGTAGCCTATGGAAATGTGTGCTGGGCAGGCAGAGAAAAGATTGCAAATCACTTATCTGATGTCACAAGGACAAGTCACTGGACAATCCTAGTCATCTGTAGCAGAGGACTGCAAAGGTTCTAGGAGACGCCTTAGAGAACTTGTTCCGGGTTCATTCTGCCCATCTCACAGGAATGGAGGTAAAGATCTTTATTCTACAGTTTACCAGTTTTTTTTTTTTTAATCTGTAAAATGACATGCTATTTCTGTTGTGCTCGTCCTGTGGATAATACTGGTATTTGGCCAGAGATCTAGGGTTGCAAATCCTTGAGTTCTTTGTGGCCACAGCCACTTTCCTGGATGGTCCCAAGAGAAATATATCCATGGAGGTCCAAGTAAAGCAAAGCACGTTTAGTATTTCTATAGAACTGTTGGCTCAAACCCCAATACTGCTACTTGTTAAGGAGTTACAGACTCCTCTTTGCCTAAGCCCCCACCAAAGTCACCTCTGTCTCCTGCCCCTTCCCTGGCCCTATCCAGCCTTACCTTCTGTGCCATTCCATTCTCAATACCAGGGGAAGAAAATCCAAGGAGGTGCAAAGTAGAGAATATCTCTTTAGGACTTAGCATATCTGTGGTTTAACCTGTAAGCCCCAGGGGAGCATCCTCAGCCACATAGGTGAAAGAGTTTCTTACTGAGGCTTGGAGCTTTAATCTCTTGGTTATACCAAGACCTCTAGTTCCTGATACTTTAGGTCTGTTAATGTTTTTGAATTTAATCCAAAAATGATGGGGGCGGGAAATAGAGAGGAAGAGGCTAATATGTAACAATTATTGAGAGACAGGATGGAAGAAATATAGCAAGGTGGTCAAGAGAGGTGGCTTTTCGTGCCAGACTGCCTGGATTAAAACCCTATTTCTGTCACCTCATAACTTAGTCAAGTTACTTAATGACTTTCTGCCTTCGTTTTCTCATCTGTGAAATGGGAATAATAATATGACTTATGAGAATTAAATTACTTAATAGAGACAAACATTTATTTGCTCTAAGTGCTTAATAAGTGTTTGTTATCATTATCCAGACATATCATGTTGGCCTTCTACCATAACCTCACGGTCATGTGTCTAGGAAGTGGTCATCAGTGTCCAGAAAAACAAAGTTTATTATTGGATTCATAGTGGACTCAGGTATATTTGTTTGTCCTAAGCACTCAAATCAACTGATTTTAAAAATAGGCAGCCAATGTATTAAGTTATAATGGAAGGTGCAATTGCTGGTGAGCTAGAATGTTTTGGTCTGTTTGTTTGGTCAGTTCTCTCTATGTCAAAAAACTACATAAGGGCTTCCCTGGTGGCGCAGTGGTTGAGAGTCTGCCTGCCGACGCAGGGTACATGGGTTCGTGCCCCGGTCCGGGAAGATCCCACATGCCGCGGAGCGGCTGGGCCCGTGAGCCATGGTCGCTGAGCCTGCGCGTCCGGAGCCTGTGCTCCGCAATGGGAGAGGCCACAACAGTGAGAGGGCCGCGTACCGCAAAAAAAAAAAAAAAAAAAAAAATGGTAGTTGTTATGATGATGACTCAACAATGTCTAAAAGTAATGTATGAAAATAAAGCAAGTATGATCTATTTATTACTCCATCAAGTGAAAATAGCAAAACAGCTTTTCACCGAATGTGGAGCATACGATTGAAATACTGACTTACAACAGGGATTGTGATGTACCAAAAAATACACTTTGGCAGTTTGTTCTAAGAGATAGGGGGTCACCCTCTTCAGAAACTGGAAACACGAACAGACGAACAAAAGACTCATTCCTTGGGAGGGGCATTCCCTGTGCTAGACATCACAGACAGAAAACAACAATGAATTCAAACGAAAACCCATATCAAAATACAAAGGGCTTATTCCCAGTTCCCCTAGAAATAAGAGGCATGACTTACCATGACTTACCATTTTCCCCCCACATGGGGAAGCGCCAGAGTTAGTTAGAAGGCAGAAGTAGGAATAAGGGAAAAAGCATAGGTCCAGACCCTTTAGGGTATTTTCTGTGGGGAGGGTAAGGCAGGGCAGGGAAACTGCTTAGGATTGGTTTGAATAATGTTGGTGGGCTCTGGGCTATAGGGGTGGTCTCTAGTTATCTGGTACCTGGCCCTGAGTGTTTTAGGGCAGGGGAAATATTGGCTTGGTATGTGAGAGTTAGATAAAGAAGGCAGTTGGGGATATGGACTTGGGATTGGCTGGAGGGTTTGTAATATGATTTTTGTGCACCCACAAAAGCTGGGTCACAGGGGAGATGTAAACAACTTTGGCCATTCATTTGGTTCTGATTAATGGATACCACATTGACAAATACAGACTCTAAGAAAGCATAGAACACATCTTAACACATGGCCTCTGAGTTTACTATAGCATGAGAAGAGAGAGCCAGATGTACCCATGAGATGTTCTTAAAGTTCACATCTCCGGGTCCACATCCTACTTCTAATGGCCTCTAGGTCACTCCTTGGAAGACTGAAAAATGCAATCTTTCTGTTGATTAGGAAGAGAAAAATAAGATAGGGTTTGGGGAACACATGTGTTGGCTCTGCCATACTATAATTACCTCCAATTTATAAAAGAGTAAACTGAGGTTCTGGTAGATTATGATTTATCCAAACTACTCATTTTGCAAATAGAAAAGCGAGGGGTTGAGTCTAGGCATTCCAAAGTCCTCATCTTTCCCTGTATTACATGACCTTGGAATTGAATATAATAATCCTGACCATAAAATGGGCTGACTGATCATATTTTATACGTTTATAATTGAGAAGGCACTGGGGTTTTTAAAGTTTATTTTTATTTATTTTTATTTTATTTTAAACCATTTTTAAAATTGAAGTATAATTAATTTACAATGTTGTGTTAGTTTCAGGTGTACAGCAAAGTGATTCAGTTATATATATATATATGTTCTTTTTCAGATTCTTTTCCAGTATTGGTTATTACAAGGTATTGAATATAGTTCCCTGCACTGTAGAGTAGGTCCTAGTTGTTTATCAGGCACTGGGGTTATAATTAGTGTAAAAGTCATAACATAATTGAACTAAGAGTTTAGGAATCAGCGGGGTCTTAGTCTGCCATTCAGAGGATTAAATGCAAAGAAAAGTAACTGACTTTTCAGTTGCATTATCAAATTTGGAAGATCAACAGCTGGGGGCTTAAATGAACCTGGTAAATAGCAGTTAACATAGACCTTCAGTTTTTCTCTGAAGAGAGAGATATGAAGAGCACAGTCTTATCACTAGCAGGTGCTTTTTGGTGAAGCAGAATGCTGAGAGTCTGGCCGTGATTCTGGGAGTCACCATAGCACATTCTTACCAGTGCTACCTTGATAACACAACTGGGGAGAGTCAACTTTAACATAGCTGATGGTGAGGTCAAGGAGGGTACAGTCCAACACACTGGTGCAGAAAGTCCCCAGTTTTCACCACAATGAGTTCCTGGAAATTATGTCATAAAGCAGACATAAAGCATATGAAGTGGATCTTATTTTGCCAAATTAACAATGCTACACATTGAGGGGTGAAGGTTGTCCTACTGATCAAGTACTAAATATCAACTAAGTCTAACATATTACTAGATGATTTTTGAAAATAGGGGTATATAAACTATAAAGTTCTATTATAATTAAAAAATAGGCCACATTCTAGGCTGTATAAAATGGACCCAAAGTAGGGTTCACATTGAATCTGAAAAAGATTGCAATAGAGTACAAAGTGTCTCTATAACACATAAATTATATCTCTACTGTTTCTTACATTTGACCTAAAACAATCTGCTGGTTATAATAATTAGTAATTTTATTCAAAACTTTAGAATGTAGAGTTTTGTTGAGATTATCCAGGTGGCTCAAATCTCTTTAAGAACCTGTTTCAGGAAGTGTGAAGTGAGATAGATAGATGATAGATAGATAAGCAGAGATTTTTTCCTTCCATGAAGTTCCCCATATTAAATATGCATTTTCAGAATCACTCCTTGGATTTACTGAGTAGAGGGAGAGGTGTACCAGGGAAATATGGGGAGGTCTACAACAGGAAAATGACAAGGACTGGCCCTTGACTTAAAGCCAGTTCAACCGAGATTGATAAATTCCTCCTTGGAGGAATTGGCAACAATTTATGTGAGACAGATCTTGTTTCAATTAGTTTGTCTCATTTCCTGAATAAATCATAACAAATGCCCTGTAAGCTAAAATATTTCCATATATAAACCCCATCTGCCAATGATCTAGCAGTTTCACTTCTAGATATATACTCAATAGAAATGAAAACTATGTCCTGAAAAAATATGTTCATGAATGTTCATATTAGTATTATGTGTAATAGTCAAAAAGTGGAAACAACCCCAATGTCCATCAACTGATGAATGGATAAACAAAATGTGTTGTTTCCATATAATGGGATATTATATGGCTATAAAAAGGAATGAAGTACTGATACATGCTACAACATGAATGAACCTTGAAAACATTACACTAAGTGAAAGAAATCAGACACAGAGGACTGCATATTGTGTGATTCCATTTATAAGAAAAGTTCAGAATAGGCAAATCTACAGAGACAGAAAGTAGATTAGCAGTTGCCAAGGGCTGGAGGCTGGGAGCTGGGGTTGGGGTGGAGGTGATAACTAAGGCTTTTTGGGGTGATGTGCAACCATCACCATGTCATACCCAAACCCACTGATAGCCAGTAACAGAGGAAATGAAGGGAGCTCTTCAAAGCCCAAGGCAAGAATGTGTGTTTGTTGTGGTGACTAGCTTGGAAAATGAAAGTTTGATGTTGTTTTTCTGTGATAATTATTTTGATCTTCCAATGTTATACTCCTGAGAGAGGAGGAAAAGCAGGAAACAGAGAATTTTGTGTAGTGCACATTTCCTGAGATAATGAGGATTCCATAGCTCTTGGGGATGTTTTGACTTTTGGTGCCATTAGACAAAAACACTCCTATGGGTTAAATGTTTGTGTCCCTCCAAAATTCATATGTTGAAGCTCTAAGTCCCAGTGTGACGGTATTTGGAGATGGGCCTTTGGAAGATAATTAGGTTTAGATGAAATCATGAGGGTGGGACCCTCATGATAGGATTACTGCCTTTATGAGAAGAGGAAGAGAGCTGTCTCTCATGTACCCAGGAAAGACTACGTGAGCACAGAGTGAGGAGGTGGCTGTCTGCAAGCCAGGAAGAGGGCCTTCACCAAGAACTGAATCTGCTGTTACCTTGACCCTGGACTTTTCAACCTCTAGAACTATGAGAAATAAATGTCTGCAGTTAAAGCCACCCAGTCTATGGTATTTTGTTATAGCAACTGCTGAAGATGGTGTTTGCTATTTGTGAATGAGCTGCTTTGGCATTTAAACTCCCCAGGATATATAGACTCATAGGAAAGAATATTACTTTCTGACTCTGGCACTGGTATAACACTATTATCCCTCTTCTCACCATACACCTCCTGTGCTGAGATAACCCACTAGCAGCTGAACTGACCAAGACAGACACCTTGTATTGAATGAAGTGTACCTGTCATGAAGGGGAAATCAGAGAACTTTTCCTCCTGTAAGGGTGGCTCCAACCTAGAACAGCCGATAAGACTTCTCTGCAGGAACCAGGATCAAATAACTGTTTCAGGTGAGGGGAGCTATACCATAACACATGTATATAGTATCACAAAAGCACTTTTAAAATCTTGAATCATAGATACTCAAATTTGGGAGGAAACCTAGCAGTTATCTAGGGTAATCCCTCATTATGGATGAATAGACCCAAGAAGGTTAAGTGACTTCTCCTGGTCCCATAGTCATTAACAGTTATTTTTAGCACCTTGATCTGAAGCTAAATCTGGTGTTGCTTCCATGGGGTTACTTGGAATACATCAGATAACAGTTCCTCATATCTCTGTCTACATCTATCTATCTACCTGTCTGTCTGTCTATCTATCTATCTATCTATCCATCCAGTAGAGGTTTGCTTTTTTTTTTTGCGGTACGCAGGCCTCTCACTGCTGTGGCCTCTCCCGTTGCGGAGCACAGGCTCCAGACGTGCAGGCTCAGCAGCCATGGCTCACGAGCCCAGCCACTCTGTGGCATGTGGAGTCCTCCCGGACTGGGACACGAACCCGCGTCTCCTGCATCGGCAGGTGGACTCTCAACCACTGCGCCACCAGGGAAGCCCCATTATGGTTTTTTATTTTCAAATAATTTTCTCATATAGAACAAGAAACTGGGGTTTTTATTCCTCTTTTTCCCTCTTACAATGGTGAGCACAGTGTTTTGTACATGATTGTTACTCAATGGTCATTCACTATTCTACTCTGTAAAACATAGTTAGGAAAGGTGTTAACTATCCCTGCTTAACCAGTTTACAATAGAAATTAAGGCAGAGACCTGTCTGGGTCTACCAACTCTCTGTGCCTCAATGGTCTCAGCTGAAGATTGGAGATGATGGTACCCTTTCCTCATAGGGTTATTATATCAGATGGAAGATGGTTACAAAGTCTTTGCTGCTTTTCCCATCAACAGCTGGTGGTTATTTCTCCTTCCCTTAAATCTGGGCTGGTCTGTGACTGCTTTAACCAATAAAGTAGATTGGAAGTGATGGCATGTGAACTCTGACCCAAGCCTTTTAGACAACTGACATGTTCTTCCAAATTTCTGAATTCTGAGCTTCCACGTAGAAAGTTCGACTACCCTCTGGAGACAACACGTGGGGAGAGGGGAGGTAAAGGGTCTGCAGAGCCCAGCCTCCTAGCCATCACTGCCAAGGCACCAATCATGAGTGAGGCTGTCCTAGACCCTCCAACAATCAAACCACCAGTTAAACAAGCCATGTGAAACAGACAAATGCCCAAACTCCTGACCTAAATAACTGTAAGATATAACCAAATGTTATTTGTTTTAAGCCACTAAGTTTGGAGATAGCTAATTATGCTGCAATAGAGAACCTGCATAGTTGTTATGAGAACTAAGTGAGTTTATACATAAAAAGCATTTAGAACAGGGCCTAATTAATAAATGTTAGCATATCTTTCCCTTCTTCTGCACATTCACCTTCTCCTTCCTCTTCATTTTCCTATTATTATTTGTTATAGCTTCTAAAGTATGTCAATGACCAAGCAAATCCTGAAGCTCTAGGTTTCCAACATTCATTTTACCTTTTTATTCCATGACAACACTATGCAACACAGTCTAGAAGCATCTGTGAGACTGCTGCATTTCTTGTCTTTTCACCTTGTTTATTATATTACATTATATTATATTAATCTGCAGCAGTCACAAGCCACTTGGGCACATGAGATTTCAATTTGGCATATTATTTATAGATTTCTACTCTTCATTCATTCATTCATTTAACAAATATTGTTTGAGCATTGAATCTGTGCCAGGAGCTGTGTGAGTTGCTGAGAAAACGGGAATGAATAAGCAGACAAGCATCTTGTCCTCAGGGTGCTTTTAGTTTCATGGGAGCAATTTATTAATAAGTGAAGAGATAAATATTTTTCAGAGAAAAGTGCTATGGAGGAAATATGATATTGTGAGAGTGGAAAACAGAGAAGCATTTCTAATTGGAAGGGCAGGGAAGGTCTATTGGAGATAGGACAGTTAAGCTGAGGCCTGGAGGGTGAAAAGGAGCCTGTCAGCTGAAGAATCTGGGGAATATTACTCCAGGCAGAGAGGAGCAAGTGCAAAGTCCCTGAGGACAGAAAGTTCTGGAAGAGAAAGAGAGACAAAGTGCCTGGAGCCTAGTGTGAGATGAGGTGGGAAAGTTGAGTAGGGGCCTGATCACTCAGGGCTTTGTTCACTCTATCTTGGCAGGAACTTTGGGTTTTACTCTAGGTGAGGAGGGACACCTGATTTATATTTTAGAAAGATCACTCAGGACAATGTAGGGAGAATGGATTCACAAAGGGAGAAAGTAGAAGAGCATTTAGGAGGCCATTGCCAAAGTCCACAGAAAATGATGGGGCTTCATTTAGAGCAGAGGGAGTGGATTTGAGGAGAAGCAGAGGGTTCTGAGTGATGGGAGCAGGGTGGCATAGTGATTGATGCAGGTTCTGGAATCAAGACTCCCTGGGTTCATCATCCTGGCTCGAACACTTACCAGTTGTGGGAACTTTGGTAACAACTTCATTGTGCCTCAGTTTTTTTTTCTATACATTTAGACTACTAATATGTACTTATAGGGATATTGTGAGTACTAAATAAAGAATAGAGATGCAGACGTACAGAATGGACATGTGGACATGGGGGATGGTGGGAAAGGGAGGTGGGATGAATTGGGAGATTGGGATTGACATATATACACTACCATGTGTAAAACAGATAGCTATTGGAACCTGCTGTATAGTGCAAGGAGCTCAACTTGGTGCTCTGTCGTGACCTAGATGTGTGGGATTGGGGGGAAGAGGGAGTTCCAAGAGGGAGGGGATATATACATATAGCTGATTCACTTCATTGTACAGCAGAAACTAACACAACATTGTAAAGCAACTCTACCCCAATAAAAAAAAGAAAAGAAAGTCTCTGGTACGTAGTAAACACTCAGTAAGTGTTCTCTATTGTCAGATTTTGGAGGTGGTACCTATAGATCTTGCTGATGACTTGGATTTGTCAGATGAAGAAAAAGGACAAGGCAAAGACTAGGTTTTCCTTAAAATGAATTTCAGAATTCCCAAGCATAAATCGTCTTCCTTCTCTGTGTAACCTCCTAGGACTTTTGTTTTTTTATGGCATGATTTTATTGCACCTCCAGCCTTATGTTATAGTTTATTTTATGTGTGTATGTGTGTGCACGTGTAACTGATGATTTTTGGTAAGCCTCTTAAGGACTAGAACTGTGTCTAATTCACAGGGTCTAAGACAATGATTTCCAACAAGGACAGAGGTGGGGAGGGCCAATGAAAATCATGGATGAATTTCCTCACAATTACAACCTTCCCCACCCCAATCCCCCTCTCCCGGAAGATTCTGAAACAATCACCAAAATGAGCCATAATTGCTGATGAGAATGTATTTTATCCCTGAGATGTTTTTACATGAGAAAAATGTTGAGAACCCCAGATCTGAAACAGTAATATTGCACATTTGTTTAATTGAATTGAATTGGTTGTGTGCTTCATGGTATTTCAAAATTATAGATAGATAATCATTTATATCAGATGATAATGTCAACTGTGTCAATTATTGGAAATAATGGAGATAATGTGAAGTAAGTAATGCAGTATAAAATAATATGTATACAATGACTATATTTATGTAAAATATTAAGGACCGAAGGACAGAACTGAATAATGCAATTCGCTTTTGTTTAAACTTTTATAGGATGTTTTTCTTAAAAAGTTAATTAAAAACAAACTTCAATGTTCCCTTACATGTCTTCTATCAAAATTAACTCTCCAGATGCTTCTAGAAAACAGGATTTCTTTATCAAATTAGTTTATGAACGGCTTCTGTAGAAATTACCCTCTCGGAAATGTACAGAACATAAAATCCTATGGGATAAAACCTTTTTTCCTTTGTACTTCTCAGCTTTCTTCAGACTAATTTGATGCCCAGATCCTTTCCCCAAGAGACACCTGTTAACATTTCCCAGAACTATTGTCTGCATAACAACCTCAGGAAAAATACAGGTTCAGGGTTCATTTCCCCATGTGCATAGCCTTGGCGACTCTCACCATGAGCTGTTCCTGTTATAACAGGATGAGGAACCCCTGTATAGGATCCTAAAATCCTATTTTCTCTTTACCTTGTCAGTTATTTAAAAGAACTTTGATTGTTATATCTGGTGACATTTCAGTAGGTATTTCTGTAGACTCTTTTCTTGAAATATGTAGGTCAAAATGAGAAGACTAAATCATAATATAAGACAAATCCTATAGCTCTTATTCTGTACTGCCAGATGGCTCTCCAAAGTGATTGAACTACTTCATTATTTTATGAAATATAAACGTATTTTTACATTAATTTGGTAAATATACAGTAGTGCCTTGTACTTGTTTTAAATTATATTCTTTAATTATTACAAAGGCTGAAACTTTCCCACATGTTTTGTCACTATGTTTACTAATCTATAAACTACTTATATCATGTTAATTCTTGTCAGACTTAGCTATCTTTATGAAAAGTTAGAAATGGACTCAGGAAATAGAAATGGAAACTGAATACAAACCACTCGATTTCTTTTTACTCGGGACAAAAGAATCAGGCCCAGTTTACTGAACCAGACCAAGGCAGCCTTGCCCCTTCTGTCTCCCCAGATCCCACCCTCTCACCTCTCCCCACAGAATGTAAGCTCCGTGAAAGCAAGGATCATGTCAGTCACATTCATTTACACTGTGCTTGGCATACAGTTGGTATTTAGTAAGTAGTAATGGAAAGAAGGAGGGAGGCAGGAAGATAGCCAGGTATGCAGGAAGGGAGGGATGGAGGGAGGCCTTGTACTTCTCAAAAATGTCCTAGTAATAAATTGCATTATCCTTGAATTTATGTATCATTTAACAACAGAAAATGTGCTGTCGGTCTTATTTTTTCATACTTCCTCGATCAATTTACATAAACCCACTGGTTCCATTTTATAGGGGGGGGTGTCTGTGAGGAGATTCTCTGGTCTTAAAATGATGCTGTGATCTGAAAGATATATTCCAAGCAGAACTACAGTCCAGACTTAACTAGAGAAAAAAATATATATATCCAATCCTATCTCCTTTTATTTCCCAGTACAAGTAGAGTGGCCCTTTATTGGGCCTCCCCACTCCTTGCACGAATGTACACACACACACAATCGCATGCCAGTTCCTGCCTGAGAGTCTTTGCTCAGGGAGTTTCCCCTCCTAAAATACCCTCTCCTTCCCTCTCTGCTCACCTACATCTTTCCTACCCTTCAAAGCTTTGCTTAAGTTGTATTTGAAGCCATAGAATCATAAAGCTGCTGCCTATACATCACCTTCACTTTCTATTTTTCCTTTTACAAGCTCCTTCACCATTCCAGTGAGTCCCTCCAGACTTCTCAAGTAAAGATGGCCAGCAGCCAGCTGATTGCCCCCACAGGGACCCTGTCACAGTCTGCTTCTGATGAAACTCTCAAACCATGGAGAGGTCCTTGGCTGTGCCCCAGGGCAATCCCCCCGGGCCTGGAGCTGACGTGGTTTGAACTCCCACGCTGAGCTGTTCTTCTGCCCTACTTCTGGATTTTACTGTAACTCACTTAGCAGCTGGAGCTGCTGAAGATGCAGAAAGGCCCTGTGGGTTTGCTTTTGATAATGTTCACATTGTTTCCAAAACTGTTTAGCATTTCCTGCCCTTGTTTAATAGTCTCCTTGAACTCTTTTTTTTTTTTTTTTTTGGTCATTGCCTGTCCTTCCTGGGCTCCATTCCCTTATTCCTTATTATTCATTTTGATTATTCACAGTCTTCTTTCTCAGTGTTATTCATTAGCATGCTATGACTTTCCCCATTCCATTTCTATGTCTCCTTTCCGCCATACTACCTCTCTGCCCAAATACCCAGATCTCCCCTGACTTTCTTCCTTTTGTCATCACTGTCACATCTTTCCTCTGGCATCCAGTTATTGGCATTGTCCCTTACTTCTATTATTTAAGTAACGAGCTTCTCAAGGAAAAAAGAAATCGAAGCCGTTTAATAGAATGTTTGATATCAGACCAACCTTAGTTCATATGTGACTTCTGACCCTAGCTGTTTGACCTTGGGTGAATTACTTCAACTGATTTGAGTCTCAGCTTTATCCTCTCTTTAAAGAGGGATGATACATTCCAAGTTTCACATACTGTGAGGTTCAATGAGATAATTTTAGACAGTGCTTGATGTCACAAGAGGTGATATTTCTCTTCCATTTCTATTTCCTACCTTTTTATGAGGAAGCTACTCTATTTCTCTGTTGATTGTTAGCTTTCTACTTGTTCATTTATCCAGCAAACACTTGAGCACTGCGTACGGGGCAGGCACTGGGGTAGGATTGGAGATACAGTGATGAAACGTGATAGACAATATCACTGCTCTCACAGAGTTTATCGTCTAGTGGGAGATTCAGGCAAGCAAACTGGCATCTCACTCTCCATTTTTCTCCCCCCACTTAGGAAGAGCTCAATGAGCATGTTCTTCCATGTGTCAGATACTGTGCTTCATGTTAGAGTTCCAGGCGAGTGCCACTTCCCCTCGAGGAGCTGAAGCTCCTCTGACACACAACTGGTTTATGTGTCAGATAAGATGATAATTCAGAGAAAGAATTGACCATTTATGGAGCGGGGGTGGGGGGAGAGAGAGGAGGGGTGTAGGGAGGGCTTCACTGCAGAGGTGAGTCTGGAAGGGATTGCTGGTTATGTTCAGAGTGGTAGAGATGGGTTCCAGAGCAAGCCGCATATCTGAACAATAACAATGTGAAATTATATGGCTGTCCTGGGCATTTGGAGAGCTGCAAGGGATTTAGTTCTGCTGGAATAGAGCAGCGAGGGGGCAAATGGTAGGAAATGTGCTGAACAGTCATGAGGGACTTGACTTGAATGCCATGACTGAGAGTTTGTATGGGTTTTGAAAGGACAGGAGAGCCAGTGAAGTACATACAAAAATCCATTTAAGAAATAAAACTCTACTGGCTCTGTGAAGTAGGGGTGGAGAGGGAAGAGACAGAAGGCAGGGGTCCTAGGAACTAGGATGCTGTCTCCCTTTAACAAATGAGGAACCTAAGGTGTAGTGAGGTAAACGAGTGTTGTCAAGGTCATAAAAGGGTAGAGGTGGGATTTAGACCTAGGTAGTCTGACTCTAGAGCCTACATTCTAGCATATTTGATTAAGTGAAAGTGAAATAATGCAGATAATGTGGACCTTAAACTTTAGTCACTCTTAAACTTTATTTTAAAAAAATTTTTTAAAGTATTTATTTTTTTATTTTACATTGGAGTATAGTTGATTTACAATGTTGTGTTAGCTTCAGGTGTACAGCAAAGTGATTCAGATATATATATATTCTTTTTCAGATTCTTTTCCCTTATAGGTTATTACAAAATATTGAGGATAGTTCCCTGGACTATAGAGTAGGTCCTTGTTGGTTATCTATTTTATACATAGTAGTGTGTATATGTTAATCCCAAACTCCTAATTTATCCCCACCCCCCACATTTCGCCTTTGGTAACCATAAGCTTGTTTTCAAAATCTGTGAGTCTGTTTCTGTTACATATGTAATGTAACATATTACATAATTATGTAATAATAATTACATTATTATGTAAATAAATAAGTTCATTTATATTATATTTAAAAATTAGATTCCACATGAGTGATATCATATGATATTTTGTCTTTCTCTGTCAGACTTACTTCACATAGTATGATAATCTCTAGGTTCATCCATGTTGCTGCAAATGTCATTATTTCATTCTTTTTTATGGTTGAGTAATATTCCACTGTATATATGTACCACATCTTCTTTATCCATTCACTGATGGACTTTTAGGTTGCTTAGATGTCTTGGCTATTGTAAATAGTGTTGCAATGAATATTGGGGTACATGTATCTTTGTGAATTATGGTTTTCTCCAGCTATATGCCCAGGAGTGGGATTGCTGGATCATATGGTAGCTCTATTTTTAGTTTTTTAAGGAACCTCCATACTGTTCTCCATAGTGGCTGTACCAATTTACATTCCCAACAACAGTGTAGGAGGGTCCCCCTTTCTCCCCACTGTCTCCAGCATTTATTTGTTGTCAACTTTTTTTTTTTTTGGTGGTACACGGGCCTCTCACTGTTGTGGCCTCTCCCGTTGTGGAGCACAGGCTTCAGATGCGCAGGCTCAGTGGCCATGGCTCACGGGCCCAGCCACTCTGCGGTATGTGGGATCTTCCCGGACCGGGGCACGAACCCATGTCCCCTGCATCGGCAGGTGGACTCTCAACCACTGCACCACCAGGGAAGCCCTGTTGTCAGCTTTTTGATGATGGCCATTCTGACAAGTATGAGGTGATACCTCATGGTAGTTTTGATTTCTTTAATAATTAGTGATGTTGAGCATCCTTTCATGTGTTTTTGGCCATCTGTATGTCCAGAAATGTCCATTTAGACATTTAGATCTTCTGCCAATTTTTTGATTTGGTTGTTTGTTTTTTTGATATTGAGCTGCATGAGATTTTTCCCTTGTTGGTCGCATTGTTTGCAAAAATTTTTTTCCCATTCTATGGATTATCTTTTTGTTTTGTTTATGATTTCCTTTGCTGTGCAAAAGCTTTTAAGTTTAATTAGGTCCCATTTGTTTCCTTTTGTTTTTATTTCATTACTCTAGGAGGTGGATCCAAAAAGATTGCTGTGATTTATGTCAAAGAGTGTTCTGCCTATGTTTTCCTCTAAGAGTATTACAGTGTCCAGTCTTACATTTAGGTCTTTAATTTATTTTGAGTTTATTTTTGTGTATGGTGTTAAAGAATGTTCTAATTCCATTCTTTTACATGTTGCTGTCCAGTTTTCCCAGCAGCACTTATTGAAGAGACTGTCTTTTCTCCATTGTATATTCTTGCCTCCTTTATCATAGATTAATTGACCATAGGTGTGTGGGTTTATTTCTGGGCTTTCTATCCTGTTCCATTGATCTATAAGTCTATCTTTGTGCCACTACCACACTGTTTTGATTACTGTGGCTTTATAGTATAGTCTGAAGTCAGGGAGCCTGATTCCTCTAACTCCGTTTTTCTTAAGATTGCATTGGCTATTTGGGGTCTTTTGTGTTTCCATACAAATTTTAAGATTTCTTGTTCTAGATCTGTGAAGAATGCCATTGGTAATTTGATAAGGATTGCATTGAATCTGTAGATTGCCTTGGGTAGTATAGTCATTTTGACAGTATTGATACTTCCAATCCAGGAACATAGTATATCTTTCCATCTGTGTCATCTTCGATTTCTTTCATCAGCATCATACAGTTTTCAGAGCACAGGTCTTTTATGTCCTTAGGTAGGTTTATTCCTAGGTAATTTATTCTTTTTGATGCAGTGGTAAATGGGATTGTTTCCTTAATTTCTCTTTCGGATCTTTCATTGTTAGTGTGTAGAAATACAACAGATTTCTGTGCATTAATTTTGTATCCTGCAACTTTACCAAATTCACTGATGAGCTCTAGTAGTTTTCTGGTAGCATCTTTAGGATTTTCTATGTATAGTATCATGTCATCTGCAAACAGTGACAGATTTACTCCCTCTTTCCCAATTTGTATTCCTTTTATTTCTTTTTCTTCTCTGATTGCCATGTCTAGGACTTCCAAAACTATGTTGAATAAAAGTGGCAACAGTGGACATCCTTGTCTTGTTCCTGATGTGAGCAGAAATGCTTTCAGTTTTGCACTGTTGAGTATGATGTTAGCTGTGGGTTTGTCACATATGACCTTTATTATGTTGAGGTACGTTCCCTCTATGCCCACTTTCTGGAGTTTTTATCATAAATGGGTGTTGAATTTTGTCAAAAGCTTTTTCTGCATTTATTGAGATGATCATATGTTAATGTCTTCAGTTTCTTAATGTGGTGCATCACATTGATTGATTTATGGATATTGAAAAATCCTTGCATCCCTGGGATACATCCCACTTGATCATGGTGTATGATCCTTTTAATGTATTGTTGGATTCAGGTTGTTAGTATTTTGTTGAGGATTTTTACGTCTATGTTCATCAGAGATATTGCCCTGTAGTTCTTCTTTTTTGTGGTATCTTTGTCTGTTTTGGTATCAGGATGATGGTGACCTCATAGAATGAGTTTGGGAGTGTTCCTTCCTCTGCAATTTGTTTGGAAGAGTTTCGGAAAGACAGGTGTTAGCTCTTCTCTAAATGTTTGATAGAATTTGCCTGTGAAGCCATCTGGTCCTGGACTTTTGTTTGTTGGGAATTTTTTAATCATAGTTTCAATTTCAGTACTTGTGACTGGTCTGTTATATTTTCTATTTCTTCCTGGTTCAGTCTTGGGAGAGTGTTCCTTTCCAAGAATTTGTCCATTTCTTCTAGGTTGTCCATTTTATTGGCATGTAGTTGCTTGTAATAGTCTCTTTTGATCCTTTGTATTTCTGTGGTGTCAGCCGTAACGTAACTTCTTTTTCATTGCTAATTTTATTGATTTGAACCCTCTTCCTTTTTTTCTTACTGAGTTGGGCTAAAGGTTTATCAATTATGTTTATCATTTTGAGGAAAAAGCTGTTAGTTTCATTGATCTTGTCTGTTGTTTTCTTCATCTCTATTTCATTTATTTCTGCTCTGATTTTTATGGTTTCTTTCCTTCTACTATGGGTTTTGTTTGTTCTTTTTTGGTTTAGGTGTAGGGTTTAGGTGTAAGGTTATATTGTTTATTTGAGATTTTTCTTGTTTCCTGAGGTAAGATTGAATTGCTATAAGCTTCTCTCTTAGAACTTCTTTTGCTGTACCCCATAGGTTTTGTTTTCATTTTTCTCTAGGCAGTTTTTTTTATTTCCTCTTTGATTTCTTTGATGATCCATTGGTTGTCTAGAAACAAATTGTTTAGCCTCCACACGTTTGTGTTTTTCACAGTTTTTTTTCCTGTAGTTGATTTCTAATCTCATAGCATTGTGATCAGAAAAGATGCTTGATATGATTTCAGTTTTCTTAAGTTTACCGAGGCTTGATTTAAGGCCCAGCATGTGATCTATCCTGGAGAATGTTCCATGTGCACTTGAAAAGAATGTGTATTCTGCTGCTTTTGGATGTAATGCTCTAGAAATATCAATTAGGTTCATCTAGTCTAATGTGTCATTTAAGACCTGTGTTTCCTTATTGATTTTCTGTCTGGCTGATCTGTCTAAAGATGAAAGTGGGATGTAAAATTCCCCCACTGTTATTGTGTTACTGTCGATTTCTCCTTTTATAGCTGTTAGCATTTGCCTTATATATTGAGGTGCTCCTATGTTGGGCACATATATATTTACAATTGTTATATCTTCTTGGATTGATTCCTTGATCGTTACATAGTGTCCTTCTTTGTCACTTTTAATAGTCTTTATTTTCAAGTCTATTTTGTCTGATATCAGTATTGCTACTCCAGCTTTCTTTTTTTTTTTTTCCAGCTTTCTTTTGATTTCTATTCATGTGGAGTACCTTATTCCATCACCTCACTTTCAGTCTGTGTGTGTATGTAGATCTGAAGTGGGTCTCTTGTGGACAGCATATATATGGGTCTTGTTTTTGTATCCATTCAGCCAGTTTATGTCTTTTGGTTGGAGCATTTAATCTGTTTACCTTTAAGGTAATTATCAATATGTATGTTCTTATTGCCATTTTGTTAGTTGTTTTGGCTTTGTTTTTGTACGTCTTTTTTCTTTCCTTCCTCTTTTCTTCTCTTGTGATTTGAGGACTATCTTTAGTGTTGTGTTTAGATTCCTTTTCTTTTTTTTTTTTTTTTTTTTGTGGTACACAGGCCTCTCACTGCTGTGGCCTCTCCCGTTGTGTAGCACAGGCTCCGGATGCACAGGCTCAGTGGCCATGGCTCACGGGCCCAGCTATTCCATGGCACATGGGATCCTCCCGGACCGGGGCACAAACCCATGTCCCCTGCATCGGCAGGCGGACTCTCAACCACTGCGCCACCAGGGAAGCCCTGGATTCCTTTTTTGCTGCTGCTGAATTCTCTTAGCTTTTGCTCCTCTGTAAAGCTTTTGATTTCTCTGTCAACTCTTAATGAGAGCCTTGCTGGGTAGAGTATTCTTGGTTGTAGGCTTTTCCCTTTCATCACTTTAAATATATCCTGCCACTCCCTTCTGGCCTGCAGAGTTCTGCTGACAAATCAGCTGATAACCTTATTGGGATTCTTTTGCATGTTATTTGTTGCTTTTCCCTTGTTGCTTTTAATGTTTTCTCTTTGTCTTTAATTTCTGTCAATTTGATTAACATGTGTCTCACTGTGTTCCTCCTTGGGTTTATCCTGTATGGGACTCTGCATTTCCTGGACTATGGTGACTGTTTCCTTTCCTATGTTAGGGAAATTTTCAGCTGTTATGTCTTCAAATATTTTCTCAGGCCCTTTCTCTGTCTCTTCTCCTTTTGGAACCCCTATAATGTGAATGTTGGTGTGGTTAATGTTGTCCCAGAGGTCTCTTAAACTGTCCTCATTTCTTTTCATTATTCTGTTCCATGGCAGTGATTTCCATCATTCTGTCTTCCAGTTCACTTATCCATTCTTCTGCCTCATTTATTCTGCTATTGATTCCCTCTAATGTATTTTTCATTTCAGTTATTGTTCATCTCTGTTGTTTGTTCTTTATATCTTCTAGCTCTTTGTTAAACATTTCTTGTATCTTCTTGGTCTCTGCCTGCATTCTTTTTCTGAGATCTTGGATCACCTTTACTATCATTACTCTGAATTCTTTACTGGGTAGATTGCCTATCTCCACTTCACTTAGTTGTTCTTCTAGGGGTTTATCTTGTTCCTTCATCTGGGACATAGTGCTATGCCATCTCATTTTGTCTAACTTTCTGTGTTTGTGGTCTCTATTCTGCAGGCTGCAGGATTATAATTCCCTTTGCTTCTGGTGTCTGCCCCTGGTGGGTGAGGCTGTTCTAGAGGCTTTTGCAGGCTTCCAGATGGGAGGGACTGGTGCCTGCCCACTGGGGGGTCTTGTCCCTCTGGTGGGCAGGGCCATATCAAGGGCTGTGTTTAGAGGTGGCTGTGGTCTCAGAAAGACTTTAGGCAGCTTGTCTGCTGATCAGTGGGGCTGTGTTCCTGCCCTGTTGATTGTTTGGTCTGAGGCATCCCAGCACTGGAGCCTAAAGGCGGTTGGGTGGGGCCAGATCTTGGTGTCAAAATAGCAGCCTCTGAGAGAGCTCATGCCAATGAGTACTCCCTGGTACCTCTGCCACCAGTGTCCTTGTCCCCACAGTGAGCCACAGTCACCCCCCTACCTCCCCAGTAGTGCTTCCAAGGACAACAGGTAGGTCTGGCCCAGGGTCCTATGAAGTCACTGCTTTTTCACTGGGTCCCAGTGTGCACAAGACCTGTGTGCACACTCCTTTCTGTTTCCTCCAGTTCTGAGGAATTCCTGCCATCAAGCTGTGCTGACCTTCAAAGCCAAGTGCTCTGGGAGCTCCGCTTCCCGATGCCAGACCCCCAGACTGGGGAGCCTGATGTAGGGCTCAGAACTCTTACTCCTGTCAGAGGAGCTCTGTGATGTAATTATTTTCCAGTTTGTGGGTCAACCACCCGGAGGGTATGGGATTGATGATATCACCAGTGCACCCCTCCTACAGTCTGGTTGTGGCTTCTTCTTTGTCTTTTGATGTAGAATATCTTTTTTTTGGTAGGTTCTAGTCTTTGTTGATGGTTGTTTAGCAGTTAGTTGTGATTTTGGTTTTTTTTTGTTAGAGGAGGTGAGTTCAACTCCTTCTACTCTACCATCTTGTCTCCCTCCTCTTCTGTCTTAAAAACCTAAAATTTAGCATCATCAAAATCCTCTGAAGGTTTGTTAGTGCACAGATTGCTGAGCCCCACCCACAGACTGATTCAGTAGGTCTGAGTGAGGCCTGAGAATTTGCATTGCTAATGAGTTCCCAGGTGATGCTGAAACTATAGGAGTTGAAAAGATGGTGAAATGAGAGCACTGGAGTACTCAAGAAAAGAGAGTGGTATAGTTAGTAAAAATATATCGTGATGCAAAAGTTGTCCATGGATAGGAGGCATGTCCCTCAGAGTCACTTTCTGTAGCCTTGTAACTGCAGTAGGAAACATGGATACTGAGGGCAGTGGAGGAACAAGTTCATCAAGAAATTATTGGGAAGAATATAGAGTCTATTCCATGCAGGGGAGGTGATGTGAGCACGACATGGCTGTGGTAATGTGATGAGAAATTAAAGCCTCACAGAGAAGAGGGTTTGTGTTGGGAAGACATGAAAGATAGGACTGGAGATAAGATTAGAAAGACAGTCCTATCTCAAGACAGATTCCAGAGGGTCTTGAATGTCCAGCTATTGAGCTTTGGATCTTATTATGTAGGTAGTTTAAAGCTTAATGGAACTGGTTTATTCAGAATATTTATTTGAGGGTGGTATAAATTATGAATTGGAGAAAGGAGATAAGTTATAGGGAGACCCCAGCTCCCACTCTCATTGCTTGAGCTGAAGACCAGTCTCAAGGAAACCTCAGACCTTCACTTCTGACAGTTTCCATCTGGCTTCCTCTTCCTCCTTCACCTAGACTTCTAAACTTTAAACTTTCTGTTCATATTTACTTTCCATTTTTTAATCTAACCTGTTTTTCTTATTTAATTCCTTTGTTAGCCTTCAATTTTGTTTAATTTGTAAAACCATTTTTTTTCACCTTTTAAATCTTTTACATTATTGATGGAATGTTTTTAATCGTAATCTTTTATCTTTTCCTGTATCATTTTAAGCTTCTTATCTCTTTAAGCTTTGGCTTCTTATTTATTTAAGATACAGATTTTATTTTTTTAAATCAACTTATTAATAGGATCTTTTGTAAGAAGGTTTTTTTTGGTACTATCTTTCAAGTTTAATTCTTATAGCTATTTTTGTTATATTTATTTTGTTTGCAGGTTCAGACTTTTATTTATTTTCAAAATTTAATACTTATTCTTGTTTTAAATTTTAACCATTTTTGTAAGACTTTGAGATTCTTATTTCTCTTTCCTTTATTCTCATTCATTTATTCATTTTTTTACAAAGATGTAGAATGTCTTTGATTTCCTATAAGTTGTATACTGACATCTCATTTTTCACTCCTTTATGAATAAATACAAGTCTTAAAAATCTAAACCTTCTGATATGTATAGTTTATATGTGTTTTGGAGAAAAGAAAAATAGGAAAACAGGGATGGTGAGTAGAGGGAGCCTGTCTGTAAAGTGACATTTAAATAAAGGCCTGAATACAATGAAAGATTCAGACTTGTAGGTTTTTGGTGTAAGAACCTTTGAGATAAGTTGAATAACATGGGCCAAGACCCTGAGGTAGAAGAATGTCTGGTAAGTTCAAACTTCAAGGAGACAGTGGCTGAAGGGGGAAAACAGTGAGAAGAGTGGTATTCAATTAGGTCAGAGAGGATTGATGTATAGACATTCTTGTATGGCCTTGTAGTCATTGTAACAACATTGGATTTTATTTTCACAAGATTGAGAAGTCCTAAGGGGTTTTAAGTTAGAGAAGGGATATGCTCTCCTTTATACTTGTACAGGATCACTTTGGTTGCTCTTTTGAAAATAGACTGGAGAAGGGCAAGGGAAGAAGAAGGAAGCTAGTGCAATAATCTGGGCAAGATATCAGGGCACAGTTGGGCTAGGATGAAGGCCATGAAGGTCATGAGAAGTGGTAAGATTCTTGATATCTGTAGAAGTTTGAGCTGACAGAATTTGATGATGCATTAAATGTGGAGTGTGAGAGAGAAAGAGAAGTTGAGGATGACTGCAAGATTTTTAGTTTGAGGAACGAGAAAGAATAAATTGCCTTATTTTGAGACCACAAGAGAAACAGGCAGGGCACACAGAGGGTATGGGGGGTGGTACCAGGTTTTCAGATTTGGTCATTTAGTTTGCAACACTTGATAGACATCCCAATTGAGATATCAAGTAAGTGACTGAATAGATGAATCTGGAGTTTAGCAATCAAGTTCCATTGAAGATATAAGTTTGTATTTCTGGAGCATTTGCATAGAGATGGTATTTAAAACTGTGACACTGGATCAGATCACCTAAGACAGTGCTTTTCACACTTTTCGGACCACAGCTACAGTAAGAAATGTGTCACTTTACAATGTGGTACACATGCACACACACTGATTCAAAAGCTGATGAAACAAAACTGATCCTTACCACGGTTGTTGTACTCTGACATTTTCAATGATATTTTCTTTTATTTCATTAAAAGTACTGGTCGTGGCCCTCAAAACTGACCTCACCATCCACTGATGGGTGGCAACCCACATTTTGAAAAGCCCTGACTTAAGAAATTAATATAAGCAGAGAAGAGAAAAGGTTTGAGGACTGAGTTCTGGTGCCCAGTGAAATGTTTAGTGTTTAAGAAATGAGGAGGGGCCAGCACAGCAGCCTGAGAAGGCATGGTCAGTGGAGAACCAGTTTTCTTGGACACCATGTGGTCTGAATCTCCACTCCCAACCCCCCTGGTTCTGATTCTCTCTCATCTCACCTTCCCTGGACACTCTCCTCTCTCTACCACTTCATTCCATGGATGGGCATGGAAGCATCCCCTTCACTGTCCAGAGGTTAGTGTGTTTAATTGACCTAGATTGTATGTTTGGGACTATCACCGTGGGGTTACAGCACACACAGAAGTGAGTTACAAATCAGTGTTACATATTTTCCTATCTTTTTTTTTAATTGAAATATAGTTGATTTACAATGTTTCAGGTATACAGCAAAGTGATTCTGTTTTTATTTAGTTATTTATTTTAATTTTTTAACCATTTTTTAAATTGAAGTATAGTTAATTTACAATGTCGTATTAGTTTCAGGTGTATAGCAAAGTGATTCAGTTATACATGTATATGCATATATCTATTCTTTTTTGGATTCTTTTCCATTATAAGTTATTATAAGATATTGAATATAGTTCCCTGTGTTATATAGTAGGTCCTCGTTGTTTATCTATTTTATCTATAGTAGTGTGTATCTGTTAATCTCAAATTCCCAATTTATCCATATTTTCTTTTCTTAACATTTCTTAGCAGTCTGCAGCAGAGCAGACTTCTCACTGGTCCTGTTTCTTGTCTAGGCCTCAGGTAATCACTGACGACAGTTCCTCTCAGGTCTGCCCACCCCCTCTTTCCCCAGGCTTTGTTTTAGTCTCCTTTTCCATGTCTCACCAGGAGAGCATGCCAAAATTCTGTTTGTCTATTAAATGGAGAAATGTAGCTTCACTTTGAGCCATCTTTCTCTTCCAGACTAAACATGTGGTCTATTTTTATGTAAGTAAAGGCTTATTAAAACGTTTTTACAAACAAAAAAGAAGTTATCTTCCCCAAAATAACTCAGCACCCCTGTTATGGAAACCAACCTGAATACATAGAGCTTTCAAAACACCATTTTCCCACTCCTGGCTTCATATGTCTATTGCTGTGTACCATATATTGCTTTTCTAGTCCTTGGACCCCAAGAATAAAACTTAAAAAAAAAAGAAGAGTCCTAGCAATTGCAACAGTTTGATGGATTGCTTAGTTGCTGATAATAATGCTATTTCTATTATACTTGGTAATTTTAATTTTGAAATAGCTAATTATATAATTTTACTTTAGTATCAAAATGAGTGTATAGACAAAGTGCACTTATAACCAAATATTGAAAAATACACTTAAAAATACAAACCCACTAAAAATTTAAAAATCCAATGTGGTAAACTATATTTAAAGCAGGAACTCTGACATCACGTCAATATTCAATTAAGGAGACACAAGTTTGTTGTCAGAGGTACAGCTCCCAGTGCTACAGTGAAGAAATTTGTTATAAAAACTACAATGAGGTATTACCTCACACCAGTCACAATGGCCATCATCAAAAAATCTACAAACAAAAAGTGCTGGAGAGGGTGTGGAGAAAAGGTAACCCTCATACACTGTTGGTGGGAATGTAAATTGATACAGCCACTATGGAGAACAGTATGGAGGTTCCTTAAAAAACTAAAAGTAGAACTACCATATGACCCAGCATTCCCACTACTGGGCATATACCCTGAGAAAACCATAATTCAAAAAGAGTCATGTACCACAATGTTCATTGCAGCTCTGTTTACAATAGCCAGGACATGGAAGCAACTTAAGTGTCCATCAACAGATGAATGGATAAAGAAGATGTGGCACATATATGCAATGGAATATTAGTCAGCCATAAAAAGAAACGAAACTGAGTTATTTGTAGTGAGGTGGATGGACCTAGAGACTGTCATACAGAGTGAAGTAATCAGAAAGAGAAAAACAAATACCGTATGCTAAGATATATATGGAATCTAAAAAAAAAAAAGGTTCTGATGAACCTAGGGGCAGGACAGGAATAAAGGCACAGACGTAGAGAACGGACTTGAGGACATGGGGAGGGGGAAGGGTAAGCTGGGACGAAGTGATAGAGTAGCATGGACATATATACACTACCAAATGTAAAATAGATAGCTAGTGGGAAGCAGCTGCATAACACAGGGAGATCAGCTCAGTGCCCTGTGACCAGCTAGAAGGGTGGGATAGGGAGGGTGGGAGGGAGATGCAAGAGGGAGGGGATATAGGGATATATGTATGCATATAGCTGATCCACCTTATTATACAGCAGAAACTAACACAACATTGTAAAGCAATTATATTCCCATAAAGATGTTAGAAAAAGTTTCTTCTGTAAAAGACTATAAAATGACTGTGCTGTCATAGAGCGTGTGCCAAAGGAATCAGTAGTTGCACAGGACATTATGAAATAAAGTCAAAGGTTAAGGCTGTACATCTAAGCTAATTTACACATTGTTTGACTCTAGGGTTGCATCAGCATAAAAAAAAGTGAAGTGATTGTGGAAAGTATTCTTGTTTAGAACGGAGGTTGGTCTGACCTGCTGCCTGTTTTGTAAATAAAGGTTTAATGGAACACAGCCAAGCCCACTTATTTAGTATTGTTTACAGCTGTTTATAATCGCAGAGTTGAGCACTCAGAAACTTTATGGCCCACCCACTGCCCCTCAAGACTAAAATATTTACTACCCGCCCCTTTATAGACAATGCCTGCTGATGGCTTTTGAAGGTCAAAAACTGTTGCTCAAAGTTTTCAGTCTCACCATTATGATGTCTTCACCCAGCTACAAATATGAAATTTTAATTCTGATTGAATTAAGATATTTTGATGAGAAAAATAGAATTATTGTGAGTCTTGAATTTGATGTTCTGTTAATGTATATAATTTTTTTCTTTTTCTATAATGTGGCATACTTGGGAAGTTATTTTGGCAAACCACTCAGACACAAAGTGTATGGATTTTTAAAAGCTTTCTGTAAAAAACTGGGAAACTAACAGTAAGTGCTAGATATGATTGAATGAGAGACATTTGCAATAAATCAGTTTACATATTTTGATAGTCTGCTTGACATGTAAGTTATAATAAAATATTTATGTTTACATAATATGAGGAGATATCAAAATAATTATGTAATGATTAGTCAAAGAGTGAACAAATAAATTTATTCTACTCCATGATTTCTGAGATTAATGCCAGCTCTCAAAAGAATATTAATAAACTTAATATACTATTATTTTGAAGAGATATTTTAGAAACTCTTAACTCAGAAATTCACTATCATTTTTATTTAGCACCTACTATGAGTCATTTTCCTATAGGAGGAGAATGTCAGGACTCCCTCAACTTCCTTTTCTTCTACCTCCAAACTTACCTATAGAGTCCTTTTTTCCTGTCTCAGGGAAAGGTGTATCTTCTCCGAGGCTAAACTCCCATCTGTGACTACAAGCCATGCCTTCTGTTTCTCCTGAGATCTTGCTCATTCATCAAGCCCCATTGCCACCTGTATCTTTGGTCTATTCATCTTTACTAGGTTTTTCCTCTCAGCCTACCAGCCTTTCAATTTCTGCCCCTCCTTAGATAGGCTCTGCCTCAAAACTACCTGCTTTTCATTTTTTTTTCTTTGTATTTTATTTATTAACTTTTTATTTTACATTGAAGTACAGTTGATTAACAATGTTGTGTTAGTTTCAGGTGTACAACAAAGTGATTCAGTTATACATGTATCTATTCTTGAGGGAGGGATAGTTAGGGAGTTTGAGATTGACATGTACACACTGCTGTATTTAAAATGGATAACCAACAAGGACCTACTGTATAGGTTCTCTATAGGGAACTTTGCTCAATATTCTGTAACAACCTAATTGGGAAAATAATTTGAAAAAGAATTTGAAAACTACCTGCTTTTCAATATATGACACTTCCATTCTTTCACCTTTCACCAGGAACCTTCTTGAACCAGTAGTTTCCACTAATTGTTTCTATTTATCGAGCCCTTACTGATCTGATTTCTACTCTCCCATGTTGCTGAAATTGCTGTTCCTTCAATTACTAATACCCAGATTGCCAAATCCAGGTTTCTATTTTCATTCTTCAAACTGTTGACCATTCTCTTCTCTTCCTCTTTGACTTTTGTGACTTCATTTCTCCTTGATTCGTTTTCTATGACTTTGTTTCTTTCTTGATCTGCCTCTGGCTGCTCTGCTCCTTGCATTTTGGTGTACCTCAGGATTTTCTTTCCATTAGTTTTTCACAACTTCCCCTTTCCTTTCATGTCTCTAAACTTTACAGAGATCCCAGCATTCAGGCCCTAACGACTTCCTGTTCTCAAATTGTCTCCTTCCGACTTGGCCTAGACCCCGGGATGCATCACCTCAGTTGCTATCTTGCCAGAAAACCCACCATCCTCATTGCCCTGTCCTTTTTCCATTGTTTTTCAAAATTCCTTGACATTGGATCTATCCACCACTTTCCCCTGGGCTATTGCATTCAGCTGGAGAAAAAATCACAACTGTTGTTCTTCACACGGAGCTGAGTGTGGCTTAGCAATCTTCTTTTGTGGACTTGACCCGCTCCTTCTTTGTATTGCTCTAAAGGAATTTATTTCGTATCTTTTTCATTTAAATTTCTTAACCCTCACTCATCATTCTTACTCAGAGCTGATGGCCTTGGCTGTAGGAAAGTGATAATTTGATATTTATTCAATTTTCATTATCCCTTCAACCTGAAACTTCATTACTTCTATTTACATCTTTGACTCCATTCCTACTACTCTTGAGTAGGAGGCATCTGTCTAAAAATTTGCCTAATGGTAATCTTGCTGCTATACTCTAAATCCCCTCTTCTGTCTCCTCCAGGACTTGGATCTTTTATTCATCAGTCGCATCCTCCCCATCATGCATTTTCAATGTCTCCTTCTCTGTGAATTAAATCTTTAAAGCCTACAAACGTTCAGATCTCTCCAATATGTAGCAACAACTATAGCTACAGCCATAAACAACTCCCTCTCACTGAATTGCAATACCCACTTATAAATGGCCATGGGGACCACCTTCCTGGAAGGTAATTTGACAATATGCAAATATTCTTTTTTTTTAACATCTTTATTGGGGTATAATTGCTTTACAATGGTGTGTTAGTTTCTGCTTTATAACAAAGTGAATCAGTTATACATATACATATGTTCCCATATCTCTTCCCTCTTGCGTCTCCCTCCCTCCCACCCTCCCTATCCCACCCCTCCAGGTGGTCACAAAGCACCGAGCTGATATCCCTGTGCCATGTGGCTGCTTCCCACTAGCTATCTACCTTACGTTTGTTAGTGTATATATGTCCATGACTCTTCTTTTAGCCCCCAGCTCTCCTCTATCTTGAAATATAACTTAGGGGGGAAAATTGGAAATTTTACTATTAAAAAAAATTGTGTCTCTTTCCAAACCTAAATGTCAATGTGTGATTCTTTTAGTAAATGATAGTAATCCATGTTTAAGGAGGTTCTCAGTCAGCTAGAGAAAGTAAAGTCCAATGGAAATGTCTCATCCAAATCCTCCCTAAATCATTGATGTTAGGTATTATTTCATTGTTTGGATCAGAAAATCCAACCTTAAACTTGCTTAAAAGTTTAAAGATACTTGTTCACATAATGGAAAACATCAAAACTGGTTTCAGCTGAGGCCTGATACAGTGGCTCGAATTGTGTCTCTACAGACTTTGTTTCTTTCTGTTTTTCTGTTCTGTCTTCCATGGTGTCAGCTTTTTTCTGAGAAATCACAGTGTTTCCCCATCCAGCATATCCATGGTGCATATTTCATTTCTTCACACTATAGAACCAGGGAACAAGGGAGTATCTCTTCTGGTAGCTACTTCATAAATTCTAAATTAATTCCTTAGCTTAATGAAATGAAGTGCTGATTGGCTTAAGCCAATTAGGACCCACTTCTGGACCTGGGCTGGAGTCAATCTTATCTCAGCAGTATGACTGAGAATGGGGAGGACTGAATTCTCCAAAGAAAAATGAGGATATTATTTGAGAGAAACGGGGGAATAGAGGAACAAATGGCTACCCTTTCCATCTGCGTGAGCCAATTTCAAATTGAACGCAGGCTCCTAGGAAAAGGAGAGATTCTATGTATTGAGTGTGGTAAAACAAAGAAGGAAACAGTAATACCAAAAGCCCACCATCCTTAATACCTTTTCTTCAGTTCTAAGTAGGAGGGTCTCCTGGTTTGGGTCATTAACTTCTGAGGTATATGTGGCTGATACCACATGTGGTATTAGTGACCTTTCCTGCACTATGTTTAGTTTCCATTAAAAATTTGGGTTCCCCACAATATCAAAGAGTTCATGCGTATTTGAATGCAGAGCAAGAAGGATATGTATCTCAGCAGTCCAACCGTATGACCACAGCTTGATACTCTCATAAGTATCTCCTCTCCCCCGTCCCATCTCTACCATCAAAGGGCAGGGCCCATCTCCCCCGACACTGTTACATTAAAATAAGAGGTGATTTTTTTTCTGTCTTACACCAAAAATGCTAACAGTAGGTATCTCTCGGTGCTGGCATTATGGGGGGGGGGGGTTCTATTTTCATTTTCATAGTTTTGTTTGGGTAGTGGGCACAAATCTCAGTCCATAAACAGAGGGAAGAAAAAAAATACAACGTTCTCTAGTTTTTCTACAAATAAACCTAAGTTATATTTCAAGCCCTCAATTGAACTGGGAGGTAGAAATTTATTCATAGTGTTCCTGGATCTGTGACTAAGTTCCAGGGATATTCAGCAGGCCAAGGCTGTGGACTCTGGGGACCAATTGGCTCTCTGCCATCATCTGACTGTATTGGCAGAAGGTTGGCTATCATTTCCTGTCTGGCTTCCAGGTGTTAGTTCACACAGCTCATGGCTGTGCTTCCTTGCTGCAAGGCCTCCTCTTGGGTGTTCCTGTGCCACCCAGAGCACAAGAAATTTGATAAGGTTGTGTAAATCCCAAATGTCCATGTAGCCATGTCTCCTCCACTGCTCCCATGCCATGCTAGGCCCAGGGAAACTCCAAAAAACTTACCATTTTTTCAGGTTACATGTAGAAAACCAGGCACCGGTTTCCTCTTCTCTGGGATCTCTCACGCTTACCTGGATTTTCTGTCATGTCCCACTCCCTCAATTCTGAACTAGATGCAGCTCCTGGGGAGGGCCCTATCTCAGGGATATATAAAGGTAGAAAGTTCTTTAATTTTTCCTTTCCTTTCTCCAAGTCTGGAGGCTTATCTGTTGTGGGGATGGGGAAAAATTTATTCTTATATATCACATATTTTCCCAAATTTTTTAGTTATGGCGCAAGGTAGATGCATTGAATTCTGTAAGGCAAAATGTTCTTGAATCTCAAAATATTCGGCACTTTAAAAAATCTTGCAAAATCTTTAGTTTTCAAACCAACCCCAAATAATTTTCTCTCCATTTCTAAAGTATTTTATTTCTCTTGAGAAAATGTGTATGTTGCCTTTTAGTTTAAATGAGGAAAAAGACATAGTTAACAAGGAGTGGAAGTGAAAAATACATTGATAATATGTATATCAAAATATGACCTCTGCATTTATTTATAAATTTTTGTCTTTTTCTATTTTTGAATAAATTTAACACATAGCATTGTGTAAATTTAAGGTGTACAACATGTTTATTTGATACATTTGTATATTGTAACATGATTGCCCTTGTAGTGACATTTATCACATTATATAGTTACAGTACACTATTGTTGCCTACCTTGATTATACTGTGCATTAGATCTCTATGGCTTTGTTTGTTGCAAGTTTATAGCCTTAAACAACATCCATTTTGTCCCTTTAGCCTCCATCCCCTGGTAACCACCATTTACTGTCTGTTTTTTATGAGTTTGACTTTTTTTTACATTCCACATAAGTGATATCATACAGCACTTGTCTTTCTCTGTCTCCCTTATCTCACTTATCATAATGTGCTCGAGGCCCATCCGTGTTGTTGCAAATGGCAGGTTATGCTCCTTTCTCATGGCTGAATAACATTCCAGAATTTCTTTATAAAGCATATTTTACTTTTGTAATCAGATAAAAAAGATATTGAGTGAACATACAAACAGCCCTCCTTGGACCCTTTTCCCCATGTGGGTTCTGTCATTTCTCTTGCCTTCCCTTCATAGTTACTTTCTTCAACAGAATGTTACTTTGAACTTCCCACTATGTTTAAACCACTTCTGCCAAACATAACACTCTTTAATGTTTTTTTTTTACTAACTTCTCTTTCACACTGACGTTGCAGATTCATCTCATGTTGACACTCTTCTTCCTCCTGGACTCTGAGACGTCACTGTATTTTGGCATCTGCATCTCCCTCTATCTCTATTCATTCTCTTGTGCAGTGTCTCTTCTTCCTTTGCTCTTGAATGTTGGCATTCACCAGAGTTGAGTTGTTGACTTCCTTATCACTCTGCAAGCTCTATCCTGAGCAATCTTTACTGTGTCAACCTTGGCATTAATTATTTAACACTGATATTCTGCTCTTGGCAAATCTAGATCCATACCTATAATCTCTCTTCTGGGCTCTAGAAGTCAGCTTCTCATATCCATGACATCCAAAACTGATCTCATTATCTTTCTTTTTAATTTGCTCTTGCTCCTACATTTCCTCTCTCTAAGAATGGCACTGCCATAGATGCAATTATAAAAGATAAAAATGTTGCAGTTATTACATGTTCCTCTCTTGCTTTTATTTCTTCCCTAATTGATTTGTGAACATGTTATATCTGTCCTTTTTCCTCTGTTCTCACTGAAACTGCATTCATTCAATATGGATTATCTCTTTTCCTGAACTGCTGCTGTAGGCTTTTAACTACTCTCTGCCTTCCATCTCCTATGATTTCAATCTGTTCTCCTTTCTGGATATCTGTAGGGTGATATTGTGTAGGTAAGTTTTCAAAAATAAATTTATTTTCATGTTAATCAAAGTTACCCATATAACATAGTTTAAAAGACATAAACATTCTAGAAAACTGCTTATACAATAAAGTAGGTTCTGCCACTCCCTCCTTTATCTAACCCCATTCCTGCATTTCACAGGCTATTCCTTTTGCATTACCTTCATATTTCTAAAAGCATTCATATATGGCTATGTCTTGTTCGTTTCAGTTTCAGGCATTATCTGTTGACTTTCCACCTTGGAAGATGAGGATTTAGTGCTTTCTTACTGAGGCTCCACTCCAACACAAACAGACATACACACACACACACTCACACACACAAATTCTCTTTCGATTATTTTTGTATTATAATTGTATTTATATATTTACATTGTAATTTTGATAAATCAATATTCAGTTTATGTTATTATAATTATTTGAACACTATTCAAAGCCAAGCTGTGTCTGGTGTTCTGTCCTTCCTGACATCAGCCAAATCTGACACCACCTCCTGGAGTTAGGATTGGATTCCACAGGCTTGAGGGCTCAGTACCACAGTACTGGCCTCACTTCAGACATTAGTCTCAAGTATTAGGTTCCTCAAGTTACCTCTACTTCTGTCCAACTTGGCTACAAATCCAGGGGTTCCTACAATCCCCTCCTCAGGCTTGATAATTGGCTAGAATAATTCAAGGAACTCGGGAGAGTGCTTTCCTTACCCTTACTGGATTATTAAAAAGGATGGCACTCAGGAACAGCCAAATGGGAGAACTGTATAGTGCAAGGTATGGAGAAGAGTGGAGGAGCAGAACTTCCATGCCCCTCTGGGAGCACCACCCTCCCAGCACCTCAATGTGTTCATCAACCCAGAAGTTTTCTAAACCCTGTTGTTTAGGGAATTTTATGGCAGTTTTATTACCTAGGCACAAATGATTAATTCATTGGCCATTGGTGATTAAACCCAACCTCCAGCCCCTCTTCCCTCCTCGGAGGTTGGGAGGTACAGCTGAAAATTCTAACCTTCTAATCAAATGGTTGGATCTTCTGGCTACCAACCACCATCCTGAAGCTCTCTAGAGACTCACCAATAGTCACCTCATTAGTGTAAGCTCAGGTATGGTTAAAAGGGGATTATTATGAATGACAAAAAATACTCCTATCACTAAGGAAATTCTCAGGAAGCTCTGTGCCAGGAACCATGGACAAAGATCAAATGTATTTCTTATTATATCACTCCATGTAGGAAACTGCAACTAAATACATCTCTTTTCTTGTACAACTTTTTGGTTTCTGTTTTCCCTAGAGTTAGTAATTGTCTTTTTTTGGTATGTTTGTTTGGTTTTCTAAGATTCTCCACCATAAATATAAATCCTTCCCATAATTGTAAACCTTCAAACGTTCTCTTAGTTTTATCTTCTTGGAAATCTCTTTCTTGGAGCCCTCTGAATGCCTGCCCAAATCTGTACTAGTTGTTCTCTAAGCCTACTGTTCACCTGCCACCCCGGGATCTCCCTTTCCTATTACCCTGGGGATTTTCTTCACTTCTCTTCTGCATTAAATCCCTGATTACCATTCATGTCTTCATTTCCTTCCTCTGTTGGAGTAGCTCTATAAGGAGCTTCCTGAGTACACAGAAGAAAGATTACGTGAGACCTCATATGTCTAAACAATATTTTTATCCTTTTACATTCAACTGACATTTTGGCTGGTGTGGCAGAAATGACTGGCTGTCCACCAGGAATTTGTGCTCTTCCTTTCATTGTGAAGAGTCGTTGATGGAAGTTCTTGGCTACCCAGGAGGTACATTTTCTTGACTCCTGGCATTTAGGAGGTGACAGATGACTAGTTCTCACCTACATTATGTGAAGAAAAGTGGTGTGCATCACTTCCAGGTCAATGAGCTTATTTAATAAGTCTGTGTTCTCCTCCCCCCCCCCACTTCTTCCCTCTTCCCATCCACAGTCTGAAGGCAGAGGACTGCAAAGTCCATGAGGGAAAAAATCATAAAATTTTAGGACGATGGGTCTCTGAATCAACAAATGGAAGGCCATTTTCCAAACAGGAACACTTATATTGCTCTGTTACATAAATAAGAAGTAAACTTTTATTGCATTAAGCCACTGCAATTTGGAGGTTTATTTGTTACAGTAGCTAGTACTACCCTTACAAATTTTATTTATACTGGGTTTAAAATTTCAGGTTACAAATCATTTTCCCTCAAAAACTTGAGATTACTACTCTACTGTCTTCTAACTTTCAGCTTTGTTGTTGAGAAATGCAATGTTGTTTTAATATCAAATTACTGTATGTGACCTTTGGTTTTCTTCTCTTTGGAAGATTTTAGAGTGTTCTCTTTACAGCCAGAGTTTGAAGTTTCATGGTGATGCGTCTTAGTTTGGAGTATTTCTTCTGAAATGTTTGCTGAGTAGTTGGTAGGACAGGTCAAGTTGAAAACATATAACTTACTGGGAAATTTTATTGAATTATTTCTTTGATAATACTCCCACACCACTCTTTTCTCATTTTGCCTTTACTAGAATTCAAGCTACTCAGATTTTAGGCATCTTTTACTTTTCTCCTAACTCTAAACTTTTCTCTCCTGTTTTCTTAATTTATCCTGTAAACTTTCTATTGCACTTTTTGTTTCTGCTGTTGTTTTTAATTTTCAAAGAGCTCTCTTCCCCCCAGATGTTTCTTTTTTTTTTGGAGCATCATTTCATGTTTCTTGTATATAATTTCTTTTATATCTCAGAGAATATTAGTGATGATTTGAAATGGATTTCTTCCAAATTATTTGATGTCTGATTTGGAGGTTGAAGGCTTTCTTTAAATATCTGATAATTCTTGGATGTCTAGTGTCTTGAACAGGATACTAGCAAACTGATTGGAAGCTCTTTGGACATTGGTGGGGTTTGTTGACAATTCAGTTTCACCTCCTGGTGACTTGACCTGGTTGTGTTTTGGGGGACCCACCAACTGTCAGTACTTTTAGATCCTTTTTATTGGGTTGGGTTGAATATTCAGTTAAGAATCTTCTCCTCTTATACATAGAGCATACGCTAAGTCCCCTACATACAAATGAGTTCTGTTCTGAGAGTGAGTTCATAAGTCCAACTTGTTTGTAAGTCCAACAAAGTTAGCCTAGGTACCCAACTAACACAACCAGCTCTATAGTACTGTACCGTAATAGGTTTATAATACTTTTCACACAAATAATACATAAAAAACAAACACAAAAAAAATTTAAAAAAAAATTTTAATCTTACAGTATAGTACCTTGAAAAGTACAGTACAACAGCTGGCATACAGGGGCTGGCATCAAGTGAACAGGCAAGAAGAGTTACTGACTGGAGGAGGGAGAAGAGGTGGGAGATGGTAGAGGTGAAGGATCGTCAGCAGCAGGAGATGCCGGGCAAGCTGCAATTTCACTCACACCTGACGTTGATGGCACAGGTTCTGGTTCCTCTTTGGATTCAATTCCTATTTACACTCTTGAAAAAACGATCCAGTGATGTCTGGGAAGTAGCTCTTTTTTTCTCGTCGTAGATGACACGGTAGCACTGGATTGCACTCTGAACGGCTGCTGCAACCTTCGTGTACCATTCTACATTCAGGTCCTATGCCTCAAAAACTAACAGTGCCTCCTCAAATAAATAAAATCCCCTTGCCATTTCCTGTGTCGTGAATCTCTTTGGTTCTTCAGTTACTTCTTCCTCTTGTCTCTCTTTGTCCTTTCTCTGGACCTCCAATTCCATCAGGTCTTCATTAGTAAGCCTCTTGTGTCGCACAGCAAGGAAGTTCAGTGAAGTTGTCCTCTTGCAGATCTAGCTTGAAATAAAGATACATATTACCGTACTTTATACAGTACTGTACAGTAAAGTACACAAAAGCACAACCACTTGTAGAGGATGCACGCACGTGACAATGTATGCGAGACACATGATCTAACACGATTGGACATGCGGACGCGCATTCACATCTTTGAAAGTTCGCAACTTGAAGGTTCATATGTAGGGGACTTACTGTATAAGCCTGGCTGTTAGCATTTGGGGAGGTGTATGGAAAACCAGGATGGGGATTCATCATTCAAGATGTAGACCTTTACTCAACTCTGAGCTAGTACAGAACACTCAATCATGTCTATTATCCATCATCCATCTTTTCTGTTAAACTTTTTACAGAGAATAAACATCTACTTTTCTTCTGGAAGAGACAAGGGGCTGGCTCCCATCCATGTGCAGTATGAGAGGGTACCTGGACTTTACTGCTTCTTGAACAGATTTTTCAGCCAGTCCTCTTATTTTCGGCCCTATCCACATCCCCAGTTTCAGGGATAGCTTAATAACACTAATTTCTGAACCAGTTTGCCCACTGCTGGTTTAAGTTTAAACTTCTTGTCTACCATAGATTAAGACTCACTCATCTAATTTTCAGCTTCCAAAATTTTGTTCTGCTTTCTCCTCTCCCTTTGTCCTTTTGATATGTCTTTTAAAATGTATTTGTTGCAGAACTTGGGCCATGGACCTGCAGAGTTTCTTATAGATGAGATTTTGCTGATTACACACTGATGGTGTATTTCAACGTTTCTCTTCTTTTGTATTTTCTGAAATTTGGTTGTTGGATCCAGAGGCTTGATAAAACTCAGGTTTGTTTAGCTTGGCAAGATTATAGATAACGTTATATTCTTTCATCAGGATGAATCTAACCTTTGTTTTTATTCTCTTCCAGTATTAGCAGCTGTTAATGGTCAGATACCTATATTCACTAGTACACTGAAGGTTGTAAAACGATGCTCTAATTATATCATTTTGTTTTCATTTTTAGCTGGATTATTTTTTTAAATTTAATTTATTTATTTTTATACAGCAGGTTCTTATTAGTTATCCATTTTATACATATTAATGTATATATGTCAATTCCAATCTCCCAATTCATCCCACCCCCCACCACCCCACCCCCGCTTTCCTCCCTTGGGGTCCATACATTTGTCCTCTACATCTGTGTCTCTACTTCTGCCTTGCAAACCAGTTCCTCTGTACCATTTTTCTAGAGTCCACATATTATGTGTTAGCATATGGTATTTGTTTTTCTCTTTCTGACTTACTTCACTCTGTATGACAGTCTCTAGGTCCATCATGTCTCTACAAATGACCCAATTTCATTCCTTTTTATGGCTGAGTAATATTCCATTGTATATATATGTACCATATCTTCTTTATCCATTAATCTGTCAATGGGCATTTAGGTTCCTTCCATGACCTGGCTGTTGTAAATAGTGCCGCAGTGAACATTGTGGCACATGACGTTTTTGAATTACGGTTTTCTCTGGGTATATGCCCAGGAGTGGGATTGCAGGGTTATATGGTAACTCTATGTTTAGTCTTCTAAAGAACCTCCATGCTGTTCTCCATAGTGGCTGTATCAATTTACATTCCCACCAACAGTGCGAGGGGGTTCACTTTTCTCCACATCCTCTCCAGCACTTGTTGTTTGTAGATTTTCTGATGATGGCCATTCTAACTGGTGTGAGGTGATACCTCATTGTAGTTTTGACTTGCATTTCTCTAATAATTAGTGATGTTGAGCAGCTGTATATGTGCCTCTTGGCCATCTGGTCTTGGCCAAATGTCTCTTGGCCAAATGTCTATTTAGGTCTTCTGCCTGTTGTTTTTGTTTTTTGTTTTTTGTTTTTGCGGTATGCAGGCCTCTCACTGTTGTGGCCTCTCCCGTTGCGGAGCACAGGCTCTGCGCAGGCTCAGCGGCCATGGCTCACGGGCCCAGCCGCTCCATGTCATGTGGGATCTTCCCAGACCGGGGCACGAACCCGTCTCCCCTGCATTGGCAGGCAGACTCTCAACCACTGCGCCACCAGGGAAGCCCTTCTGCCCGTTTTTTGATTGGGTTGTTTGTTTTTTTAATATTGAGCTGCATGAGCTGTTTATATATTTTGGAGATTAATCCTTTGTCTGTTGATTTGTTTGCAAATATTTTCTCCCATTCTGAGGGTTGTCTTTTTTCTCCCATTCTGAGGGTTGTCTTTTCGTCTTCTTTACAATTTCCTTTGCTGTGCAAAAGCTTTTAAGTTTCATTAGGTCCCATTTGCTTATTTTTGTTTTTATTTCCATTTCTCTAGGAGGTGGGTCAAAAAGATCTTGCTGTGATTTATGTCAAAGAGTATCCTTCCTATGTTTTCCTCTAAGAGTTTTATAGTGTCCAGTCTTACATTTAGGTTTTAATCCATTTTGAGCTTATTGTTGTGTGTGGTGTTAGGGAATGATCTAATTTCATTCATTTACATGTAGCTGTCCAGTTTTCCCAGCACCACTTATTGAAGAGACTGTCTTTTCTCCATTGTATATCCTTGCCTCCTTTGTCATAGATTAGTTGACCATAGGTGCATGGGTTTATCTCTGGGCTTTGTATCCTGTTCCATTTATATATATTTCTGTTTCTGTGCCAGTACCATATTGTCTTGATTCCTGTAGCTTTGTAGTATAGTCTGAAGTCAGGGAGTCTGATTCCTCCAGCTCTGTTGTTTGCCCTCAAGATTGTTTGGCTGTTCGGGGTCTTTTCTGTCTCCATACAAATTTTAAGATTTTTTTGTTCTAGTTATGTAAAAACTGCCATTGGCAATTTGATAGGGATTGGATTGAACCTGTAGATTGCTTTGGGTAGTACAGTCATTTTCACAATATTGATTCTTCCGATCCAAGAACATGGTATATCTCTCTGTCTGTTTGTGTCATTTTTGATTTCTTTCATCAGTGTCTTATAGTTTTCTGAGTACAGGTCTTTCACCTCCTTAGGTAGGCTTATTCCTAGGTATTTTATTCTTTTTGTTGCAAATTTGAATGGGATTCTTTCCTTAATTTCTCTTTCTCATCTTTCATGGTTAGTGAATAGGAATGCAAGAGATTCCTGTGCATTAATTTTGTATCCTGCAAGTTTACCAAATTCATTGATTACCTCTAGTAGTTTTCTGGTGGCATCTTTAGTAATATCTATGTGTTGTATCATGTCATCTGCAAACAGTGACAGTGTTACTTCGTCTTTTCCAATTCGTGTTCCTTTTATTTCTTTTTCTTCTCTGATTGCTGTGGCTAGGACTTCCAAAACTATGTTGAATAATAGTGGTGAGAGTGGACATCCTTGTCTTTTTCCTGATCTTAGAGGAAATGCTTTCAATTTTTCACCATTGAGAATGATGTTTGCTGTGGGTTTGTCATATATGGCATTTATTATGCTGAGGTAGGTTCCCTCTATGCCCACTTTCTGGAGAATTTTTTATCAGGAATGGGTGTTGAATTTTGTCACAAGGTTTTTCTGCATTTATTGAGATGATCATATTGTTTTTATTCTTCAATTTGTTAATATGGTATATCACATCAATTGATTGGCGTATATTGAAGAATCCTTGCATCCCTGGGATAATTCCCACTTGATCATGATGTATGATCCCTTTAATGTGTTGTTGGATTCTGTTTGCTAGTATTTTGTTGAGGATTTTTGCATCTCTATTCATCAGTGATATTGGTCTGTAATTTTTTTTGTAGTATCTTTGTCTGGTTTTGGTATCAGGGTGATGGTGGCCTCATAGAATGAGGTTGGGGACGTTCCTCCCTCTGAAATTTTTGGGAAGAGTTTGAGAAAGATGGGTGTTAGCTCTTCTCTAAATGTTTGATAGATTTCACCTGTGAAGCCTCTGGTCTTGGAATTTTGTTGGAAAATTTTTAATCACAGTTTCAATTTCATTACTTGTGATTGGTCTGTTCATATTTTCTATTTCTTCCTGGTTCGGTATTGGAAGGTTATACCTTTCTAAGAATTTGTCCATTTCTTCCAGGTTGTCCATTTTATTGGCATAGAGTTGCTTGTAGTAGTCTCTTATGATGGTTTGTATTTCTGTGGTGTCCATTTTATCTTCCCTTTTTTCATTTCTAATTTTATTGATTTGAGTCCTCTCCCTCTTTTTCTTGATGAGTCTGGCTAAAGGTTTATCAATTTTGCTTATCTTCTCAAAGAACCAGCTTTTAGTTTTATTGATCTTTTCTATTGTTTCCTTCATATCCTTTTCATTTATTTCTGCTCTGATGTTTATGATTTCTTTCATTCTACTAACTTTGGGTTTTGTTTGTTCTTCTTACTCTAGTTCTTTTAGGTGTAAGATTAGGTTGTTTATATGAGATTTTTCTTGTTTCTTGAGGTAGGATTGTATTCCTATAATATTCCCTCCTAGAACTGCTTTTGCTGCATCCCATAGGTTTTGGATCATTGTGTTTTCATTTTCATTTGTCTCTAGGTATGTTTTGATTTCCTCTTTGAGTTCTTCCATGATCTCTTGTTTATTTAGTAGTATATTGTTTAGCCTCCATGTGTTGTGTTTTTTACTTTTTTTTCCCTGTAGTTTATTTCTAATCTCATAGCGTTGTGGTCAGAAATAATGCTTGATATGATTTCAATTTTCTTAAATTTACCAAGGCTTGATTTGTGACCCAAGATATGATCTATCCTGGAGAATGTTCCATGTGCACTTGAGAAGAAAGTGTAATCTGCTGTTTTCTGATGGAATGTCCTATAAATATCAATTAAATCTATCTGTTCTATTGTCTCATTTAAAGCTTGTGTTTCCTTATTAATTTTCTGTCTGGATGATCTGTCCATTGGTGTAAGTGAGGTGTTAAAGTCCCCCACTATTATTGTGTTACTGTCATTTTACTCTTTTATAGCTGTTAACATTTACCTTCTGTATTGAGGTGCTCCTATGTTGGGTGCATATATATTTATAATTGTTATGTCTTCTTCTTAGATTGATCACTTGATCCTTATGTAGTGTCCTTTCTTGTCTCTTGTAACATTCTTTATTTTAAAGTCTATTTTATCTTGGATTAATTTTCTATGGAGACATTGACATTCATTATTATCTGGTCATGCAGTGGTTCAATTCTCCTAGACTGTGGATTATCTTTTCACTTGCTTACAAGTGCTCTTCACAGAGCAAATTTTTAAATTTTGATAAAGTTCAATTATTTAAATTGTACTTGTGAAAGAACATTTATAGTAGTTTCCATGTAGTAAAAGTTCAATTTGGGGTTTTTTTTCTTTTAATAACTATGAAATTGCTTATTAGTAATTCAATTTCTGAGAAGATGGAGTAGACATAATTTTCCCTCTTCCTTCCTCTAAGTATAATTAAAACCCATGGACAGTATATATAGAGCAAACATAAGAAAGATTGAGAAAAGAAGGCAGATTAGTGGAAACCTCAGGACTGTGGAAGGTCCGTCACAGTGGTAAGTTTCCAGGGTTTTTTCCCTTGCCTTATATATCCCAGACTTGGAATTGAAGAAGGCAGTAAACTGCAAATGCTGAGGGGCACAGACAAAAAAGCCCCAAGAAAAGCCTGCTACCTTTATCCAAAGGAATAGAAAGGGACAACCTATCGATATAGAAAACTTTTGTATGATAACTGCTATGCTCCAGCCAAATATCACAGAAAAAACTGTGGCCTTCCCCCAAACAACAACAACAAGAAAAAACGCTGAATGGGGAGCCTAGGCTGAAACACTCATCAGGCTGTAGCAAGGTTTCCTTACCACTGCCACATCACACCACCCTCACACACCATCCTCTCCCTGGGGTTGGGGGTAAGGAGGCTGAGTAGTAGGTGTAGTAGGGATTAGTAGATGCATTAGGGAGGCTGAGTAGTAGATATAGTAGGAAAGCTGAGCAGGGAGCCAAGGCATTTTATCAGGCAGAAGTAAGACCATATTCTCCCCTGTGGTGTTAATGGAGACCACAAGAAAAACTGTAATAAGGCACTTTACAACTTCTAGCAAGGGAAATATCAGTGGAGGCCACTGAGGAGCAAGACTCCTAGCCCTCCCATCAGTAATGAGGAGTTCCCTGCTTGGGTATCAACAGAGGCCTTGTGAACAACCTGAACTTCTATTCCCACCTGGCAATAGTAAAGTGGATTATTCCTCCTCCCTTGCTAGACTAGTATCAATGGAAGCTAGCTACACCAGGTTTAAATATGATTTAGAGTCTTATAATTACCCAAATGGCCATGTTTATAAAAAATCCCTCATTATAACAAGAACCAGGAAGATCTCAAACTGAAGAAAAAAAAAGATAGATGCAAACACTGAGATGACAGATATTAGAATTATCTGACAAAGATTTTAAAACAACTATCATAAAAATTATTCAGTGAGCAGTTATAAACATGCTTGAACCAAATGAAAACATAGGGAGCTTTAGCAAAACAAAACAAAACAAATAAAAAACTCTCAACAAAGAATTAGAAAACATAAAGAAGAACCAAATGGAAACTTTAGAATTTAAAAATACAGTAACCAAAAAAAAAAAAAATCTCAATGGATGGGCTCAGTAACATACTGCAAGGAACAGAGGAAAGAATCAGGGAATTTGAAGACAGAACGATAAAAATCACCCAAATCTGAAAAAAATGGGAGAAAAAAGTCTGAAAGAAAAACAACAAGCAAAACCTTAGATACCTACCTGTAGGACTATAACAAAATATCTAACATTCATGTCATTAGAGCCCCAGGAGAAGAAAGATTACAGATGCAAGAAATAAAGGGAGTACCAAACAGGATGAACCCTCTAAAAATTCACTTCAACACACAGTATAGTAAAACTTATGAAAACTAAAGACAAAGAAAAAGTTGAAAAGCAGAAAGAAAGAAACAACACCTTAGCCTTAGGGGAAAAGAATTGAATGATGATGGATTTCTTATCAGAAACCACATAGGCTAGAAGGAAGTGGTCCATTTTTCAGGTGGTGACAGAAAAGAGCTATAAACCTGGTATCCTATATCCAGTGAAAATATTCTTCAGGAAATAGGAGATAAATCAAGACATTCTCAGATGAAGGAAAACTAAGAATTTGTTTTAAGTAGATCTACTGTACAAAAAAGGCTAGGAAATAATTTCACAATACATATGTATAAGAAATAATCGCATTGTACACTTTAACTGTGTTCCAATTTTTTGTCAATTATACCTCAGTAAAGCAAGAAAAAATTTTAAAATGATTATTTTATAAACCTCAAAAAAAGAAGAAAGAAAGGCTAAGTGAAGTTCGCTAAACATAAAAGCAACAGCACAAAAAGAAATCTTGGAATATCAAGAAGGAAGAAAGAGCACAGTAAACAAAAATATGGGTAAATACATTAGACATTTATTCTCCTCTTGAATTTTGTAACTTATATTTGAAAATTGAAGCCAAAAATGTAACATTTTAAATGTATGGAGAGAAAATATTTAAGACAACTAAAGTATAAACTAGGGAGGATAATGGAACATAAAGGGAGATAAGAATTGTGACAGTTAACTTCATGTGTTAATTTGACTGGGCTGGCGTATGCCCAGATAGCTAGTAAACATTATTTCTGGGTGTGCCTATGAGGGTATTTCTGGAAGAGATTAACATGTGATTCAGTAGATTGAGTAGAGATATTCACTCTTCACAATTCCCATGTTTGGTCAGGTATCATCCAAACTCTTGAGGACTTGAATGGAACAAAAAGGTGAAGGAAGGGCAAATTCTCTCTCTTCTTTAAGGTGGAACATCTATCCTTGCCTAACATTGGACATTGGAGCCCCTGGTTCTTGGGCCTTTAGACTCTAGGACTTACACCAGTGGCCCCCTTTTTCTCAAACCTTCAAATTCAGACTGAATTATACCACCAGCTTTCCTGGGTCCCAAGCTTGTAGACAACAGATTGTGGGACTTCTTGGCTTCCATAACTGCATAAGCCAATTCCTATAATAAATCTCCTCTTATATATCTATGTCTATATCTATATACCCTGTTGGTTCTGTTTCTTTGGAGAACTCTAACACTTTAACTCTAACACCCTTCATTTGAACTGGTAAATGACTATGCCAGTGTAGTCATTTATTACACTATGCCAGTGTAATAAATTATGTATGTATAGTGTAATACCTAGAGAAACTACTAAAAAGCTATACAAAAATATACAATAAAAAACTATATAGATAATCAAAATGGAAATGTAAGAAATTCTGAAGCAACCTGCAGGGAGATAAAAACAGAGAGGAAAACAGAAAACAAAAATTAAACTGCCAGATATAAAGCCCTAAATATACATGATTATTTTAAATGTAAATATCTAAATGGACCAATGAGAAGTCAGAGATTCCCAGAGTGTATTAAAAATTATAACCCAAATATATGCTGTCTATAAGAAACTCATACAGGAAATGTAGATATAATGATATAGGCAAGTTAAAAGTAAAAGAATGAAAAAATTTCTTGCATATATTAAGCAAAAGAAAGCAGGAGTGGCTATGTTAATATCAGATAAATTAGACTTCTAAGAAAAAATTACCAGAGAAAGGGTGTGTAAAGAGTCAATCCATCAGTAAGACATAAAAGCACTAAATATATATGTGTCAAACAACAGAGCTGCAAAATATGTGTAGCAAGAACTGATAGGGCTGAAAGAAGAAATAGACACATCCACAGTTACAAGTTGGAAACTTCACCATCCTTTTCTCAAAAATCTGTATGACAACTAAGCAGAAAATCAGCAAAGGTAAAGAACTCAACACCATCAACAAACAGGCTGTCATGGACATTTGTAGAACAATTTACTCAACATAGCTTCATTACAAGTACCCAGGAAACATATACCAAGATAGACCATATCGTGGGCCAGAAAGCAAATTCAATAAATTAAAAAAAATTTAACTCATACACAATGTGTTCTCTGATCACAAAGCAAACAAAATAGAAATTGGTTACAGAAAGATAAAGGGTAAGTCTTCAAACACTTACAAAGTAAACATCACGTTTCTAAATAACCCATGGGTCAGAAAGAAATCTCAAGGGAAATTTAAAAAAACACACTAAAGTGAGTGAGACATACATAACAACATATCAAAATTTGTAGGACACAACTAAAGCAGTTCTGAGAGAAAAATTTATAGCACTAAATGAATACTTCAGAAAAGGTTAAAAAACAAGATCTCAAATAAATAATCTAAGCTTCCATCTTGTGGTAGGCAAAATAATGGCTCCCTAGAACCTGTGAACATGTTATCTTAGATGGCAAATGTAACTTTGTAGAAGTGATTAAGTTAAGGATATCTAGATGGGAAAATTATCCTGATAGTCCCAATGTAATCACAAGGGTCCTTATAAAAGAGAGTCAGAAGTGTCAGTGAGAGAGACTTGAAGATACTATGCTATTGACTTTGAAGATGGAGGAAGGAATCATAAGCCAAGGAATGCAGGTGCCTCTAGAAGCCGGAAAAGGCAAAGAAATATATTCTACCCTAGAGCCTCCAGAAAGAAAGCAGCCCTAGTGACACTTTGATTTTAACCCATGAAACTTCTAACCTACAGAACAGTAAGAAAATTAATTTGTCTTGTTTTAAGTCATTACGTTTGTGATAATTTTGTTACAGCTGTAATAGGAAACTAACACAGATTTTATTTTTTTACATCTTTATTGGAGTATAATTGCTTTACAATGGTGTTAGTTTCTGTTTATAACAAAGTGAATCAGTTATACATATACATATGTTCCCATATCTCTTCCCTCTTGCGTCTCCCTCCCTCCCACCCTCCCTATCCCACCCCTCCAGGGGGTCACAAAGCACCAAGCTGATCTCCCTGTGCTATGCGGCTGCTTCCCACTAGCTATCTACCTTACATTTGGTAGTGTATATATGTCCATGCCTCTCTCTCGCTTTGTCACAGCTTACCCTTCCCCCTCCCCATATCCTCAAGTCCATTCTCTAGTAGGTCTGTGTCTTTATTCCTGTCTTACCCCTAGGTTCTTCATGACATTTTTTTTCTTAAATTCCATATATATATGTTAGCATACGGTATTTGTCTTTCTCTTTCTGACTTACTTCACTCTGTATGACAGACTCTAGGTCTATCCACCTCATTACAAATAGCTCAATTTCATTTCTTTTTATGGCTGAGTAATATTCCATTGTATATATGTGCCACATTTTCTTTATCCATTCATCCGATGAGGGACACTTCAGTTGTTTCCATGTCCGGGCTATTGTAAATAGAGCTGCAATGAACATTTTGGTAAATGACTCTTTTTGAATTATGGTTTTCTCAGGGTATATGCCCAGTAGTGGGATTGCTGGGTCGTATGGTAGTTCTATTTGTAGTTTTTTAAGGAACCTCCATACTGTTCTCCACAGTGGCTATATCAATTTACATTCCCACCAACAGTGCAAGAGAGTTCCCTTTTCTCCACACCCTCTCCAGCATTTATTGTTTCTAGATTTTTTGATGATGGCCATTCTCACTGGTGTGAGATGATATCTCATTGTAGTTTTGATTTGCATTTCTCTAATGATTAATGAAGTTGAGCATTCTTTCATGTGTTTGTTGGCAGTCTGTATATCTTCTTTGGAGAAATGTCTATTTAGGTCTTCTGCCCAGTTTTGGATTGGGTTGTTTGTTTTTTGTTATTGAGCTGCATGAGCTACTTATAAATTTTGGAGATTAATCCTTTGTCAGTTGCTTCATTTGCAAATATTTTCTCCCATTCTGAGGGTTGTCTTTTGGTCTTGTTTATGGTTTCCTTTGCTGCTAACACAGATTTTAATACCAAAACTGGGATCCTGATGTAGCAAATACTTTAAAATGTGGAAGTGGCTTTAATATTGGGCAATTGCAGAGGCTGGAAGAATTTTGAGAAACATAATAGAAAAAATCTGTATTGCCTTGAACAGACCGTTAGTAGAAATATGGATTTTAATGACTCTGCTAATGAGAACTCAGAAAGAAGTGAGGAGCATGGTAGAAAAAACATAAATTGTCTTAGAGAATACCTAAATCATCATGAACAGACTTTTCATAGAAATATGCATATTACAAGTGCTACTGGTGAGACTGAGATGAAAATGAGGAACATGTTATTGAAAATGGGAGAATAGGGGATCCTTGTTATATAATGACAGAAAGATTAGCTGAATTGTGTCCTTGCAGTTATGTGGGAAGCAGAATTTGTAAGTGATGAACTTGGAAATTTAGCTGGGATTTCCAAGCAGTGTTGGAGGTACAGCCTCTTTTCTTCTGGCTTCTTATAGTAAAATGGGTGAGGATAGAGATAAATTAAGGGAAGAACTGTTAATTGAAAAGGAAAGAAGACTTGATGATTTGGGAAATTCTCAGTCTGTCCAAACTGACAAATATGCTAAAATGAGAAGAGTCACTGTCAGGAAAACCTACTCTGGTGAGAAAGCCAAGCGTGTGGCTAGGCAACCTTTTGTTAGAGCCTTGGAAGTAATCAGATATCACAGTATTCAGTCATACATGGGTCATTGAAGAAATTAGAGGTGTGACTTTTGGAGTGCCTCAGCCACCTCAGCAGAAGCCAAAAATAAAAATAGGATTATCTAGGGAAGACCTATGGAGAGGTCTCTTGTATAATGGAGTAGATCCCCTGACATACAGAGGAGATAACACGAGTTTCCAGAAAGTTTTATACCAACAGAAACACTGTCCACTTGGACTGAAGTGAATAGATAGAGAATAAAATGAAAGACAGTTGGACTTCTAAAACTCTACAGGCAGGAAACAGGCTGATAAAAGTATTTAGCTACAAACACATGGTACTTCATGAAAAAGCAAGGAGAATCCAAAGGCAGAGCCTCAAGGCCAGACAGAAGAGCCTCAAACCCAGAGGTTGGAGCCATGAACCACTAAGGATTATTCCCAGGCCTGGAAACATAATATTGTTTGCCCAGCTAGATGAATAAAACTCAGCCACATCTTAAGTAGTAATGGGGGAAACAGACAAATTATAATCCTTTTCATATGAAATGACAGTACTAAAAGGAAAGTATAAACCTACATGAATAACATACAAAATAAGAAAAATACTTTTTTTTTTTTTTTTGCGGTACACGGGCCTCTCACTGCTGTGGCCTCTCCCGTGAGGAGCACAGGCTCTGGACGCACAGGCTCAGCGGCCATGGCTCACGGGCCCAGCCGCTCCGCGGCATGTGGGATCCTCCCGGACTGCGGCATGAACCCGTGTCCCCTGCATCGGTAGGCGGACTCCCAACCACTGCGCCACCAGGGAAGCCCTATACTTTATTTTTTATAGCATAGACTGCTGTACTGTAAAGGGATACAACAAAACAAAAGACCAAAAAGAGAGTAGGATAATCTCAATTTATTAAACCGTTTGTCAGTATAATTTTCTAACAGTTGCCAATATTTATAAGGTTCAAAGATTAGTTACTAAATACCCAGTTCAGGTAACCTCAACACCACAACATGATTTCTTGTAGATTCATAGGAAAATAATTTTGTATTCAAAAAGAAACTCTCAAGTAGTCTGAAGAAAAGTAACCTCGTGTAAAAGACATTTAGATGTATCTGTCTCTGTAGGGCTCACCAAAATTTCAAAGAGCTGTTAAAATGATCTTTTAAAATTAAAATATTTCCATGGTTTCTAAAGCTTCATGCATAAATATAAAAACAGGCTGTTTTTTCACTGAAGATGAATACTTGCTATGACAACATCCATGTAATGGACCAGTGTAATATATTGTGGAAGGAAAAAGTGATCAAGGTCACTGCAAACTAAATTATGAAGTAGGGCTGGCGAATTGATATATCTCTGAGGTAGGATAGTGAAGGTGTATTGCTTGCCTTGTTAGCTGAAAGCAAACTGCTTCTGGTGGTCTTAACTAACAGGTATCAAGAAAAAAGCACTTGCCAGAGCAATAACTGTACCCCAGGTATCAGGGGATATGTTATGTTGGTCAAGCGTTGAAACCACATCTGGTGCAGAAGGGGCAGTTGGAGTCACCACATGGTTAAGCTTATGATAATCCACTCCCACTCTCCAAGATCCACCTGCTTTCTGCACAGGCCGCATAGGAGAGTTGAATGGGGATGTAGTGGGACTCACCATGCCTGAATCCCTCAAGTCCTTGATGGTGGCACTAGGCTTTGCAATCCTTCCAGCAGTGTGGTAGTGCTTTTTGTTTATGATTTTCCTAGGTAGAGGCAGTTCTAGTGGCTTCCACTTTGCCTTTCCCACCATAATAGCCCTCACTCCACAAGTCAGGGAACTAATGTGGGGATTCCACAAAATGCTGATTCTGCTAAATGCTGAGCATTTCTCCATTCTTGAAATGGAGAAATAACCACAGAACAGGTTTGGTGACCCACTACGCCCTCTCTGAGATGGATCTGAGCTAAAACTCCATTGATCACCTAACTTCTGTAAGCCCCTGTTCTGCCTGGTGGAGCACAGTGATGTTTTGGGTCTCCTGGAATTTGTGTCAGTCCAGTCAGTGGCCAGTAGTCCCTGAAAGGTCTGATTATTTCATTTTCTCCAGTGCACAGTAACTCTGGTAAAAGGCTGTAAGTCCCTTTGGGGAAGGCTGGGGAAAAGATTAACAATATAAATTTTATCTCTCTCAAGAGGTTTATTGTGAGGAGTTGGCTCATAGGATTATGAAGGCTGAGAAATCCCACAATCTGCCATCTGCAAGCTGGAGACCCAGGAAAGCTGGTGGTATAGTTTTAGTGCAAGTCCTAAGGCCTGAGAACAGGGGCACCAATGATGTAAGTCCCAGTATAAGGGCAGGAGAAGACCAATGCCAAAACTCAAGCAGTCAGAGAGCACAAATTCTCCTTTCCTCTGCCTTTTTAGCCTTTTCAGGCCCTCAACAGACTGAATGATGCCCACCCACATTGGAAAACACAATCTGCTTTACTCAGTATACTTATTCCAATGCTAATCTCTTCTGGAAACACCCTCACTGACACACCTAGATGTAATATTTAATCAAATATCTGGGCATCTTGTGGCCTAGTCAAATTGACACATAAAATTAACCATCACACTTCCATTGCCCCCTTTTACTCCACTGGCTCAGGTTACCACAGCAAGCCTCTCACAATCAGACATTTCAAGGCAAATTGTAGGCACAATCTTTAGGACCATGTAAGGTGACAAGCTACCCCCTGCCCCCAAATTTGATGGCAGTGTCATCAATTCCACCATTCTGTGAGCATCCAATCAGGGATTTACACACTTGCTTCCCCTTTCTAAATACAGCCCCCAAAACCAGCTGGACGTTTTCTTGGGACCTCCCTCCTCACTTGCCTTGGGATGGTGGAGGAAGTTGCCTTGTCCTCTATGAGAAAAAAGAAGCTGCTCAGGGTGAGAGTAGCTGGAGGAGGGACTAGAGCAAGCAAACCCAGGCCTGGGATGTTCTGTCAGGTTTCCCTCCAATTTTTTTTCATGCTCTTGGTCTAACCTCAAGGTAATACCAGAAAAACAGAGTCTGAATTTGTGAGGATGGGAGTAGGAGATGGGACCACAGACCTGTTCCTAATTTGCATATCTAAGTCCAATTTAGAAAATACACAAGGATCTCTCTCCTCTCCAGTTCAGATGCTTTGCTCGAGATCATGTTAAAAAGTTTTTATTAATTTCTGATTTGTTGTTCCTCTGATTTTGCAAGGCATTGTTGGATACTAAAAAAAAGACCCTCTTTCACTTTTAGGAATTTATCATACAGAAATAGTTGTTTAACTATCAAGGACATGTGTAAGAGATGTTCATTTGCTTGTAACTGAAAGTTTAGAAGACTAATTATCCAACAATAGGAGAATGGTTCAATAAATTATGATCCATCTGTGGAGGCAGTATATGGAATAGTGATTAAAAGCATTGGCTCTGTAGCTAGAATGTCTGTCTTCAAATTTTGGTTCTACTATTTACTAACTGTGTGACTAAACCTCAATTTCCATGTCTATAAAATGGAGATACACTAATCCCTACCTAATATAGTTATTGTGTGACTTTGAATAAATTTTTTGTCTGCTTGAAAAAATTTTAAAAATTAAAAAAATATATGATTTATAATGTTATCAGTGACAAAGCTTGAAGTGTTAATATTCTTCACAGGCAACATTGAAAAGCTATCAATATTCAACAGCATTTTACATTTTTAAAGAACCTACATTTTTGATAGGTTAGCTAATATCTAAATCCCAGGTACTCTCCAGACAAGCTGGCCATCTCTAGACATCCACCCAAATCTTGATATTACACATGGGACTATGTCACCAAAGGCCCTTGGCCATTGTTGAATGAGGAGAAAATTCCCCCAGGAGTTTCCATTCTTCCACTTTCCTATTGTTCAGATAAAGGGATTATGAGCTGATCAACCACACAGGCACACTCTCCCCATATCTCAGAGTACTCCTGGTTTCACTCTGGGAAAACAAGGCCTTAAGCTCCATTAGCCATTTCAAGAGTAACAAAGTTTACAGGTGGTGACCCAGCTGCAGGTTTCCATGGCACCCTTTGCATCTGAGCCTTTGCTAGCCCAGGGCTTCACAACCTAGACAATTACCTCAGTTATTCCCTTAAATTGCAGCCTCTCAGAATCTTTATTTTTCTTACAGCCTATGGATTTTCCCTAGAGCCTCAACCAGCTCCTTGTTGACTTTTCTTCAAACTATTTCACTAATCTTCAGGAAACCCCAAGTCATGAGACTAGAGTCTCCTCCCTCCTCAATTACTTTAATGAATGATTTCTCCACATATTCCCTTAACTGAAACAAACAAAAGCAATTCTTCTTTCTGATATCTCTATTCCCTTCTCCCCCATTCTGTCTTATGGAGGCTGTTTATTGTTCTTTATTCAACAAGTTCATCTCTGTCAAATTCTCATTACAGAGCTTCCAGAGTGGTGGTCTGAAAGAGTGATCCCCAAACCTGGGAACTTGCTAGAAAAGCAAATTTCTTCGCTTTACTCCAGACCTATTGAAACAGACACTCTGGGAATAGGGTCCAGCAATTTGTGTTTGAACAAACCTTCCAGGTGATTCTTAAGCACAGTAAACTTTGAGAATCACTCTTCCAGAGCATTACCTTTCTACCCTTGTTTAAATACATTCCTCATTCAAAATTAATGCCATTTTGTTACACCATCCTCTACCTCTCCTGGACAGTGTCATCTACCATTTTCACATTTACCCACATTCAAGGGTTGCATCTTAACTTCCAAGTCATACTTACCTTGGGTGACTTCAGTGTTCAGGGGACGAAGCACCCAATGCCCTAGCCTCAAAGTCCTTGACATTATCTACTCAACAACCTTGACCCACACCATGTGTCAGCAAATAAAACCCAAGGTCATATGCTGAACTTTATCGTCACTTGGAAATGTTCTCCCTCTGAAATCTCAAAGTCCAAAGCCCCAACATTAACATTCTGATCATCCTCTCAATCCTTTACCTCAATGGTATTTGCTCTTTCTTCTTAAAAAAACCCTCAGGTTTTTGCAGCTCCTCTTTTTTCACCTATACCATTACTCTCCTCTAGCCTCATTTCTTTTACTTTCTAGTCTAGACCTCATAATACACTGCTTAAGACCTTTACGTTCAAACAACTTAATTTCCATTCTCCCTCTATACCTACGCTACTAATTTTCAACTTGGATCGTTCTTGCATGATAAAATCTGAACTTCTTTCCATAGCAACTATTTTCTATACTCTTACATTTCAGCTGCTGGGGAAGATCACAAGAATGACAGATTAATGCCACTAACTGCCTCCAATAGTTAGTGGACTCCTCCTGCAATTCCATCAGTAGCAATGCCAATTCTTCACCACATTTAAAACTTTTATTCTCACTCTCCACAGTGGAACAGGTCCCCTAAATCAAAGGCAGAATCAAAGTGCAAGATATTAATTTCCCCAGTTTCTCACTTCTACATCTACAAACGTACTATCTGCAGGCATCTTTGCCTATTTCCTTCCTGTTTCACAGGATATACAATATTCTCCTGCCTCCTTTGGTGTCTTGGTCTAGCAGTTGCCTCCTCTCAGTCTCAGTTTTTCAGGGGCTCCTTCCCGTGAAGTATAGAAACACATTCAAACCTTTCCCATTGATAGAAACAGCATAACCAAAACAAAAACAAACAAAAAATCTCTGAAACCAGCTAAAGCATCATCTCATTCCTTTCATTAGTAATCAGGTTTCTTGAAAAGTTATCCATGTTTTCTGTAAACACTTCCTCAACTTCCTTACTTTTTCAAAACAAAATAATGTACTACTATCACTTCACTGAAACTGCTCTCTCCAAAGTCACCAAAACCCTTCTAAATATCAAATCTAATTGTCTGGAGGACAGCTGAGGAACTCTTTCTGGGTCTTGTTTCTATCTCTCTGGAAAGTCCTACTTGGTCTTTTTCACTAGGTATTATCTTTTTTACTTGCTCATTATATGTTTTTGTTCCACAAGATTTCATCTTTCATCCTTTCCTCACAGTGAGCACTCTCTCCAGGTGATCTCATTCCTGCCTATCTCTTTCACTACTTCCAAATCACTATCTCCAGTGCAGATTCTTCTGAGTTCCAGACCTAGATGTCCTGCTGCCCATGGATTTCTCCATCAAAATTTCTACTAGGCACTACAGACTCAACAGATCCACAACTGGGGTCATAGTCTTCTCCATCAAATCTGCTTCCTGTTTTATTAATCTAAGTGAATGGGGCCACTTAGTCATCCCAGTAAGGAACCCAAAAGTCATTCCTCTACTCCTTATCCCCTTAAACCCTGCTTATTTGATTTTCTTCACTCCCTTTCATACCTTCCTTCTCTTAGTTCAACTAATACATAGTCGTTGTTATAGTTCCGCAACTGTCTTCCTTGTCTCCATTCTAACCTGCTTTTAACCTCAGTCTTTCTACTACTGTTATTTGGTCCCTGTTCCAGTCAGGTAAGTCCCAGGGAAAAGCTGTGTTCAAGAGGCCAAGATGGAGCTGGGTGGTGGTGTGTTGTGTAAGGAAGAGCTTCTTACCCCAAAATTGCATTGTATCATACTAACTCATAAATATCAATATTATGTCCAGAAGGGTGAAGGTCTAAATCAATATCATTAATATAAGGCAGACTGAATGGTGAGACTCAGAGGATGGAACATTGAACGAAATGGGGCAAAGAATCCCAGAAATCTGTTGGAGAGTTTTTGAGTATGTGGTAGGTGTGGATGGGTGAGTTGCAAGGTGGAGCACAGGTGCCCTGTTTATGTGGTTTCTATGATGAGTAATATGAGCCATCTGGAAGCCTTGAAATGATTCTATGGGTCAGAGACTTGCTAGGACTATATTCTAGAAGGAAAATCAGATCATGTCCATTTCCTGCCTAAACTACCATATACTACAGGATAAAATCCAAAATTCTTGCCAAGGTTCACAAAACTCATTGTGATCTGACCCTTGGTTAACTGCACAGCCTCATTTCCATCACTCCCTTAACACATGTGCCCAGACACAGCGAGCTACTTAGAACTTCCTGAAAGTATTAAGCCATTTGGTAACTTAATGTAGGGTGTTTTCTCTGCCTGGAATCCCTGTTTTCTGTCCAGACAGTCTGCTATTCTATGGCTTATTCTTTGAGACCCAACTTAAATAATTCCTCTTCCTTGACCTACTACGTGCTTTTGAGCAGATCTATGACATAATGAAAGATGTGCTTTAGAAAGAGAAATCTATCACTGCAAAGAAAAGACCGAAGGCAGAGACACTAGTTCTACCTGCAGTAATCATAGAATGAAGTAATGGCTGTGTAGGGGTAGAGACATAGCTCTAACCAACAAACTGAAACAAATGCCATGGGCTTTTATGATTATGATGTATTAGAGCAACTGTTTAAATAACATCTATCTGGTATAGTGTGCTATATTTATCCCCCACCAAGTATCTAAATGACATAGTCATTTTAAAATCTACAGTTGGTCTTCTTCGGTACTCTTGATTTTGGAGACCCCCAGCTCACATAATGCCAAACATTAAATTGCTCTCCCATCCAACATTAAATATAATATATTAATGATAAAAAGACTGAATTGAGTTGAAATTGACTATTGAAAAATGTTACATTTTCTTAATGTTGACAACAAACTGATTGTTACATGTTTGTATCATTTTTTTAAATCTTTCCAACCTTTTTATTATGAACATATTCAAACATGGAGAGAAATTTAAAGAAAATTACAGTGAATATCTGTATACTCTCCACCTAGATCCAACAATTTTTATCATTTTACCATAATTATTTCATCACTCACCGATGAACTATCTATACATATTTTATACTGTTGCTGAATCATTTAAAAATAAGTTGCAGTAGTCAGAAGCAGCTGCATAGAAAAGGGAGATCAGCTCGGTGCTTTGTGACCACCTAGAGGAGTGGGATAGGGAGGGTGGGAGGGAGACACAAGAGGGAGAGTATATGGGGATATATGTATAAGTATTAAAAAAATAAATAAGTTGCAGGTATCGTAACACATAGCTCTTAAATATTGGGTTGGCCAGAGAGTTCATTTGGGTTTTTCCGTAAGCTGTTACCCAATGTAAACTAATAAATAATTCTATTATGTCATTCAAAATCCAGTTCTTATACAGTTTTACCCCAATTGTCCCACGAATATCTCTTCTATCTGTTTTTTTCCTAAAGAGGATCCAATAAAGTTTTATGCATTGCATTTGGTTGTTATATCTTGTGGAGGAAATAGGTTTCCATGTTTTGGGGTAGTGTGCCCTGGATCCCATCAATCTCTTTACATGCTTTTAATCTGAAAGAGTCCTCCCTCTGTCTTTTTCTTTTTCTTTTTTCTTTTAACATCTTTACTGGATTATAATTGCTTTACAATGTTGTGTTAGTTTCTCCTATAAAGCAAAGTGACTCAGCTATATACATACGTATATCCCCATATTCCCTCCCTCTTGCATCTCCCTCCCACCCTCCTTACCCCAACCCTCTAAGTGGTCGCAAAGCACTGAGTTGATTTCCCTGTGATATGCAGCAGCTTCCCACTAGCTATTTCTTTTACATTTGGCAATGTATATAGGTTAGTATTTCTCACGTCATCCCAGCTTACCCTTCACCCTCCCTGTGTCCTCAAGTCCATTCGCTACGTCTGTGTCTTTATTCCTGTCCTGCCCCTAGGTTCATCAGAACCTTTTTTTTTTTTTTTTAGATTCCATATATATGTGTTGGCATACGTTATTTGTTTTTCTCTTTCTGACTTACTTTGCTCTGTATAACCACCTCTAGGTCCATTCACCTCACTACAAAAAACTCAATTTCATTTCTTTTAATGGCTGAGTAACATTCCATTGTATATATGTGCCACATCTTCTTTATCCATTCATCTGTCGATGGACACTTGGGTTGCTTCCACATTCTGGCTATTGTAAATAATGCTGCAATGAACACTTTGGTACATGACTCTTTTTGAATTATGGGTTTCTCAGGGTATATGCCCAGTAGTGGGATTGCTGGGTCTTATGGTAGTTCTATTTTTAGTTTTTTAAGGAACCTCCATGCTGTTCTCCATAGTGGCTGTATCAATTTACATTCCCACCAACAGTGCAAGAGGGTTCCCTTTTCTCCATACCCTCTTCAGCATTTATTGTTTGTAGATTTTTTGATGATGGCCATTCTGACCGGTGTGAGGTGATACCACATTGTAGTTTTGATTTGCATTTCTCTAATGATTAGTGATGTTGAGTATCTTTTCATATGTTTGTGGCAATTTGTATTTCTTCTTTGGAGAAACGTCTATTTAGGTCTTCTGCCCATTTTTGGATTGGGTTGTTTGTTTGTTTTTTAATATTGAGCTGCATGCGTTGCTTGTATATTTTGGAGATTAATCCATAAGCAGTTGCTTTGTTTGCAAATATTTTCTCCCATTCTGAGGGTTGTCTTTTAACCTTGTTCATGGTTTCCTTTGTTGTGCAAAACCTTTTAAGTTTCATGAGGTCCCATTTGTTTATTTTTGTTTTTATTTCCATTTCTCTAGGAGGTGGGTCAAAAAGGATCTTCCTGTGATTTATGTCATACAGTGTTTTGCCTCTCTTTTCCTGTAAGAGTTTTATAGTGTCTAGCCTTATATTTAGGTCTTTAATTCATTTTGAGTTTATTTTTGGTATGGTGTTAGGAAGTGCTCTAATTTCATTCTTTTACATGTAGCTGTCCAGTTTTTTTCAGCACCACTTATTGAAGAGGGTTCCTTTTCTCCATTGTATACTCTTGCTGCCTTATCAAAGATAAGGTGACCATATGTGCATGGGTTTATTTCTGCGCTTTCTATCCTGTTCCATTGATATATATTTCCGTTTTTGTGCCAGTACCATACTGTCTTGATTATTGTAGCTTTGTAGTATAGTCTGAAGTCAGGGACCCTGTTTCCTCCAGCTCCGTTTTTAGTTCTCAAGATTGCTTTGGCTATTCGGAGTCTTTTGTGTTTCCATATTAATTGTGAAATTTTTTGTTCTAGTTGTGTGAAAAAGGCCATAGGTAGTTTGATAGGGATTGCACTGAATCTGTAGATGGCTTTGGGTAGTATAGTCACTTTCACAGTGTTGATTATTCCAATCCAAGAACATGGTATACCACTCCATCTGTTTGTATCATCTTTAAGTTCTTTCATCAGTGTCTTATAGTTTTCTCCATACAGGTCATTTGTCTCCCTAGGTAGGTTTATTTCTAGGTATTTTATTCTTTTTGTTGGAATGGTAAATGTGAGTGTTTCCTTAACTTCTCTTTCAGAATTTTCATCATTAGTGTATAGGAATGCAAGAAATTTCTGTGCATTAATTTTGTATCCTGTTACAATTATTAGCAGGATACAATGATTGATGTATATTGATTAGCTCTAGTAGTTTTCTGGTAGCATCTTTAGGATTCTCTATATCTAGTATCATGTCATCTGCAAACAGTGACAATTTTACTTCTTCTTTTCTGATTTGGATTCCTTTTATTTCTTTTTCATCTCTGATTTCTCTGGCTAAAACTTCCAAAGCTATGTTGAATAATAGTGGTGAGAGTGGGCAGTCTTGTCTTGTTCCTGATCGTAGTGGAAATGGTTTCAGATTTTCACCACTGAGAACAATGTTGGCTGTGAGTTTGTCATACATGGTCTTTATTATGTTGAAGTAGGTTCTCTCTATGCCTACTTTCTGGAGAGTTTTTATCATAAATGGGTGTTTAATTTTGTCAAAAGCTTTTTCTGCATCTATTGAGATTATCATATGGTTTTTATCCTTCAATTTGTTAATATGGTATAACACATTGATTGATTTGCATATAAGGAAGAATCCTTGCATTCCTGGGATAAACCCCACTTGATCATGGTGTATGATCCTTTTAATGTGCTCTTGGATTCTGTTTGCTAGTATTTGCATCTATGTTCATCAGAGATATTGGCCTGTAGTTTTCTTTTTTTGTGACGTCTTTGTCTGGTTTTGGTATCAGGGTGATGGTGGCCTCATAGAATGAGTTTGGGAGTGTTCTTCCCTCTGCTGTATTTTGGAAGAGTTTGAGAAGGACAGGTGTTAGCTATTCCCTAAATGTTTGATAGAATTCGCTTGTGAAGCCATCCAGTCCTGGGCTTTTGTTTGTTGGAAGATTTTAAATCACAGTTTGAATTTCAGTGCTTGTGATTGGTCTGTTTATATTTTCTATTTCTTCCTCATTCTTTCTTGGAAGCTTGTGCTTTTCTAAGAATTTGTCTGTTTCTTCCAGGTTGTCCGTTTTATTGACATATAGTTGCTTGTAGTAATCTCTCATGATCCTTTGTATTTCTGCCGTGTCATGTGTTACTTCTCCTTTTTCCTTTCTAATTCTATTAATTTGAGTCTTCTCCCTGTTCTTCTTGATGAGGATGGCTAATGGTTTATCAATTTTGCTTATCTTCTCAAAGAACCAGCTCTTAGTTTTATTGACGTTTGCTTCTGTTTCCTTCATTCCTTTTTCATTTATTTCTGATCTGATCTTTATGATTTCTTTCCTTCTGCTAACTTTGGTTTTTTTTTGTTCTTCTTTCTCTAATTGCTTTAGGTGTTAGGTTAGGCTGTTTATTTGAGACGTTTCTTGTTTCTTGAGGTAGGATTGTATTGCTATAAATTTCCCTCTTAGAAATGCTTTTGCTGCATCACATAGGTTTTGGGTCATCATGTTTTCATTGTCATTTGTTTCTAGGTATGTTTTGATTTCCTCTTTGATTTCTTCAGTGATCTCTTGGTTATTTAATAGTGTAATGTTTAGCCTCCACGTGTTTGTATTTTGTACAGATTTTTTCCTGTAATTGATATCTAGTCTCATAGTGTTGTGGTTGGAAAAGATACTTGATACAATTTCAATTTTCTCAAATTTACCAAGGCTTGATTTGTGACCCAAGATATGATCTATCCTGGAGAATGTTCCATGAGCACTTGAGAAGAAAGTATATTCTGTTGTTTTTGGATGGAATGTCCTATAAATATCAATTAAGTCCATCTTGTTTAATGTGTCATTTAAAGCTTGTGTTTCTTTATTTATTTTCATTTTAGATGATCTGTCCATTGGTTAAAGTCCCCTACTATTATTGTGTTACTGTCAATTTCCCCTTTTATGGCTGTTAGTATTTGCCTTATGTATTGAGGTGCTCCTATGTTAGGTGCATAAATATTTACCATTGTTATATCTTCTTCCTGGATTGATTCCTTGTTCATTATGTAGTGTCCTTCTTTGTCTCTTGTGATAGTCTTTATTTTAAAGTCTATTTTATCTGATATGAGAATTGCTACCCCAGCTTTCTTTTGGTTTCCATTTGCATGGAATGTCTTTTTCCATCCCCTCACTTTCAGTCTTTATGTGTCCTAGATCTGAAGTGAGTCTCTTGTAGACAGCATATGTATGGGTCTTGTTTTTGTATCCATTCAGCCAGTCTATGTCTTTTGACTGGAGCACTTAATCCATTTACATTTAAGGTAATTATCGATATGTATGTTCCTATTACCATTTTCTTTATTGTTCTGGGTTTGTTTTTGTAGGTCTTTCCCTTCTCTTGTGTTTGCTGCCTAGAGAAGTTCCTTTAGGATTTGCTGTAAAGCTGGTTTGGTGGTGCTGAATTCTGTTAGCTTTTGGTTATCTGTAAAGGTTTTAACTCCTCCATCAAATCTGTTTGAGACCCTTGCCGGGTAGAGTAATCTTGTTTGTAGGTTATTCCCTTTCCTCACTTGAAATATGTCCTGCCACTCCCTTCTGGCTTGCAGAGTTTCTGCTGAAAGATCAGATGTTTACCTTATGCAGATTCCCTTGCATGTTATTTGTTGCTTTTCCCTTGCTGCTTTTAATATTTTTTCTTTGTATTTAATTTTTGATAGTTTGATTAGTATGTGTCTTAGCATGTTTCTCCTTGGGTTTATCCTGTATGGGACTCTCTGCACTTCCTGGACTTCACTATTTCCTTTCCCATGTTAGGGAAGTTTTCAACTATAATCTCTTCAGATATTTTCTCAGACCCATTCTTTTTCTCTTCTTCTTCTGGGACCCGTATAATTCGAATATTGGTGCATTTAATGTTGTCCTGGAGGTCTCTACGACTGTCCTCCATTCTTTTCATTCTTTTTTCTTTGTTCTGCTCCTTGGCAGTTATTTCCACCATTTTATCTTCCAGCCCACTTGTCCATTCTTCTGCCTCTGTTATTCTGCTACTGATTCCTTCTCGAGTATGTTTAATTTCAGTAATTGTGTTGTTTATCACTGTTTGTTTGCTCTTTTTTTTTTTTTTTTGCGGTACATGGGCCTCTCACTGTTGTGGCCTCTTCCATTGCAGAACACAGGCTCCAGACGTGCAAGCTCAGCAGCCATGGCTCACATGGGCCCAGCTGCTCTGCGGCATGTGGGATCCTCCTGGACCGGGGCACAAACCTGTGTCCCCTGCACAGGCAGGCGGACTCTCAACCACTGCGCCACCAGGGAAGCCCTGTTTGCTCTTTTGTTCTTCTTGATCCTTGTTAAATGTTTCTTGTATTTTCTCCATTCTGTTTCTGAGATTTTGGGTCATGTTTACTATCATTACTCTGAATTCTTTTTCAGGTAGGTTGCCTATTTCATTTTATTTGTTCTTGTAGTTTCTTACCATGCTACTTCATCTGTAACATATTTTTTTGTCGTTTTTTGTTTTTTTTTTTTTTTTTTTTGATGGGTGATGCTATATTCCTGTCTTACTTGTTTGGCCTGAGATGTCCAGTACTGGAGTTTGCAGGCAGTTGGATAGAGCTGAGTCTTAGTGCTGAGATGAGGACCTCCAGGTGGTCTCACTCTGATTACTATTCCCTGGCATCTGGGGTTCTCTTTTAGTCCAGCAGTTTGGACTCAGAGCTCCCACCACAGGAGCTCAGGCCTGACTTCTGGCCTGGGAACCAAGATCTCACAAGTCAAAGTTCAAAGAAAGTTGGTGAAGCTCTCCTCCATTTGGTGACTCAGGAAACCATGCTCCATCTCTTGTGACACTGCCATCTTAGTATGTGGTTCAATTCCCACTACTCCCCGTCGCAGAACAGAAGGAACCTATACACATCATTTGTGCTCATAGGCTCCTGGGAAGGGCTAGCCACATGGCCATAACCTTTTTTTTCCTTTCCTTTGTGCTTAGTCTGGTTTCACTTGCTCACAGGGTGCTGTGTGCAGAGACCTTGCCCCCGACACCTCAGACCAGAGTTCCTGGTGTGACATGGCTACGCCTGACACTTCAGCTGTTTCTTTTGTTTTTTTCTCGGCAAAATGAAATAAGAAATATGCATAGGCCAAAATCACCATGGCAAAAAAAAGTGCCTTGTAATGAGATTTTATTTCTGTGCTACCAAGGAATAGAGAACTGGTTAAAAGATCAATGACTTCCAGGATTCAGAATAATGTTTTTCAAATAGTAACAAGACTTAGTAATACTAAATGGTAGTTTGCATCTTCCACATTCCTCCTCCTTCCCATATTCAATCATTTCAGTGTTAATATTATATACCAATACAGTCTTCCAGAAAAAAATTATAATTTTTGAACTGACAGGAGTTATTAACAAAAAAGAACATTTTTCACTGGTTCTTTCCATGTACTCTTCTGGGGCTGAAGCACTTAATATGAAAGAAGTCTTGAGGCTATGCCTATTTCTTTCAGCCCTGACTGAGTAGCATAGTTCAAATGTTTAACTTGGCTGTAATATCCTAATGGGATATTTGGCATAGAATCATAGAAAAGTGTGACTCATGAAACAATTGTCTAAAATGATGGAAATTCCTTTACTGTTCTCCTTTAATCTCTCTTGTCTGTGTTGATTGGATTTCCAACTACAAAAGCTGTAATGCCAAGGGAGATTTACCTAGTGCTGTGAAACAAAGAAAAATAAACCTGACAACTTTCAACTCTTCACTATGAAACCAAAGTATATCTACAAGAAAACCAAGGCTTCCTTTTTTTTTCTAGCTGAGAGAAAACAGATTGCATTTCTTGTGGGAAGTTCTTAGAGGCACCCGCACGTTGTGAGCCACTTTCTGAAGTCACAAACAAGATCAAACAACATCCTGCGAAGCCCTGCATATAGTGAAAGAAAAACTACTCCTGTCTCTTGCAGGGAGATCCCCAGGCAGAAGGAGAAACCTAGCCTGCCTATCTCACTTCTATAAGTATCTAGATAAAGGATGTCATTTTCAGAGATGCTTAAGTCTTTTTGCATTATTGGAAATGAAGTATTCCTTTTTTGTGAATTTTCCATTTAACTGAAACATTCCTTTAAGCACCATACTTTATTTTTACCACTATTAATTAAAAGATTTTTTTTAAGTATATGCTGTTTTGCCTTATTAAATAGTACACTGGATAGCATTTACTGCTCGCCTAATGACTTTGGGTTATCATTATGATATCACTTACTAAATTTCATTTTCCTGAGTGGCTTTTCAAATATATAAAGCTATTTCTGTCCACATTTATCTGCCTTAGATAGTTCTAAATCTTGTGGCTTTGCTGTGTGGACTTTAACTGTCACTTACTACTATTTTGTCTTCAAGAAATATTTTATTCTCAGGGAAATTAAGAGACCCAAACAACTGACAGATATATCATGTTCATGAATCAGAAGTCTCAATATTTTAAAGATATCCATTATCCAAAAATTGATATGTAGATTCAATGTAATCTTAATCAAAATCTTAATATGTTCTTTTGTAGAAATTGACAGCTGATTCTAAAATTCTCCATGTAAATGGAGGAGACCCAGAATAAGCAAGACAATTTTTTTTTAACATCTTTATTGGAGTATAATTGCTTTACAATGGTGTGTCAGTTTCTGCTTTATAACAAAGTGAATCAGTTATACATATGTTCCCATATCTCTTCCCTCTTGCGTCTCCCTCCCTCCCACCCTCCCTATCCCACCCCTCTAGGTGGTCACAGAGCACTGAGCTGATCTCCCTGTGTTATGCAGCTGCTTCCCACTAGCTATCTATTTTACGTTTGGTAGTGTATATATGTCCATGCCACTCTCTCACTTTGTCACAGCTTACCCTTCCCCCTCCCCATATCCTCAAGTCCATTCTCTAGTAGGTCTGTGTCTTTATTCCCGTCTTACCCCTAGGTTCTTTATGACATTTTTTTTTCTTAAATTCCATATATATGTGTTAGCGTACGGTATTTGTCTTTCTCTTTCTGACTTACTTCACTCTGTATGACAGACTCTAAGTCCATCCACCTCACTACAAAAAACTCAATTTCGCTTCTTTTTATGGCTGAGTAATATTCCATTGTATATATGTGCCACATCTTCTTTATCCATTCATCCGATGATGGACACTTAGGTTGCTTCTATCTCCTGGCTATTGTAAATGAGCTGCAATGAACATTTTGGTACATGACTCTTTTTGAATTATGGTTTTCTCAGGATATATGCCCAGTAGTGGGATTGCCGGGTCGTATGGTAGTTCTATTTTTAGTTTTTTAAGGAACCTCCATACTGTTCTCCATAGTGGCTGTATCAATTTACAGTCCCACCAACAGAGCAACTTCACAGTTGAATGTATGTAATTTACCAAGTGTTTATTGATTATCAACTATGTGAAAGTCGCTGCCTTGGGGTTAGGAATAGAAAAGTGTAAACAGAGAGGAATGAGACAAATTCTCCATCTCTGAGGACATTATAATCAATGGGAGGAAATTAAATAGAAAAACAGCAAAAAATAACTAACACTAAGTAAAGGCATATTGTATTAAAAGTGAATTAATTCTCCTGAAATTAATTCTTCCTGAGAAAAGTTTTCAAGATAATACTGATTTGTGAATTCTCCTTGAATAGATCAAGGTCTGAAAGTATGAGAGTCAAAGAATTCAGGGAAAAATGAACAGTAGAGTAGGGCTGTAGCAAATGATCCATAGGTTGTATATGGTAGGAAATAATTCTGGAAAGGCAGTTTGGAATTAGATTATGAAGTCTTGGGTTTTACACTAAGGACTTTAGACTTTATTCTCATAATGGCATGGGAGAGGCTTCTGGGGAAGTGAGTGACATGAACTGATTTTCAGCATGGGGACTGAGTAGTTGAGAGAATGGGAGTTTGTATCGTAAAGTAAATCACCCATTTGTTTATTCCACAGACATTGGTTGAGTACCCAATGGTTGCTGGTGATACTGAATCTGATGAGATATGGCTTCTGTGATTGAGAAGCTTCTGGCCTGATGGCGGATATGGTGCCTAGTAATCAATGCTATGATAATGGTAGGACAGGATCGATTTAAATTGGTAGGTAGAGGTGATGATAAAAGAAAGCTATATGGGTCAATGACACGAGTTTTCAAGGACAGGTTCACATTAGCTAGACTTAGATGTGTGTGTAAGGATATGTGTGACAATGGTGGTGGGGTGTGTGTAGAAATTGGGTACTTCAAGCAGAGAGACTTCCATGTATAAATGCATGGACACGTGACATATGTTCAGAAGGAACATGCACCAAATTATTTCCTGTGACTGAACTGAGCTGTCTGTGGTGGATATGGCAGGAAATGAGTCTAGAGAAGAAGGCAGAAACTAAATCATGGAAGGCTTTGGTTGGTCCATGAAGAATTTTTTACTTTAATACTAAAAGTAATGGGGATCTATGAAATTTAGCTAAGAAATGGCATAATCATATTTGAGCTTTAGAAAGATCATGCAGTCATTTGTAAATAGAAGCTAGCCAAACTAGAGGCAAGAAGTCTAGTTGAGAGAGTATTGTGGTTGCCCAGGTGAGGAGTAATGAGACTCTGAATTAGGGCAATAATGGGGTGAAATTGATGGATTGAAGACATTTAAGAGAGTAAAAGCTATGGAATCAAAAGAGAGGTTGGGTTTGTAGGGCTGAGTGAGAGGGAAGGTTCTAGCGGGATGCTTAGTGTTTGTCCTTGAAAAGTAGAAAAGCAGGGTGTCATGCATTGGGATAGGAAATGGAGAATAGAGAAGAGAGGGTTTGGGGAGAAAAATGCAAAATTTAGGATTGGACATGTTGAGTTTAAAGGTGCTTATGGGCCATAGTTCTATAGCCATAAATGGAGCCCTAAGGAGCCCTGGTATTTAAGAGTGGAAAAGAGGGAACTATGAAGGAGAAGAAGGAAGAAAATCAATAGCATGTTGTCCTAGAAGCAAAGAGGACAGAGTTTCACAGATGTGTCAGTGAGCAACAATATCAGATAACATGAGGACAAAAAAACAAAAGAGCAGCAACGTGCATGGAGCTTGTTGGAGATGTTAGAGAGAAGTGTGGTGAAGATAGGAACTAGATTGCTGTGAGTTGAGAAGTGATGAGATCTATAAATGAAAGGAAGAGGAAGTGGCAATTCCCCCCTGCCCTTTTTGTTTTAAAAGAAGCATGGATTCTTATAACAAACCATTGCCATTGATTTGGCATTACAGGGTGATGTTTAAGTATGCATATGCTGATAAAACTGTACAGTTGCTGTGACCATGGCAGCCTCCCTAACCTGAAGTTTGCTCCCTTCTCTGATCTTCAAATGCAATGCAGACAGATGAGGACAGCTAGAAGGATGAGACCCAATTGCCAGAATGGATCAAGTACATGCAGGGGGCAGTGAAAGTAAAGTAATGTTTTGCTGCAGGCAGAACAGCAAACATTAAATGAGCAATTTAAGCATTTGGTTCACATCAAGAAGCAGCAATGCTAAAGAATGGGTAGAGAGAGGGATCCAGAAACAAGAAACATTGGCAGACTGGACCAAGTGGACCCGAAATATTTCAAAGCTTTTGAGATTAAATGCTAGTTCATGTCTGAGTAATATAAAACTAGTAGGCCATGGCTTGAGGCCCATAGCATCATTCTTAAGTAGGAATTCTGGGAAAAGCCCCAGGGGTTCTCTCTCTGGGTTAGATGAAGCTGCCTGCCCCCAAGCATGCAAATAATAATAAATATGTTTGGTCTTCTACCAATTTACTAAACTATAAGCTTCTGGATGCCAGGAAACCTGGGAGAGCTGGGTTTGTTTTCAAAATCATCATCATCATGTTTTTGATAATTGAAGATACAGGCTTATTGGAAAAGAGAAATGTTTAATTACTGAAATATGTAGAAAGTGAAAGTTTCCCCATAATCAACCACCCCCATAACCACTGTTAATTAGTATATCTATACAATTAATTGGGTCTTTACAAAAATAGGATAAAGCTATATATGTTTTGTGACTTTGTGATTTCGGTTAAGAGGGTCTTTTATGTCAGTACATAGAGACAGTTTTCAGGCTTCAGCTTCTTCCTTAACAAACCAACAAAAACAAAACTTGTATTACATAGTGTACAGATTAATGAAATTATTTTAACGAATTCCTGTCAATAGATATGAGGGCTGTTTCTGGTCTTTCACAATTTCAGACAGACTGTAGTAAGTATTCTTGTGTGTGTATGTGCATGGGCATTTCTATTGGATATATGTCTCAGAGTCAAATCACCTCTATTTCTAAAAATACATTTTAAAAAGTATGTATATTTTGCCAAACTGCCCTGGGGTAGCTATTAAAGGAGCTGAAAACAGTATCTGTAGCAGGGGTTCTCATCTTGGATTCCATGACCTGTGGATATGATAAGAGTGTCTGTGAACTGCAGTAGGAAAAAAATTTGCGTCTTCATTTTCTGTAACCTCTAACTGAAATTTAGCTTTCCTTTCAATTATTAATGGTAACAACAAACCACAGTATATTAGCAGTAGTTGTGATTTTGTCAGTAATAGAAATCACAGATATTTTCATTGTTGTTGCCAATATCTTGAAGTATTGTTTATGCTTTTCACTACTTTAAAATGATGGTAGTTATAATTCCTGCCAGTATATCTTTTTATTTAATGTGTTTAAAAAGAAGATGTATTTCAATATCACAGATTTTTGAAAATTGATAAATATTTCAATATATTTGTTTCCTTTGTAATATTGTATAGTTTATGCTTTTAAAAGCATTTTTATGAGAAATGGTCCACAGTCTTCACCATACTGTCAGAAACTGTGGCACAAGAAAGTTCAAATTCCTGTGACTTAGAGGCACAGTATAAGAAGTGAGAACTATAACAGAATTAATAGTAAACACTTATGGTGCTATGACAAGCCAGATGCTGTTCTAAGTTTATTACTTATATTAACTCATTTAATCTTTACAACAACCCAGTTGAAATAATCTATTTTCATTTTCAGGCGAAGAAAATAAAGCACAGAAAGGTTAATTTGCCCAAGGTGACAATACTAAGCCAGTTATGTAGCCAGGCTGGGACCTCAGCAGTGCACTTCAGGGTCTTTGTACTTACCTACTTGGATAAGCTGGAATTCAGAGAAAAGTATCTGGATATGTGATATAGTGAAGTCAGTTACTTTACCCAGTCACTCTGACTTCACACCCTGACCTGAGAACTATGATTCTATATATGCACCTTTACCCACTGTGTTGATGGAAACATGGGAGCAGGATACATAAAGGAGATGACAGAGAGATCACAGACTCCCTGCTTCTGAATATAGTTTATATCTTCTTACCTACAGTGATTCTCATTAACTCATAAATTCATTTATTCCACAAATATTTTGACCCCTGGTGTACCAGGTACTTTCCCAGGCACTGGGATGTAACAGAGATTCAGAAAGATACAGTTCCTGCCTTTCTAGTTCTCATACTTTGGTGAGGAAATTGAGACCAAAAAAAACAAAAAACAAAAAAACATATCCACAGCAACAAACAAAATGAAGATCATTTCATAGAGAGATAAGTGCTATGAAGATGATAAAGCAGGGTAATGGGATAGAGCAACACAGGCAAGGATGGGAGATACAACTTCAGCTGAGTCATCAAGGAAAGCTCTACTGCAGGGTGGCATTTGGGCTGAGACATCAGAGATTTGGAGGAGCAAAGCTCTGCAGAGATCTAAGGGACAGTGACCACACCATGGTCAAATGTCTGCATGTGTGAAGGAAATTGTTGAGACACAATAGGGTCATGGTAGAGGAATGGGTAGTGAGAATGGGCCACCTTCTAGGGAAGATATCTTCACTGATCAACTAGCAAAGGAAGACACTTTGAACCTCCCTCTCTCATACTTTCTCAGCTGGAATTTCTCACCATCAGAGCCAGCACTTATGAATCCCTGGTGGTATTAGGAATGCTCTTGGGGAGTATCAAGTCAGACCTCTCTTTCACTAGCTTTCTGCCTGAACTCTTTTTCACTTGACACTTTTTCACCAGAACGTACATGCCTGTACATGTTTTCAAGTTCTTCCCTCCCCCAGGGACTGAGGGAGAAAATACCAGGAAGGAAAGAGATTTTGCCATTTACAGAATACTGACAACATACTGTCACCCCAAATAGGCAGACTCATTTCCAGAAAAGTGAGTCTGTCCACAGTTTTGAGTTTCAGTTCTGTTTTGTTGTCTCACCACTGACCAATCTTCTGCCAACAGAGGGTGGATTGGCTTTAGTGGAAATAGTTACTTCTACTATAAATATAAGAAAATCAAAGTAAAAAATACAGAATGGAAAGAGAATGTTCAAACGCGCAAGAGAATGCCACCTTAAAGGTAAGTGTTGGTTAGAAAAGAAACAAGACTAAAAAGAATTAACTGGTGAGTCTGTGTTAAAATAATGAAGTTTAGATTAGCAAATCTAAGATGGTCTATGCATCATACAGCATGACAAGAAAACAGAGTTGTTGAATGTGTTTCACCTATTTTCTGAAAGCATGGACGAAAATGGGAAAACCAGTTTGGACCCTTGCTAATAGAGAGCCATAGAATGAAAGGGCTGGAAAATATCTTGGAGATATTTATCCCAATCTCCATATTTTATTGATGAGGAAATGGAGGTCTGGGGAGCTTGAACGACTTACTCAAGTTACACAGGAGCTTTATGACAGACCCCAAATAAGAATTTGGTCTCCTGGCTCCAGCCCAGGTTTCTTGCTGCATGGGTCACTGGCTCTCTGCTTGTCCTTTCCTTCCTTCATTTGGCATTGGTAATTTTACGCCATGATAAACTCTTCTTTGGCTCTCCTTCCCTAGGTTGAATGACCCAGAAATAACTTCAGACACTCAATTCCATCTGACTTTCTCTGAGCCTGATTCTTGTATAAGGGCAGCATTGTGGTACTTAAGGTATTTAAAAGAATGATGGAGTTCAAGTCAGAAGAATGAGGTCCAAATCACTTACCAGCTATGTTGCATAAACAATTACTACTCTAAACATAATTTTTAAGCTATTAAATGAGCATAGTTTATTATTCCTACATACCTCAATGACTAGGGTCAAGTAAGAACTGAATAATTCCTAAAGTAAAAATGGTAATGGAGTAGAAAAGTTGCTGAGGACTTCTGAGTAGCTAACAATCTCACTTTAAAAAAAAAAAATTTATGTATTTATTTATTTATTTTTGGCTGCGTTGGGTCTTTGTTGCTGCACGCAGGCTTTCTCTAGTTGCGGCGAGCGGGGGCTACTCTTCCTTGCGGTGCGTGGGCTTCTCATTGAGGTGGCTTGTCTTGTGGAGCACGGACTCTAGGCGCATGGGCTCAGTAGTTGTGGCTCCCGGGCTCTAGAGCACAGGTTCAGCTAGCTGTGGCGCACGGGCTTAGTTGTTCTGCAGCATGTGGGATCTCCCCAGACCAGGGCTCGAACCTGTGTCTTAACCACTGATTCTTAACCACTGTGCCACCAGGGAAGTCCCAATAATCTCACACTTTATCATCACACCCATTTAATAGAAAGCATATGGTAACTGAAATAATTAAAAAAGTAAATAACAATATAGAAATTTCCACAAATAAATGAAGTTCATCATAGACAATTAATAAGTGACAATGTTAGCTAACCCAAAAGTCCAAGGTGCTCTTCTGAAGACATTTTAACCCTGAATGAGATTTGCACTTTAAATCAAAATAAAGTATTTGACTTGAGAATAGATACTCTGATGATTTTTAAACATTTATGTGTCTATCCACTACAATACTTATCAGAGTATCTTGTGTATACCACATGTTCAGTGTATATTTGGTGAATTTATATAAATTAAAGTCAAACTCAAAAGAGCTCATCAGAAACTATTCAGCTGTAGGTCTTTAGGTACTAACATTAGTCCCTAGGGGTGGCAGTGAAAATAAATGTGTAGAATAAATTTTACAAATAAATTTAAAATTAATTAAATTCTCATTCATTTTTATGAATACTTAAGATCAAATTAATGATTTATGTTTTGTTGTCTTACTTTTGACATCTTTATAAAAATATAATTCATATATCAAAAAACTGTACATTTTAAATGGGTGAATTCAGTAGCTTTTGGTAGAGTCATAGAGTTGTGCAGTCATCTCCATAGTCTGGATTTAGAGTATTTTTATCTCTCCTACAATAAATCTCACACTCCGTAGTAGTCACTCCCCATTCCCCTGATGTGACCCTAGGCAACCACTAATCTAAATCTCTACAGATATGCCTGGTATATTACATTGATTGATTTTCTACATTAAACCAACCTGGAATTGGGGAATTATCCCAGGAAGATAATTCTCAGGTGGTTATGAAATATAATCCTTTTAAAATGTTGCTGGATTAAGTTAACCAGTATTTTCTGAGAATTTTTTGCATCTATATTTATAAGCATATTGGCCTGTAATTTGCCGGGGTGGGGGGTTGTTTTTGTTTCTCGTGTGATGTCTTTGTTTGGTTCAGCTATCAGGTAATATTTGTCTCATGGAGTAAGTTGGGAAGTGTTCCCTCCAATTATATGTTTTTGGAAGAATTTGTGAAGGATTGGTATTAGTTCCTCTTTAAACATGGTAGAATTTACCAGTGAAACTATACACTCCTGGGTCGTTCTTTGTGAGAAGTTTTTAAATGACTAAATCAATCTCCTATTATAGGCGTACTCAATAAAAGTATAACAAGAAAGATTTGAGATCTTTATTATGTGTTCAAAATAGACATTTACAGCTGTAAATTTCCCACTGAGCCCTTCTTTAACTGCATTCCATAAGTTTTGGTATGCAGTGTTTTCATTTTAATTCACGAAAAGTTTTTCTAATCTGCCCTGTTATTTTTTTGACTCATTTATTCAGGAAGATTAATTATTTTTACATATTTATGGATTTCCCAAATTTCCTTTGTTATTAATTTTTAATTTATTTTAATTTTGGTCTGAGGATATACTTTGTGTAACTTCAATCCTTTTAAATTTATTGAGACCTATTTTATGGTCTGTACTGGAGAATGTTTCATGTGCACTGGAGAAGAATGTGGATTCTGCTATCATTGGGTGGAGTGTTTTACAGATGTCTGTTAGTGTTTTATAGTCTTGTTCAAGTCTTTTATTCTCTTGTGGATCTTCTGCCTAGTTATGTTACCTATTATTTAAACTGAATGTTGAAGTCTTCAACGACTATTGAATTATCTCTCTCTCTCCCATCAGTTCTTTCAGATTTGATTTCATGTATTTTGGGCCTCAGTTGTTAGGAGAATGTATGTTTATAATTGTTACATATTCCTGATGGAATGACCCTTTCATCATTATACAATTTCTCTAGTATCTTTAGTAACATTTTTTTTGTTTTAAAATTTATTGTCTGTTATTAGTAAAACCACTCAAACTCTTTTTTAAAATGTCTTTTTCCACCCTTTTACTTTCAACCTACTTGTAGCTTTGATCTAAATTGTGTTTCCTGTAGATAGCATATAGTTGGTTCTTTTTTTTCTATTTTTATTTTATTTTATTTTAAATTGAAGTATAGTTAATTTACAATATGTGTTAGTTTCAAGTGTACAGCAAAGTGATTTTTATATATAAATAAATAAGAACATATATATATATGTATACATATATATGTACTTTTTCAGATTCCTTTCCATTATAGGTTGTTACAAGATATTGAGTCTAGTTCCCTGTGCTATACAGTAGGTCCTGCTATTTACCTATTTTATATATAGTAGTGTGTATATGTTAATCCCAAACTCCTAATTTATGCCCTGCCCCCTACCTTTGCCCTTTGGTAACCATGAGTTTGTTTTCTATGTTTGTGGGTCTGTTTCTGTTTTGTATATAAGTTGATTTGTATCATTTTTTTTTAGATTCCACAAATAAGTGATATCATATGATACTTGTCTTTCTCTGTCTGACTTACTTCACTTAGTATGATCATCTATAGGTTCAACCATGTTGCTGGAAATGGCATTATTTCATTCTTTTTTATGGCTGAGTAATATTCCACTGTATGTGTGTGTGTGTGTGTGTATATATATATATATATATATACCACATCTTCTTTATCCATTCATCTGTCAATGGACATTTAGGTTGCTTACATGTCTTGGCTACTGTAAATAGTGCTGCTATGAGCACTAGGGTGCATGTATGTTTTTGAGTTAGAGTTTTCTCCGGATATATGCTCAGGAGTGAAATTGCATGATCACAAGGTAGCTCCATTTTTAGTTTTTTAAGGAACCTCCATACTGTTCTCCATAGTAGTGGTACCAATTTACATTCCCAACAACAGTGTAGGAGGGTTCCCGTTTTTCCACACCCTCTCCAGCATTTATTATTTGTAAACTTTTTAATGATGGCCTTTCTGACCAGTGTGAGGTGATACCTTACTATAGTTTTGATTTGCATTTTTCTCATAATTAGCTATGCTGAGCATCTTTGCATATGCCTTTTGGCCATCTGTATGTCCTGAGAACTTCTTTATAGCATTTCTTATAAGTCAGGTTAGCTAGCAAATTGCTGAAATTATCTCATTTTTTTCTTTAATCTGAGAATGTCTATTTTGCCTTCATTTTTGAGAGATAGTTTTGCTCATTGTAAGATTCTTAGTTGAGGAATTTTTTTACTTTCAGTATTTTGAATATGTCCTCCTACTGCCTTTCTGACCTCCATTGTTTCTGATAAGATGTCAGCTATTATTAGAGTTCTCTTCTGCATAATGAGTTGTTTTATTCTTACTGCTTTCCAGGCTTTCTCTTTATCCCTAGAATTTAACATTTTATTATGATGTGTCTGAGTGTGGATCTCTGTGTTTAGGATAAAGTAAGATACTTGGAGTTAATAGCGCTTATTGGATATGTAGAATATTTCATTTTGTTTTTATCAAATTTGAGAAATTAAAAAAAATTGGGGTTAGGCATTATTTCTTTGAGTATTTTTTCTGTCCTTTTCTTTTTCTCCTCTTCTGGTATTCTCATTATATATATATGGTAATATTCTTGATGGTGTCCCAAATCTGTCTGAGATTTCACTTTTCCTTTATTCTTCATCTTTGTTATTCAGGTTGTATAATCTGTATTGATCAACCTTTAAGTTTGATGATTCTTTCTTTTGTTGGCTCAGATTTACTGTTGATTCCCTCTAGTGAATTGTTCATTTTGATTATCAAACATTTTAACTACAGAATTTCCATTTGATCTCCATTATAATTTCTGTTGATTTTTCTCTATTTGATGAGACCTTGTTATCATACCTTCCTTTAATTCTTTAGAAATGGTTTCCTTTATTTTTGAAAATATTTATGATGGCTGTTTTGAAGTGATCATCTGCTGAGTCTACCATCTGGGCCTCTTCAAGGCAGTTTCTATTACCTGCTTTAATTCCCTGTGTATGGATCACAGTTTCCTGTGTCTTTCCAAGTCTTATAATTTTTGGTTGAAAGCCGGACATTTTAAATAAAATAAGTAGGAACTTTGAATACTGACCTCCACCCCACCCCCCGGGGCTTGATCTTGTTATTGTTTGCTTGGTCATTTATTTGTTTAGCAACTTTGCTGAACTAGCTCTTGGCAGTTTATTACCTTCCCCAGTGGGCAAAAAGCTCTCATATCCCTGCTTAATTTTTTTTTTTTAAAGCTTGCAGAATTTTTTTTTTAATTAATTTATTTATTTTGGGGTGTGTTGGGTCTTTGTTGCTGTGCGCGGGCTTTCTTTAATTGTGGCAAGCGGGGGCTACTCTTCATTGCGTTACATGGGCCTCTCACTGCGGTGGCCTCTCCGCTGCGGAGCACGGGTTCCAGGCTCGCGGGCTTCAGTCATTGTGGCTCGTAGGCTCCAGAGCGCAGGCTCAGTAGCTGTGGCTCAGGAGCCTAGTTGCTCCACGGCATGTGGGATCTTCCTGGACCAGGGCTCAAACCCGTGTCCCCTGCATTGGCAGGCAGACTCGCAACCACTGCGCCACCAGGGAAGCCCCTCCCTGCTTAATTTTTTTTTTTTTTTTGCAGTACGCGGGCCTCTCACTGTTGTGGCCTCTCCCGTTGCGGAGCACAGGCTCCGGACGTGCAGGCTCAGCGGCCATGGCTTACGGGCCCAGCCGCTCTGTGGCATGTGGGATCTTCCTGGACCAGTGCATGAACCCGTGTCCCCTGCATCGACAGGCGGACTCTCAACCACTGCGCCACCAGGGAAGCCCCCTGCTTAATTTTTTAAAAAATCTTTTAGTCTGGTTACCTAAGGATTGCCCCTACTTCAGCATAGGCCATTTATTTGTCAAAAATTGTGCTTAAGCTTCCTTTGCCAGTTATATTTTTTCCTTTTACCACTGGATGTATGTATGGCTTGGAAGCTGCTATAAAGATTCAAGGAGTTTACATTTTTGCCCCCACATTCAACCAGGGACTAGTAGCTTGGATTTTTTTCTCTCCAGTTACTCCTGACAAGGCATGGCCTTGAGCATGCATTCAGTCTTCCTGACTGTCAAGGATGGGAATGATTTTGTTTTTAAGCCTGGTTTCCTAGGAGTTGCTCTGGGTCTTCATGGCTTATTGTTCATTCAGTGTTTGGTCAGAGGTTGTGTTTATGCTCCTAGTGCCAGTGAGATTTTGTTGATCGATCTGTGTGTAGCTTGGGGGAATGTTTTCAAATCTGCCTCATGTCCTGCTCTGATGTTCCTGAATGGGTACAGCCTAATTCACGGGCACAGTCTTCCTGAACCCCAGAGTTTACTATAATCCTAGGAGAGCTCTTTTTGGCTATTTATTTCCCTGGTTCTCTTTGTTAAACTTCTGATTTTTCTGCCATTTTGCTTGTTTCTGCTATTATGAAGATATAGTCCCCATTCAATTGTTCTCCACCAAGATCTTCATTGTCTTTGACAATGCCATGAGGCCTGACATTCTCAAAACACTGTTACAAATATTGTTAGTCCCCTCAGGCAAAGCTATGGAACTTTGTCCTGGCATCCTATGTTTCCTCCCTGGGCACAACCTCTGCTCTGATAAATCAGAGCTGTAGGTGTCCCTCCTTTCTCTTGAAGTGATACCCCTCTTCTCTTAGCAGGCTCTTGAGGGAGATTTTAGCCCCAGGTCTTGTCAGCTTGCCCCTCTTGGTGTAGGACATCTGCTCTAAAGGCAAATTGGTTCAAAAGCAGTGGGGTCTCCCAAGTTTTGGCCTGCCATGCCTAGAGTAGCACTTCTACCCCATGAGTAGGGGTTGAATGGGGAAAGGGAGCCCTAGTCCTCTTGGACCTGCATATCTGGAACAGAGCTTTTTCAGCATGGGGTTAAGAGAGATGAAAAATACAGGCAACCTGCCCCTCCCAGGATAAAACCATAGTCCTAGACTGGGAGCTGTGGAAAGAGGGAGCTTCCATCTTCTTGCTTGTATACTACTCAGGATAGAACTTCTATAACACAGAAATGAGGGATGGGGCAGTAACTGAGTGAGTCTTGGCTCATCTGCTACAGTCTCTTGCTGTTCTTACCAAGATGTGGTGGGTTTTTTGTTTTTTGAATCGAATATTTCTCCATTTGCCAGATGCCATTAGGACAATATCCAGAGATTTTTAAAATTGGGTTTTTTGTTTTGTTTTGTTTTTAGTAATTTTCTCTAGTTACATCCTTTTTTGTTGGGCAGAGTCAGCTGTGTTCCTGATTCTACTCTTCGGGAAGTTGGCCCTTTTATATTTTTAACTAAATAAATGTGCTTTTAACCCTTTGTTATTAATAATAATATTCTTGGGTAAATGACTTCTCTGTGTCTCTGTTGAGTGGCAGTGTTCTTTACCTGTGCAAGATAATCTGTATTATCTAATAAAAATAACAAACCGATCAAATATGTACTGAAGTAATAGTGGGGGACTAGCAATAAAGAAATGCTAAATTTCATAGAACTCTGAATTTCTATAAACTCGGATATTTGAATTAATGTTTTCCTTTGTAGCTGTTGGCAAATCACACAGTCTATTGGGTACTTCATTTATTCAAGTGAAGGTGATAATCCTGAGTTGCTCAGAATGTAATTATGAAGACTGATTGAGGAGGATTGTTGAAAGATGGTAGGGTTGTTGAAAGATGGTGGAATCCGATCAGACTGACTCGATCAAAACCTGGACTCTGTCACTTACTGTAAGCATTATGTTGTTAATTAACCTTTTTAGGCCTCCGTTTTTGTTGTTGTTTACATGTAAAATGAGAGCAATAACAACTATTTCAAGCAAATATTAGTATTAAAATAATTTATACAAGTGCGTCGTACATTGTTTTCTATAGAGTAGAATAAAGGTTGCAAATTATTACTATTTTTTATTATTATTAGGTATTATTAAGACTAATATTAAGAATAATAAGAAATCCTTTAGGTAGTAAATCATATAAATACCCCAACTCTATCAATTAGGATGCTTTGGCTCTAAGTAACAGAAAAATCAGCTCAAAAAATTCTTTCTTTCAGGAAATCTAGAGGGAGGGGAGTTTCAGGGTTGGTTAAATTAATGGCTCAGAGGTGTCATCAGGAACCAGATTTATGCAGTCTTTTAGTTCTTCAATCCTCAGAGTTTTCCTTGTTGTCTTAGGTTGATTCTTTTCAAGGCACAGATGGCAACTACAGTTGCAAGCATCACATGCAGGTTGCAATGTCCATAGGCTGAAAAGAAATTGACTCTCTTTATTCCTTTTTAAGGACAAAGACGACTCTCCTAAAAAGTCCCTAAGAAGCTTCCCCTCAGTTCTCATAAACCAGAATTTTGTCACATGCCCGTTGTTAATATATCATTGGTAAAGGGTTGAGATTACCCTTAAGGAAATTAATAAAGATTTACCCCTCTTCCTCAGGCTATTAGAGAGGTTTAACATCTCTGAAAGCAGATTGTATTCTAGTACCTGAGTATAATTGGGTTTCTGTGGGCAAGGGAGAAGAAGAGAATGGATTTGGATAGATAATCAATAACATCTAGTACATCTGTGCTAGGCATTAGGGGACTTAGAGATCAATAAGATACTTTATTTTCAAGGAAATTATATTTATTAATAATATTATGAAAAAATAATATCATGACTACAATTGTCCATGATAACTGATACATTGCCCTGTCAATGTCTTTGAAGCCATGGGTTTAAAAGAAAATGAGACATTAACTAAACTTGTTGACTCTCATACAAACTCATCTCATTTCCTTTATTCTCACCAAGACATTCTGTTTAGCCAGCATTGCAGATACAATCAATCAAATTGTCTAAAAACAATAAAGGGAAATTTGAAAACTATCCCTCAATGATGGGAAAGTATCACTAATATCTAGAAAAGTTAAGTTTATTTCATCTGTAAAGAAACTAATTCATGTTGATTTGAAGAATCATCACTTGATATTCCAGACTGTTTTGAAGAAATCACTCAGGGTCTGTCTAGTGGCTCAGATCTTCCAAGTTTCTACCCACAGAGTAACACATTCTGTCAAGTAGGCATCTGAAAGTTTTACAGAAAATAATAATAGAGATTTAGTTCTGTTTTGAATGAACACCTAAGAAAGTCCATTTTTGACTGTAGTTGGGGGTAGAGAATACAGTTGAAAGTGGTTTTAATTTTAGTGTTTTATACTTGGTAGTGGATTGGAGAGAGAAGTGCCAGTGTCTAGATTTATGAAGCATTTACTATTTGTCCATGATTTCTAAGTTTATTCATTCAACAAACTGCACAGCTAAGTAGCTCACATATGTTCTATATTTTTGTAGGAAATGATGAACCCCACAAAGTAAAAGCCCTTCAAGGACTTTAATATAATCATATAGTTATAATACAAAAAAGCAAGTGATAAGACAGTTCCTGCTATAGGACTTATACAGAAAGAACACAATAAACAAGAGATGCAACAAAGAAAGATAATGATAGATATAAACATAATGATACATTGCACATACACATAGACATATTCATCAGATATTTATTGGGTCTTTGCTACATATAAGACACTATGCTAAAAAGAAACAAAGAGAAAGAAAACATTCCTGGGCTCAGAAAATTTACAAGATCACAAGAGAGATAACCTGCATACTTAAAGTACTAAAAACTAAAAAGAAAAAAATGAATAATTTTTAATAAAAATAACAAATGCATACATAGGGGTTATTATCCGCCAGGAGCTACCCTAAGCACTTTACATACACTAACTCATTTAAACTTCACAAACTGCACTAAAGTAGATAGTATTATTATCCCCATATCACAGAGGAGGAAACTAAGGCACAGAAATAACTTGCCCAAGGTTGCATAACTAGAAAGCGGGTGAATTTGGACTATAGCCCAGGCATTCTTTCTCCAGAGTCTATGCTGTACATGGTGCTTCATAATTATGTGCAAGGTAACCACAGAATTTCTATACAGGACAGAACAAGATATAGAATTTGACATTTTAAGAAGATATAAAGAAAATACTTGGAGTCTTCAGAGAAACGAGATATTGTTTCTAGTTCAAAGGATAAAATATGCCTTTCTGAAAGAGAGAACATTTGGAAGAATGTGGAGGATTTAGGCATGAAGGATTTAGGCAGGGACAGCCTTTGGGGGAGGGTAATAGAATTGAGAAAGTACAAGGTGTTATAAGGGAGTGAAGGTTTTTTCAGTGTAGTTGGAATATAGTTGGTTAAAGGAGATTAACTGAAGATTAAAGTGGAAAGAATCATAAACTGTTAGGGCTGGTGATGCCTTAACCATCAGTTACTCTAGCTCCCTTATTTACTGACAAAGAAAACGAAACCCAGAGAGAGAGAGAATGACTGGAGCATCACCCTGGTGGGGCTATGACTGGCAGAGCCTGGACCAGAGCTCTGTTCTACTGACCCGCTAGGCCAGGAGTTTTCTTATTCCACCAAATTATAGGAGCAGATCAAGGAGAAACTTTATATGTAAGTAACAGTAAACTACTAAAGGATTTTGAGTAGGGAAAGAAGACCTAAATTTGAATCCCAAGTCCTTAACCTGCCAGTTGTGTGATTTGCGAGGATATTACTTAACCAGTTTAAATTCAGTAGGTTGAGCTGTAAAATGGGGAAAATAAAATGCCTATGTCATAGGGTTGCTTTGAGAAGTCGATGAGGTGTCTTACACGTTGTAATAGTAGGTCCTAAAAAAATAGTGAAATCAAAATTTCTTCTCCCTTCCTTTCTTTCTATTCTTTTTTTTTCTTTTTTTTGTTTTGTTTTAGTAAACTTTCCTTTTCCACCCCCCACTTCTTCTTTTTCTTCCTCTATCAAATAGAAGGGTGGGGAAAGGCAGACACTGATCCTCCCCACACCTACCTGCAATGTGCTCCTGCCCAGGATCTGCACCTCTTGGCCTGAAGTTTGCCTTGGAAGCATGCTATGCCCAAGCTCATGGCAGACCAAACATACCAGAATGCCCATAATCCGCCCCCCAGAGAAGCCCTCAAACAATGGCTGAAGAATTGGGTTGGAGAAATTCGTCAGCTTCTTCCTTGACACACTGGTTAAGCTTCCTCTGAGGCACAGGTTCCAGGTCGTTTCCCAGGGTTTCCCCCAGAATTGATCTCAGTGCCCTCTGGGATAGCACACCCTTCATTGGCTGCCTTCCCTTCCCTGACTCACTTCTTCATTCCCCTGTCAACCTTTCAAATAAACTACTGGCAAATGATTATTTGTGTGCTTTGGGAGGAATTCCACACTTAGATGGGACGGGATCATAAATGATGGAACTGGGTCCTAGAAGATCAGGGAGGAATGGGAATAAAAGCATAGATTCCCCTAGTCCAGGGGAAGAAAAAGGACATTTTCAGGGTTGATACTGGCAGTTTACTGACAGCCAAGCTAGCTCTCTTATCTATGTTATCCTGCCCTCTCATCATTTCTTGACATTCCAGGGCTGAACAACATAATCTCAGAAGTCTCATTATAATGTCTACTGGGAAATCCTGAATGGCCTGGCTCCTGGGCTGACCTTTCTTTCCCAAGGCTGATAACCTCTCGGGTTTTTTTTATTTTGGTTTGGTTTGGTTTGGTTTTTTTGCGGTACGCGGGCCTCTCACTGTCGTGGCCGCTCCCGCTGCGGAGCACAGGCTCCGGACGTGCAGGCTCAGCGGCCATGGCTCACGGGCCCAGCCGCTCCGCTGCATGTGGGATCCTCCCGGACCGTGGCACGAACCCGTGTCCCCTGCATCGGCAGGCGGACTCTCAACCACTGCACCACCAGGGAAGCCCCCTCTCTGGGTTTTTGATAGCAGAACGAGGAGGAAGCCACCAGTGCTAATATGCGCCGTGATTCTGGGAACAAGGGTATTCCCAATACACAAACACCAATAACTGTCATTTTCAGAATTACTGTGGTGGTGCTGGTGATAAAGGCACCCCAGAGTAGTTGCCTGCTTATCTAGATGACAGTCAGTTTTCTGGAACTATGTAGATGGGTCTGGGCCAGGAAGAGGCTTTCCTCTGAGGCTGCAAGAGATTTGCCAACAAAAGCAAAGAACTCTTGTAGCCTAGCCCTACCCTTACACCGAGGAGAGTGCTGCCAAGGCTGGTCTTTGTTCCCTACCTAGAATCTCCAGTTTCACACATCCATCTCCCAATTAGACCTTCTTTGTGCTACAAGGCAGAATCCAAGAGAGCTTGTTGTGCACAATGCAGACAGGAGGAAGGGATATCTTCAGCAGACTCACATGAAAATATCTTTTAAGAGTCTAGAGCACTAGGAGAATGAAACCAACTGGTGTCCAAAAGGACCTTTTAACAGTCCAGGGAAACAAAGCCATTCAAGTTTCAGGGATTGTCAAGGCTAGACTTTCTGAGGAGATTATCACTAATATGGCCTCTGTGTCCAGATGATGATGAAGTCGTTTTCATGCAGTAAATACCTAGACTACACAAATAATGTGAGAAATAGTTTTCTAACACATTGAGATTTGAAATATGACCTGTGTTTGAAATTTAAAATGGGGGTACAAATATGGGCAAATTGAAAGTAGATAATTTTCTAAAAATCAATTGGTTGAAAACAATTGTTAAAATCAGGATATTGGTCAAAAATGGATATTTCCAATCTCGGCAACTTTTCGCTCAGTGATGCTTACCACTTCATTACAAAAACCATTTGTTCACAAATGGGGATAGCACTCATCGTGTATTGAGTATTTAGGGTGAATAGTAAAATAATGAATATGATTATTGGAAAACTAAATTAATTAAAATGATCTATAAAGTATTTTCAATCTCTTTATTTCTTATTCCACTCCTAAAACAACACACTGAACTGTAATTAATGCTCTTTCTAAAAATATTTGACAAAAAGAGAAAAAGAAAATAAAATCAGGCATTCATTTGTTCCTTTGGGAAGTTTAATTTCTTTATAAAGAATTGTTTGTCACAATTCCTTATGTTACAAAAAGTCAGGGAAATGTAGTTAAGTATCAACTGAAAGTAGACAAAATGGCTTTTAAAATGTGTTTTTAAAATTTTTAAATTACTCTAGGTTGCTTAAATATTAGTAGTATATGAACAAGTGGTTAGACACTTTAAATGTTTACCAATTTATTTTGCGTTATTTATTTAGACAGAGAAATATTTTTTATAATTCCTGAAAATATTAACCAATGAATTTAAAATAATTTTATAAGATTTTAAAAATAAATAAAAGTACTAAAATGTAAACAAATATTTACAAACAAGTATAAGAAAGATGATTCCCTAACCAAATACTTTCTGAAGAAAAGACTTAAAAAGAATTGTAGCCTAAAATTATAAAATGGTCGCATGATACACAATATTTTTTTAAAGCAGTGACTGGAAAGGTTTTTGTTTTCAACTAATTTGTGATTTTAACCAATTTGTTTTAGAGTAAGTCACTTGGAAAAATTTTAGTCATGAAGTTTATACAGGGCAGTCACATTCTACAAGATGTTGATACAAGATTTAGTGACTTTCATGTGTATGATTTCCAAAATGACTTATTGAAATCTAGAAATAAAGACTATAGGGGTGATGCCTGTCCCTGTGTTATGTGATTACTTGGCTGTTGGGTAGAGAGGGCATCCATGTGATAGAGAGATGTCCTTGAAGCAGGGCTCTTCATCATGATTTCCTGCAGAGGTCCAATCAGGCCTGAATGGATGACACAGGGGAGACCCTCTTACGTGCTTTATACAAAAGATTTTGGTACTGTGGTCTGTGGATTGTTTCCTGAAAGAGAGTAGTAAGGTAAATCACAATAAAGCACTCTAGTGAACAAAATAGGTTCTGCACAAGCCACAGAATAGATCTGGGTGTGTCAAATACTATCATATGATTTCTATTCCAAATTCCCTTGGTGGAGACAAAAGGCTAAGGATACTTACCTTGAAAAGATCGAGAGACAGAGGCAGAGAGAAAGAGAGAGAGACCTGAGAAGTCTTTATAGGTTATTATGATATTTAGTTCTCCCAGGCTCAATAACACCAAAACTAGGAAAGGACACCTGGTCAAATTCTTTGCAAATTCTGAGTCATAAAAAACTTGTGACTAGTACTGTACATTTCATATTACTAAATTAGAGCCTATAGAAGGTTTTATGACTAGTTCTTGGCAAAAAGATCAGAGAATGTCCTTTCAGCTGCCAGTGCTAACTGAAAAGGCAGTAGATTTTTGTAAGCAAAGGCAGTGGGCTGAGTAAGTATATTTCCTGAAGGGTGCCTTTGACATTTGCAAGTAGAACTCAGCATTAGAAGCCTAGATGTATCCGGTGAAAAACAATCTGTGAGCTGTGAAACTGCAAAACAATTTTGTGGATCATTTGGTAAAGTAATTTCTTGATCTGGTCTCCTTTGTCAGTAGTGCTATGATATTGACAAGATTGCTCTATTCTGGCGTTTTCTTTCTATTTTCTATTCTTCTGAATGCTGATGAATTAAGGTTTCCATAAAATAAAACTTTTGGTGATAGGAGTGTAATCATCATGGCTTTTATATTTACTAAATTTTCTATTTAAAAAAAAAAACTTATGAGGGTAATGAACACTTGGTGTAGTAGTCAAGCAAATACAAATGAATAAAATATTGTCTCCTTTGCCAATCCTTCCCCCAAATGAACAGTATTATCAGTTTACTGTGTATCCTTCCATACCTTTATGTCTATAAAATGTATTAATTTGTAAAAATTGGCATGACATTCTTCTCATGCCTGTATACACTCATTTTTGCAATGTGACTTTGTGGCTCCTTCCATCAAGAAATCGAGTCTATTTCTTTACCCTTTAGATCTGGGCTTGGCAGGGTGAGTTCCTTTGATCATTAGGGCCTGACCAACATGACACTGGGAGAGCAAACGATGGAAAGCATTTGCCTTTGGGACTTGTCTTGAGCACCACGTGAGTTTTATCACATCATAGTTATGCATAGAGCCCCTCCAAATTATGAAACACAAGTAGCACATAGAGAAAGGATTTCTGAAGTCTTTGTTTAATGAGATAGGTCTTTTATCGCATTGTGTGACCTGATGGAACTTATATGCAATAAAATCTCTTACATTTCTATCTATGTATATGTAAATATATGCTTTACTTTTTAAATTGAAGTATAGTTGATTTACAAGGTTGTGTCAATTTGCTGTACAGCATAGTGATTCAGTTACGCATATATATACATTTTTTTTACATCTTTATTGGAGTATAATTGCTTTACAATGGTGTGTTATTTTCTGCTTTATAACAAAGTGAATCAACTGTACATATACATATATCCCCATATCTCTTCCCTCTTGCATCTCCCTCCCACCCTCCCTATCCCACCCCTCTAGGTGGTCACAAAGCACCGAGCTGATCTCCCTGTGCTATGCAGCTGCTTCCCACTAGCTATCTATTTTACATTTGGTAGTGTATATATGTCCATGCCACTCTCTCACTTTGTCACAGCTTACCCTTCCCCCTCCCCGTGTCCTCAAGTCCATTCTCCATGTCTGCGTCTTTATTCCTGTCCTGCACCTAGATTCTTCAGAACCATTTTTTTTTTTTTAGATTCCATATGTATGTGTTAGCATATGGTATTTGTTTTTTATATTCTTTTTCATTATGGTTTATCACAGGGTATTGAATGTAGTTCCCTGTGCTATACAGTAGGACCTTGTTGTTTATCCATTCTATATATAATAGTTTACATCTGCTAACCCCAAATTCCCACTCCATCATCCCCCCCCACAACGCCCTGGCAACCACAAGTCTGTTCTCTGTGTCTGTGAGTCTGCTTCTGTTTTGTAGATAACTTCATTTTTGTCATATTTAGATTCCGTGCATAAGTGATATCATATGATATTTGTCTTTCTCTTTCTAACTTGCTTCACTTAGTATAACAATCTCTAGTTGCATCCATGTTGCTGCAAATGGCATTATTTTGTTCTTTTTTATGGCTGAGTAGTATTCCATTATATATGTGACCACACCTTCTTTATCCATTCATCCATTGATTGACATTTAGGTTGTTTCCATGACTTGGCTATTGTGCCTGGTGCTGCTATGAACATAGGGGTGCATGTATCTTTTCAAATTATAGGTTTTTCTGGATATATGCCCAGGAGTGGGATTGCTGGATCATATATAAACTCTATTTTTAGTTTTTTGAGGAACCTCCATACTGTTTTCCATAGTGGCTGCACCAATTTACATTCCCACCAACAGTGTAGGAAGGTTCCCTTTTCTTCACACCTTCTCCAGCACTTGTTATTCATAGAATTTTTAATGATGGACATTCTGACTGGTGTTAGGTGGTACCTCATTGTAGTTTTGATTTGCATTTTTCTAATAATTAGTGACGTTGAGCGTCTTTTCATATGCCTGTTGGCCATCTGTATGTCTTCTTTGGAGAAATGTCTATTTAGCTCTTCTGCCCATTTTTCCATTGGGTTGTTTGGTTTTTTGTCATTGCATTGTATGAGTTGTTTGTATATTTTGGAAGTTAAGCTCTTGTCAGTCACATCATTTGCAAATGTTTTCTCCCATTCTGTAGATTGTCTTTTCATTTTGTTTATGGTGTGCAAAAGGTTGTAAGTTTGATTAGGTCCCATTTGTTTATTTTTACCTTCATTTCTATTGCTTTGGGAGACCGACCTAAGAAAACATTGGTACAATTTACGTCAGAGAATGTTTTGCCTTTGTTCTCTTCTAGAAGTTTTATGGTATTATGTCTTATGTTTAAGTCTTTTATGCTTTAGTTTTAAGAGGGCAAGCATATGAGAATACATGACACCTTTTTAAAAAAAGCTTTTTAATCTAGCTGAAAAGACAAAGGCATTATAGCTGTCATCTCTCACCTTTTTGTACTCTACTTTCCACTTCACCAGTGTGTTTCTCCCCCTAAATTCCTGACATTCCCATGTTTGCTTCATCTTCCTATTCTGTAGGGATAATGTTGGAGAGTGATCTGCTAAATTAATTTACACTAACGTGACAGGAATTTATTGGGTTATCTTTCTGATGTGGGTAATCTAGAGAGAGACTAATCAGAGTTTATTCCAAAAGCATGAATTGATAATGGTGGAATTTTAGGCCAGGAATATCCGATAGTTGAAAGTTCACACACAACCTCTTCCACCTCAGCCAGCCTGTCCCTAATACATTCTCAGATATATGCCTTCTCAGGAACACTGCTGTTCCTTACCCCAGGATTCAATTGGATGTAACTGGAGATAGAATACTTTTCCATTGTATCAACAGAGATAAAGGAGTAGAAAGAATTGTGGTAGTATGTTTATGATTAAAATCAGGATATTGATCACTAATGTAGTCAAAAGATTTTTTCTTGTAAGTTGCAGGAGAGAAAAAAACCAACATGTGACTCAGCTAAAACTACATACAAATATCTCAGTATACTGAAGCATTAGAACCAATCAGGTCATTTTTTAAGATGTATGAAAAATTATAATAGTGTCAACTCATCAGTAACAACACTCACAAGCCAGTTATTTCATTGCAAATCATCTTTAGCATGGCCAACTGTTATACATATGTAAACACTTAGGGGTCTGTAGTGTGATAGATAGACAAGATGATAGAGATAGATAGATAGACAGATAATTGGGTTGGCCGAAAAGTTCGTAACATCTTACAGAAAAACCCGTAGATAGATAGAGAGATAGATAGATGATAGGTACATAGATGGATAGATAGGGAGAGATAGATGATGGCCATGGACAGAGATGTAAATTTGTTTTACAAGAAATATTTTACGAGAAATATTTAATTTAGTATAGAATTGTTTGCTGCTTTTGTCTATTGTCTTCTGGTTATGCCTGGCTCATAGTATTCTTCTATATGCCTACCCTGCTGTCATCCTTCGTGAATTCAGTGTGTATGTGGGAGGACCATTCAGCACTCTGGCCTCTCAAGTTCTTGATCTTCTCCACTGCAGTGACCTTTATTTATATTCCACGTAAGCCATATACTCCAGTGATCACACACTGGACCTTGACATCACTCACGCATGCTTTCCCTTGAAACCTTAAATTCAAACAGTCTGATCTCCGATCATAAACTCTGGTCCTCCAGTTCTATCCCTTGATTTACTATACCCTATTCTCATAGCTCATGAAGACCACCAGTCTCTTGATCCCTCCTAGTTCCCATGTACTCAGCCCCTTTCCATCCTCTTCCTTTTCTATGCAGCTTAAAATCCATAATTAATCACTTTTAATATTCTCTTGCTAATTAAATCAACACCCTTTCATGTTGGCCTTCCACCACACCAGCTTGATAAAACTCAAACTATTTATAGATAGTTTACATAATAATATATATCAGTCCAACTGCTTTCTCTGTTTTTATGTCCAGGCTGCCTAGCTAAATTTGGTATCATGATAAAAACGTGGTCTTCAACCTTAACTGGACCCTCATTGCTGTTAAACAGTCAAATATTTCATCAGTTCTAGCTCCCATTTCTAATAGTGACTGTTTAAGAGCTTATCTACTCTTCTCAAGCTTCTTACCTGAATACACTCTCCCACAGTCTCAACAAATTACCACTCTCACCTTCTACTATGCCAAAAAGTAGAAATCTGTAGGTAGGAACTCCTCATCTTCTTGCAACCGCATCTGCAAGCTCACCTGCATCTGCACATATCTTTGCCTTCTTCCTTTGGATTCTAGTGAAACACACGCTCCTCTCTGTGTAGTCAGGTTTTCCATCTGTGTTCTCCATCCTATTCTGTTCCTGTCTGTTCAGGGAACTTATACCATCAACTTTCCTTTTATCTTTTTGTTCAACTTTTCCTTCTGTACATGTTTTTTCTACTAGTATTCTTTTTCTTTATGGTGAGTGCTTTTAGTAACCTCTTTAATAATTCTTTCTTTACCCCAAAGTGATGGATATATATGGAATTAATTTCTATATGTGAGATAAGGATCCAGTTTCACATTTTTCATATAGGTGTTTAATTGCTCCAACACCATTTATTGAAAACAATATGCTTTCCCCTACTTGTTATAAATTGAGTGTCCATATAAACATCTCTTAGTCTTGTAGTTCTTCACTACCTTGTTAGCTTCCTGATGCCATCAAGGAGATTTACTTTGGAGGGAGTCCAGTTTTCTGGTTGTCATCGATGTTCTAGAATTAAATAGCTCTTTTTCAAATTTGCTACTTAAAAAAAAAATCCACAGTCTCTGCTGAAATTCATTTTTTTGTAACATCTTTATTAGAGTATAATTGCTTTACAATGGTGTGTTAGTGTCTGCTTTATATCAAAGTGAATCAGCTATACATATACATATATCCCCATATCCCCTTTCTCTTGCATCTCCCTCCCACCTTCCCTATCCCACCCCTCTAGGTGGTCACAAAGCACCGAGCTGATCTCCCTGTGCTATGCAGCTGCTTCCCACTAGCTATCTATTTTACATTTGGTAGTGTATATATGTCCATGCCACTCTCTCACTTCGTCCCAGCTTACCCTTCTCCCTCCCTGTGTCCACAAGTCCATTCTCTATATCTTCTGCTGAAATTCTTGATATTATCTATTGTCTCCCTGAAAATAATAAGCAGAATTTTTCTAAAGTTGTGTCTGATAACCATAATATCTAGAAGCCTTATAGGTCTATTTCTGTATCTGTTGTTTCTGCTGGTTCTCACCTATGTTACCTTGTCTCCCCATGTGTATGATTAATTTTTATTATCTTCTAGACTTTGTGTTTGACAAATTTCTTTTTTTTTTAATTGTTTTTTTTTGTTTTGTTTTTGTTTGCGGTACGCGGGCCTCTCACTGTTGTGGCTTCTCCCATTGCGGAGCACAGGCTCCGGACGCGCAGGCTCAGCAGCCATGGCTCACGAGCCCAGCCGCTCCGCGGCATGTGGGATCCTCCCGGATTGGGGCACGAACCCGTGTCCGCTGCATCGGCAGGCGGACTCTCAACCACTGCGCCACCAGGGAAGCCCTTGACAGATTTCTTGTCTGAGACCTAGGATAGTGTCATCGTTCTCCAGAGAGGTTTGCTTTTGTCAGGTTCCTGGGAAATTTGCAACCTGTCTTCACTGAAATCCAATATCAGGCGTTGATCTGATTTGAATCTGGCTGGATGCTCTATAAGGACAGTTCTACCCCTACTTTACCCTTACTCCTAGAGTACCCCTCCAAATCAGGGACTCTGTAGAAACTATACCCTTGGTGAGCCCTGTGCTCTTTCCAGAGAAAGAGCATTCCTCCACAACACCAACTTAAAAAAAAAGAAAAAGTAAACCGTAATCCCAAATATAAAATAGATAAAAGCAACAGTGCTCTAGTTGAAACTAGACAGTAGGACCTGAAACAGTGAATTAAATCTTCTTAGTCTCATTGTGGTTCCTAAGATGGTTCCTAAAATACCTCCGATGAATCCACCTCTTCTAGAATATCTTTTAAAAACCATGTAATTTTAGAAAAAAGCACTTTGATCTACTTTTATAAAACTAGATGGCTGGCTCAAGCAAAGGCCTAAGCCATGCACACAAGCCCCTTATATCTAATTAGTTTTACTTACATCTATAGTCACAGGCTGCATCCTTAAACTCAGGCTTTTATAACTAAAATTTAAGCCAAGGATAATAGAACCTGAAGATGTGGTTGGCTCAGTACAAATCAGCAGTAGTCAAATGACCCCAAGCCTCCTGTCCTTTGTAGATGGACAGAATGTTTCAATTTTTATTTATTCATTTATGAAATACTTTTAGAGTACCTACAATGTTCTAGACTTTGAAGATATCATAATTTTAGAAAGCAATCAATGTGTTTTTTATCTTCTAGTCTTCTGCTTAATTAGGTAGGAAGGCTATTTTTGTATTATGCTTTAGTGTTATGTGCAAGCACCAAGCTCTCAGTAAGTCTATATTTTTATCTCTTCAGTAAATTTCCCCTTTTTACCACTTTAAAAAAATCTGGATTCTTTATTCACCTCTTTTATCAGTGATACCACTTCCTTTGAAACCCCCTCAGGCAGAAGCACTGATTCTATCGTAGCCTCCTCTCTTGAGCCTGGGAGGCTGTGTCTGCTTTCTGTGCTAACCCACAAATTCCTCCTGACTACACCTTTAGTTCAAAAGCCTTTATTCCACTGAAAGCCATGCCATCTAACTCTGCCACTCTTTTCCCATGGGATTCATGCAGCAGCAATTTCATACACCACATGATTTCAGTAATATATTGGGTTGGCCAAAAGGTTCATTCGGGTTTTTCCATAAGATGTTACAGAAAAACCCGAATGAACCTTTTGGCCAACCCAATATTATGACTTACAATTGAATTTTGCCCCTTTTCTCACCATTTGTTATTTGCCCAACTCAAGGTTACTCCTCCTAACTGTTACAGAATCTAATAAATGGTCCACAGTTGGTCCTCAACATCCCACTCTATTATTTATCCTGGTGGTAACATCTAATGTCTTCATGGTTACTTTTTCTTCTCCAATTATCCCTTCCTCTCTACTTCGACAACACACTTACTTATGTGGATATGCCTTGGACTTGATCAGTACCTGAGAGGAGGTGACCTTTGAAGTCTTGAACTCGGAAATTTCTCTTTTGACCACAACCCCTTATTCTTCTGTATTTCTCTCTCCCTCATGCCCACTAAACCTCATCACTGAAATAATTTTAACTTCTAGCTCCCTTGACCAGTTTTATTAGGCTTATTTTCCCAAGTCCCTTACTGCCTCCACTTTCCTTTACTTCCAATATACCATCTCCACACCCTGCAAGTTTTCTTATCCCCCCATTATTCTGCCAAATTAAAACATCCAGTTCAGGACTTAGTGTTCTAATTATTCTGTTTCTGATTTAGGTCTGATATAAGCTCCTGGAGAAAAAGTGCATGATGCTGTTGATTAGTTTCATTACAAGTGTAATACCTCTAATCTCAGTCAACATTGCAAAACAGTTCCTTTATTCTTTTCTTTCTTGAATTTATTTTTTTTAATTTTTATTTTGTATTGGAGTACAGTTGATTGACAATGTTATGTTAGTTTCAGGTGTACAGCAAAGTGATTCAGTTATACATACACATGTACGTACTCTTTTTCAAGTTCTTTTCCCATTTAAGTTATTACAGAGTATTGAGCAGAGTTCCCTGGGCTATACAGTAGGTCCTTGTTGGTTATCTATTTTATGGATACTAGTGTGTACGTGTCAATCCCAAACTCCCAATCTGTTCCCTGCCCCGCCTTTCCCTGGTAACCATAAATTCATTCTCTGTGAGTCTGTTTGCTTTGTAAATAAGTTCATTTGTATCATTTTAGTTCCTTTATTCTTTCCCAGCAGCTTCTGTTCCTATTCCCCATAGAGAAATAGAGAATACCCAGAAGTTTTCACTCTACACAAAGCCTCAGCAGATGACCCAGGTTCCTATTTCACTGAGAAAAGAAACATTATCAAGTAAAAATGTTCTTAGTTCAAACCTATATCTTCAACCCACTTTTTTGTCTTATTGAAGTGGAATAAATATAACTTCTGAATTGCTAGGTTAATTCTGCTACATATATTTTTGGTCCCATTTCCTCTTGCATCCTTAGAGATTTTCTTCTGTCAGTAAGCTTCATTCTTTGCACCTCCGTTTCTTTCACTCTCTTTACATAAGTTCCAAATACTCAACCCACAGACATGTTTATTATTTCCCCTTTCTGAAAAACCCTGTACCACACAACTTTCTCCTTCTCTTCACCACCATTTATTCTCTTTTCCACCCAATTTATTGAAATAAGCCTTACCTGCCACCTCTACTCCTTTACCTTTCTTTCATACATTATTAACCACTAAAATTTGACTTCTGCCTCTTCTGATCTGACCTTCTCAAAGGTCACCAGTGAAAAAATTCTATTTCCCAAATCCAGTGTTTTTTTTTGCTTTCCTCATTCTTTGAATCTGGCTATGGTATTTAACAATATTGACCACTTCTTCTTTCTTGAAAGTCTGTTCTCCTTCAACTTTAAGATAGGTTCTGTTTCCTTTTATTCCCTTCCTATCTGCTTTATCCACTCTCTCAACCTCCTCTTCTTCTATCTGTCTCTTAATTGTTGTTTATCAGAATTCCAACTTCTGTTCTCTCCTTGCCCTCACTCTTTCTTGGAGTGTTTCCAAGCATTCTCTCTTCAGCTCTCCCCTATATGCCTTAAAGCATGTCTTTTACCCCTACCCTACACTTCTCTTGAGCTACAGCTCTATATTTCTAACTGCTTCCTAGAAATCTCTTTCCATTGTCTTACACCTGCAGATATACCTCAAGTCTAACTTAGAACTTCTCTTCTCCACTTCTCACCACTCCAACGAAACCTTAGAATTCCTGGTTCTCACCTTACACTCTTTCCCTATTACTAATCCCCTCATTTTCTCCATTATCTGAGTTGAAAACCCTGGAATCACCCTAATTCCTCCTCCTTCCTCACCCCATTAAATCAATAGGTCAGATCCTCTCAGTTTTGTCTTCAAAGCATCTTTTTATTTGGTGAGGCTCTCTGCTTCCCCTTCGGACCCTCCTCATCAAGGCATCCCTGGCTTTTTCACCTAACCTGTAGGTGGCCTTGATGAGTCCTGGCTCTCTTCACTCTAGAGCTCTCTTACTTCTACTCTCAAGTTATACTTTTATACAATCTGACCCAAATAACACTCAGTTACTGTGTGCTGGAAGGAATTTTTAACTGAACAAAAATTTATTCCCTTCCACTAATAAATGAGTTATTAATGTACAGACAGTTATTAGAATTATTACCTTTCAGAATGCTTTTTAGATGTCTGAAATTAGTGGAGGGTTCGTTAAGGATGCTTTAATTCTACAAGGTGTAAAATAAGGATGCTTTAATATGAATAAATGAATCTGAAGTCATCTTTGCTTCTTATTGTGACTATTTATCAATTCTCTCTTACATTAGAATTTCCCCATTTAAAAAAGGGGGGGAAAAGCAAGAGAACCATGCCCACCACAAACTAGATCATCAAGAGCTAACTCTTTTGAACTGTTTCTCTTGGAAAGCCTTTAAAATATTTGCTCTTCTCTCCCTGGTTTGAAGACTTTTTAAAATTACATCTGTGATCATGAAAACCTTAGAAAGTAAAGTATACAATGAATAGAAAAGATGGAACTTAGTCAATTTTTCTACTTGTTAGAAGTTCTGATTGAACACATTCTTGAGAGGAAGGTGTAATAAATAAACCAAAGGACTTGAGATTTTAAGTAGATGCTAATTACATATAGATTCATTCACTATTAGTGTCAGTGATTGAGAGTTGACAGTTGTGATTCTAATTTTTTCGCTTTGGCATAGAGTTTGCACAGATAAAGCAAAGCACTGGAGATTTGGTGGTGCTGAATTTTTCTAAAACTTTATTTCTGATGTAAAAAAAAAACCCTGAATGCTTAACAATACATAACAATGCATGAATTAATTATGGAATCAGAATAAAATTCGGTGTTTTTTACTTTGAATTCTCTATTCTCATGTAACAGTCAGCATTCTACATTATTGCATTACCTTAGATCACAATAAAATTAGGGCAAAGAACGTAACGAAAGAGGGTTTTATTTTGAAAGAGTTTTAATATCTAGACCTGAAATTGACTGTCAATTTAGTTGTATTCATTAAGTGTGTGTGTGTGTGTGTGTGTGTGTGTGTGTGTGTGTGTGTTATAAGGTATGTTTATCTCAAATTAGTGAATGTGGAAGTGATTTTAAATGATTTTTTAAATACAAATAAGTATTTTCACAATGTTTTGAAATTTTGAACTGGTCCTGTAGGGCTGTAAAGTAGAAAAATGATGTCTTCTCTAAAATATATGTTTGACATTCTTCAGCTGAGAAAAGAAGTAATTTCTGGACATTCCATACATGACTACCCATATGTTGAGCTCAAAATCAGGTCATTTAGTTTCTCTTCTATTAAAATTAAATGTCATGATGTAAACATGGTGCAGCATTGACCTTACAAAAGACTTGAAAATACTATTCCTGTGGTAAAATTAAATAAACCTCTCATTTCAAATGGGTTTCAGAATGTACATTAGCCAGTTTTAAGATCCAGTGACTAACACTGTTATTAATTTGTGTCTTCCAGTGACAATGTTAGTCATTGCATCTTTGGATGTGTCAAGATACATAAAGCAGCTATAGAATTTTTTTTAAAACCAAATGTGGCAATACCAGTATGTAAGACAAAGGTTTTCATAATTTCATATTTTGTATGATTCATCTAATTATTCAGAAGGCTGAACCAGTGCAAATGCCAGGTCATTTTCTACTGTGTAATTTTTTTTTTAATTAGATAATGGAGAAGAACTTGTTTTTTTTATGAATTATATTTAATTACAAATGAGATGGTAGCCACTTTAGAAAATGACTAGATTATAGAAGACAATTTCAATTTCATGTGATTCATTGAAGACAGAATGTCTAAAGATATTTCATACTCAAGTCTTCTGAGGGTCACATGACAATATTAAGTTTTGGAAGTTAACACAAAGTCAAAAATGCTGGTAAGTGCTGTCATATTTGAAATGAAATTGAAAACTCTATACTTTTATAAATGTCATATGTTGTACAAATATATTTAACACATATGTTTGTAATATGTTCCCCCTTGGGGGGAGGGTGACTGTATTTTGGCCCAACTGTGACATTATGCTAGCCCTAGTAAGTAGCTGGAGCCAGAGAATATATAATGAGATAATACTTTTATGGGCTGATAAAATTATTTTAATGAGTCCTTAAGACTTAATTAAGCTTCCGAAGATCCCTTCATATATTCCTAAGAGTGAGAGTTAAAGTTAGGTCAAAGTATATAACCCTTTAATCAAAAAGGAATGTATTCTCATGTGACCATTGTTAAATGAATATATTGTTTCCCTGCATGAAGTGCTTTAAGTTCACTTTTGTGGTTTTCATAAGAACCCTTGAGGGTCATTACTTTCCTTTCCCAATCCTTTAAGTTTGAATACTTTAATCTCCAGCTAGGGAAAATTTATTTATTAAAACTGAAATGGGGACTAAGAAATTTAGTCACAACAAATGAGTCTTTTGATGGAGAAAAGTCTGAAGGGAAATTCACCATTAATTTTTAGACTAGTCAAGTCATAACTCTTATACCCATGGGAATTCCATTATTGCCCTTTAGGAGTTTTTACCCAGTCCGATAACATGTCTTCATTCAGCATTGTTAGTCTTGGTTGCGTTCTTCTTAAATGCCACTCCAATTTTAGTCTTTCTAAATGAACTACTGGCTGTATGTCCTTTGTGTTACCGTAAAGCACATTTATCCCTTTTCTTTCCGAAATGCTGAGCAGATGATGGGTGAGACAATGAAGTGTCATTCAGTCTTCATGAAGTGGAAACAGCCTTTTCTTTTTTCACATCCTCACTGTGCTCCGCACTAAAAGTGGTATTCTTCGAGGCCTTACGGTTTCAGAGCTGAAAGGCCAACCTTGGATTTCAGATCTTCCATGAGATACTTTTCTCAGGAAAGTGGAGTGAGGGGAGGTGGATTTCTGCTCCCTTGAATGCAATCGTTAATCACAGTGTTTCTAACTAATGCAAAAATAGTTTGAGTTGAAATTAAATAATGTTTTCATGGTTATTTATCTAAATGGCTAAACTGCACAAACCTAATGTCTCAGTCACCCAAGATGAAAAGTGATTGTTTATTATTGTGTATTTTAGGGACTTTTGAAAATTTTATTATTTAAATTGAAGTATTGTGTACAATATTATATGTTACAGGTATACAATATAGTGATTCACAATTTTTAAAGGTTATACTTCATTTATAGTTATTATAAAATATTGGCTATATTCCTTTAGGGATGTTTTAAATCAAAGAATTCGGAATTCTTAAAGAACACCAAAATTTGGAGATTTTCCTGATGTTTGGTAAAAACTAGCTATCTCTCTTAAATTGGAGAATGTTTTTCTACTGCCTCGAGGGCTTTGCATATGCTAGTCCCTTGTCACAGAATGCTATCTTTCACCTCCATGCCCAATTAATTTTTTGACACTTAAGATTCAGCTTATATACTCCTACCTTGAGGGTGCCAACTCATGATCCCTCAGCCTGAGTCTTGATTCTTGTTATATGCTCTTGTAGATCTTTGAAAACATTATTTAAGGCACTCACCACAAGTAGTACTTACCCATTTTTTTTTTGTACATGTGATTAGTTTTAATGTGTCTCCCCCGCTAAACTCTAAAGCTCTGTCTGATTTTCTAACTCCAAACAGTTCCAAGTGCCTAGCAGAGTACTTTGTGTATATTGTAGATATTCAATGCATATTTGTGACTAAAATATAAGAACAAGTGTAGGGATGGAATACTTTCCCCCCCAAAATTAATGTGTGCTTTCCTAATTGTAAACTATGCATTTCTAACGGACAGTTTTCTCTAGATCTCTCAGTACTCCAGTATGGGTTTGTTCTAATCCATGAAAACCACACTTCAAGTGTTTCTGGTGACCTGCTCACTGCCAAATTCAGTATAGCTTAAATATCATTTTAAGCTTTTAAACTTCAGTATAGCTTTACACACAGTGAACTGTCAGCAACATCCTTTCTTTCTTTAAATGTAGATGCCTTCTTTTAAAATTGAAGTATAGTTGATTTACAATACTGTGTTAGTTTCAGGTATACAGCAAAGTATCAACATCAATTTTAACACTGGCTTCTCTGGCATGACTGTCTGCACTTGACTTTTTTTCTAGTGACTCTCACATCTACTCATATTAGAAGCTATCTTAGGTCAGATTCTCAGATCTAAGTAAGGGATTGGGGAAAATAGGATAGAGAGAGGGAAAGGTGTCAAACAAAGGTATAATTTCAGGCAAAGTGCACTAGAGACCAGCTTAGTCTGATCCCAAAGGAAACTCTGGGGTACGAGTTATATAAGAGAGGTGGACTTTCATACTCCTGCACTGGGCAGTCACTGGCTAACAATGGTGGGGGGAATAACTTTCCCAGTGCTTTGGCTTTCTACCCTTGCAGGAAAAACAGCTCAAGTAGCTAGAGGACTGTCTGAGGGGAGTCTCATATGTGGGCACTAGAAGAAAAAGCACACAGAAGCTGCTGAGGCTGCATAGAAACACCAGAAAAGACAGGAAGGAAGCTGGGAAGAGTGCCAACACTGTTGCTCTAGAGGCTCAACCTGAAACATCATCCCTATCAAGGCAGATAACCATTTCTTTGCTCAACTGTGTATTCTATAATTTTGGATCCAACTACCATCTGTTCACAAAAGACATGTAAATCTACTTGTCCTTCCCTGAACATTATTGCTTCCAGCACAGTTTTTTAATTATAAGCTGTAAGTGCCTAGCAGGTGATCACCAAAAGTGAGAAAAAAAAAGAAAAATTAGGAAAATCATCAAAAACAATGAACTAAATTAAATGTCCCAACTATGACTCTTGCCTCACCCTGCCCACCTTATTAGATACCTACAAGGCTATCAAGCAATTTGCCTGGCCTCTGAGGAAAAGCTGTTTGACTGGGTCTTGAGAAAGAGAGACTGAGAAATTCAGGAGTAATTAATTGGTATGTGCCTGGTTAATTGAATCCCATTAGAGTCTTACAGTTGACAAGGAGAAAAGCACACAGACATAATTATGTCATTTGATCAGCAATACAAAACCGTCCTAAAGCCTAGGAAATGGAGACCTTACGAGGAATCTTGCAGGAAAATGTCAAGTGTCGAGATACAGGTAGTCTGTAACTTTCTAAAAAGGTAGCTAGTTAGAAAAGAGTGTTGGGAATGGGTGGGAGAGATACAAACAAAGGAATCTGAAACCTTGATAATATTTATCTTGCCTCAGAATATCTTAACTACCATCAAATAAAGTTATGCCAGGATTTTCCTATGGAGTTTAGGTTGTGGCTTTCATCTGGTGCGAATTGAGCTACAGGACAGGGGCTTTTATCTCAAATCCAGATTATAAAATATATACAAAATAAGATTATGTTTTATAAATTTACATTGATTAAGGCATAAATTGGAAGTAAAGGAGATTCTAAAACTATTTAGAGAACTGTTTTAATGATATCTTTACAAGGGATCGTTTTTGACAAATGTCAAGACAGGTTGAGGCATTTAGATAGGTAGATAGTGATGGAGGGAGGAAAATTCATCAGTGAATGGATCCTCAGGGCATTCTGCGGGATGGCATCTCCTTTACATGAACTAGATACCACAGCAACAGAAAAATCACTTATACATATTTGCACACTCTTGGATCCTTAAGGCTCTGGGGAGCAAGCTAGTATCTCCCCATAGCCATGAGGCTCAAATGAGACACATGAACACTATACTCACTACATGTGCTGAGTTCCTTCTGTCTTAAGTCCCTGCTGATCTTTTCAGAGTTCTACACTACCAGTGCCAACCCATGGGAAAAGAGCAAATATTGACTTTTTCTTCTGCCCGAGGATGACTTCATATCTGCTGGAGCCAAGGTTCATTTATTTGTTATCAGCATTCAGAAACTGTCATTTCCTTTTCTACCTGCAAGGCCTAATAATCACTTTTAAAACTCTTGCTTCTTTGTGTATTCATCACACATCCTGCTCTCAGATGTGGGCCTGAAACCTTGCTGAGAACCTGCTTCCCATTTTGCTCCCTTGACTTTCACTGTGGAAAAAACTTTGAAAGAAGTTGGCCATACCTTTTGATGGAAGGACAAGGAACTAGGTAAATTGCTTGACCTTAATAAGCTTTCAGATTTTTTACTGTACTTTCATTCTTGAAGGATAAAAATGTTCTCATAGAATTTAACAAAGAATCTTATGTCATTGAGGTTTTTTATATTTGTTGTAATCACTTTAGATACTTAGAAAAATGTCTCTGTTGTGGCTGAGCGAGTCTCCAGGATTTTCCTATGGAGTTTCTGTTGTGGCTTTTGTCTAGTGGGAATTGATTACTACAGGACTTGGGCTTTTATCTCAAATCCAGATTACAAAATATATGTCCAGCTTGGAAATGGTGGCAGTGCCTGGACAGGGGTGAGGAGTATGAAGCATAGAAGGGGGGACTGCTACTCTAGGTTTATCACCTCAATTGGAATGTGAATTCAATAGGTTTTATTACCAGTGGTACCAAAAAAAAAGTTTTCACTGACAACAAAAGTCTTAAAACTGTAACTCATGGAGGATTAGCAAAACTATTAATTCAAGCCGAGGGGTACCTCATAAAAATGAATTTGTTCTGACTTGATCTAGTGGAGTTGGAAAGGCCAAGACTCAGGAGTCCAAACTTGATTCTTTTCATACAGAATAGGTCCAAATGCCATATATTCCAAGAAAAGTACAAATGTGAGATAAAAATGAGCATGTGCTCCTCTAGCCCATTGAAGTTAAAAAAATTACTAACCATGTCCACTGTTCCAGGAGCCTAGAGGGATGGTGAAACAAAACACCCACAATTGAGTGCATTTGCCAGAGCTACAAGGAAGTTTGCATGTTTTATGCCAAGATTTCGAAGGCAACATCTCCCATCCTGAACTTCCATGGAAACTCCCTCTCATCAATCTTGGTCCTTCTTTTACTCATACCCTTAAGTTGAAAAAAACTTTATTTTAGAGGGCAAAGGGCAGAACATTTTTCTCACTCTTTTCATATTTCCCTGGGTGACTAAGTTCTCATTCAACACGGGAGAGAATGTTTATTCCAGAACTGCCTGTGGTGTAGAATGGCTCCAAATATTCCACCTACGTCTGTGTAAAGGGTTATGCAGTGACCAGCTGGCGAGGGTTGGAAAACAATGAGAGGCTTGCCACTCAGCCCACAGAGGGTTTGTGAGTAGCTAGGGCTGAGTCCTTCTGTTTCTGCTTCTCACCCGAGGTTATCAGTCTGGCCGCTATGCTTGGAGAAGCCTGCAGCCCCTGAGAAGGCTCACAAAGAACAATACCTATTTGCTGTTTTTATGACTTTGGTATGAAGTCTAACCAAATCATTTACCTAATGGAGGCCACCTGTTGGCAGCTGTACCTATTCAGCTGCATGGTACTTAACTTCATCCAAAGATGGGGTTTGCTGTGTTATGTTATGAAGGAGCAGATATGGTTCTGAGCCTCTCGACCAAAACAAAAGTGAACTAATTGATGACTACTGCTTTCCACTTGTTTCCTGAGGCACACCCTTTGTTTCTTCTCACTCTTGCCCTTATATCTCATAATCAGTTTATTCATTTTCTTAGCATTGTTTATGCTATTCTTCTTGCTTTCCTAACTGGCCCCTCCCTTAGTTTCTGTTATATATTAATCTAAATCCAACTTCTCTTCCAAGCTTATCATGCCTCTCTACTTAGTTCGTGGTGATTTGTTTGTGTGTTTGTTTAGTTTTGCTGAATGTTTTTAAATCTTAATTTTAATGTAAACTTTTTAGTCTTTTTCTTTTGGTTTCTGGATTGGATTTTGTTTAGAAAGGCCTGTCCTATAATGAAATTAACTTTTTATTTTCTTTTGCAAATGGAATGTATTTTGATATAAGGGATGAGGTAGTAATCTAGTTTTGTTTGAGTTTTTGCTTCTGTAAAAATGGCTGCCTGATTATCCCAGCATCATTTGTTGCACTTTTCTCTACTGACTCAAGTACCATCCTTATCTGGTGCTGATTTCCCATGTGGATTTGGGTATGTCTCTAGATTCTCTTTGCTAGTACATAGATCTTTCTATCTCTACCAGTGCCAATAGTTTTCATCATTCTGGCTTAATTTCATTCTTTTATGTCTTTATCCAACATATTTATTGAGCACCTACTGTGTAGCAGGCATTCTTCTGTGTGTTGGGAATACACCAGTGACCATTTTAATCCCTAGCAGTACTTTTAATCTTTCATTACTTTTGTGGATCAGAATTCTTCTTGTGGATCACTTTCTTTGCTTGTTTATTGTCATACAAATTTTAGAATCAGTTTACCATGTTAAAGTCCTCCTGGGATGTTTATTGGGATTGCTTTGAATTTCTACCCTAATTTAGGGAGAATTGGTATCATTTAAATATCACATATTCCTGTCCAGAAAATAATTATTTTTCTATTGATTCAATACTTCTATGTTCCTGCATAGAATTTAAAGCTTTGTTTAGATAGGTCCTGCATATTTTTTGTTAAGTTTTTTTCCAGATATTTCTCTCTTTTGTTTTTATCGTAGATGGTATCTTTTCCCCATTATATTTTATCATATATTTTTGTACTGCAAAACTACTGATTGTTGTGAATTATTTAACCAATCACTATGCTGATTTCTCTTATTGTAAAAGTTTTTAATCAATCCTAATATTTTCTAGGTTTACATATCTATCTCTTATTTGCAAAAAAATTATAATTTTACCTCTTCTGTTATGATTTTTATTTTCTTTCTCTTGCCTAATTACATGAGATTGTAATTCCAGTAGTGATGTTGATAATGGTTATCTTTATTCAGTTTTGGATAATAATGGGAACACTTTTAGTACCCCGTCATAACGGTGGGTCTTGATTTGAGCTGCAAAACTGTTTTTCACCCAAGAAACTAATCTATTAATTTTTATTTTAAATTTTATTACCACGAAGTTGATTTAATTATTCTCTTTGACTCTGAATACAGTGGATTATATTCATAGATTTTTAATTTTTTTTGAGTAAAACATTTTGTCCCCCTTCCATTGTATTTTATTTAGGTTGAATCATAAGGAAGTGAATTGTGTGGGTGATTGCCACTAATTCTATTTGGGGTTTTTAAAAAACTGAGTCTGGGATATTGGCCAAAGAGTCGAATATCTCTCCCTCTTCTTACTTCCTTTGTTTAAATAAGGAATATGTATGTCGTGTGTATAGATAGATAGATATAATAGATATAGATATGTAGATATACATATAGATATTTTCTTAAAGTAGCAATAAAATAAAAAACTAAAAGTCACAGTTAAAGATGTGCTATAAGCTTGCTAGTTTAAAACATCCTATTAGAAAGAATTCCACAGGACATCTGGCTCAGATTTGCCTCCTCTATAACTAAAACCCAACAGTTGGGCACAAGTGTTCCAAATGTTGTGTTTGCCCTCCTTGAGCTTACATCAAAAATAAACTTGGTTTGAATGATTATTCAATAAGTATTAAACAGATCAGCTGACTCTGGCCTTAAACCAAGTCACTACAGGTATCACTTACTAAGAATTATTATCTAGTTTCTAAAACCTTGAAAATCTTGTGGAGCTTTACTGAGGTCTAGAAGGCAGTAGCTGAAGGTGTATATATAGGACATCATACAGCAAACTCCCAACGATATTCTTTGGTCATGTCTTTCTATCTCCCAAGTTTCACTCATGGTGGTTATTAAGAATCAGTCCTTCTCTCCAAATTCCCTTCTCTACAGTGTCTTCCGAGCAGTACTGTTTTCCACTCAGTTCCTCCTTACTAGTCTGACCCAGCATTCCCTTCATTCTACCTTAAGAAAAGCCTGTTTCAGGAAAGGTGAAACTTCCCACCACCCTCAGAAAAGACTGAGCTTCTCAAGAGGGATAGTTCCTGCCATAATTCTAGCAAATAAAGCCTTTCATCACTTTAAAATTATACCGCTGCTATCACAACCACACTTCTACCTCTTAGGTGGGAGTTATCAAAGTGAAAGGAATACTGTGAACCATCAGAGGAAGGAGGAATTTCAGATAAGCAGCTACCCATGCTCCTTCCTTCCTGGGAGCACTAAAAAGTTTTCAGAGGTGACATTTTGAGGAATTATTTTGGATACGCACTGGGGCAAAGATATAGCTTTAAAATATAGCATTCTACTTTGATCTTTTTTTCTTTTTCTTTCTTTCCTGTTTTTTTTAAAAAATATTTATTTATTTATTTATTTTGGCTGTGTCAGGTCTTAGTTGCAGCATGCAGGATCTTCTAGTTGTGGCATGTGGGCTTCTTAGTTGTGGCATGCAGACTTCTTAGTTGCTGCATGGGAACTCTTAGTTGTGGCATGCATGTGGAATCTAGTTCCCCAGCCAGGGATCAAACCCGGGCCCCCTGCATTGGAGCATGGAGCCTTACCCACTGGATCACCAGGGAAGTCCTCATCTTTTTTTTTTCAATTCATTCATTGATGAATCTCTTGCAAATCAATGCCACTTTTATGCAAATCAGTATATAGTTGTCCTAACTTTGATGCAGAGCCTGTTTGGAAATCTCTAGTGGAGTTCTCTGAATTTTAAATAAAACATGTAGTTTTTGAGATCATTTGAGCCCTTGGGCACTTAATTAACTACTGATTTTCCTATCAGGGATTCATAATTGAAGATAAAAGAAGTTACAGAGAAAGCCAGCTTGGGTTTTTTTGGATCCTGTCATATCCAAGCAAGACCAGAAAATAAAAAAGAGTATTTCTCTCCCAACTCTTCTTCAGATGAAATATTTTTCTACTGCAGAGCAGAAAGGATAACTAAGATGGAAAAAAATATGGCTTAATGAGGAGTTGGGCTGGAGGAGGTAAATTTAGTTGAATAGTGGAGCTTAGCTCTTCCTTGCCCACTTTAGAGAAGCAATTTCCTTTCTTACTAGAGTTTGGTTACTAAGGAACAAGGCTTCCTAAGGAAGTAGGTCACCCACCCCTTTCTTATGAGAGTGACTTCATTATAGGAAAGGCTATGTCATACTGGTGTCATTATGTCATACTGGTGTCATCAGTCAAAGGAATGACAAGAAGTGGTTTATTACTGCCAAACAAAAACTGAGGTATTAAGAAATGAAGCAGGGGACCTCTGAGTGCAAACTTGTCTGTTCTCCCAGACATTTTGTTTATTTCCCACATGGGGAGCATCTATTTCTGTAGCTCCATCAAGGATGTGAGAATCAGGTTTTATACTAAATATTGCTGTTCTAACATTAGCCAGTTAAAAAAACAGAATCATAGGAGTTGAAAGGACATCCAGGGCTTTTTTTCCAGACATTCCCCTATTTCACAGTGGCCTTCCTAAACCCTTCCCCAAGTGTATCCTGTTTGCCCAGACCCTGAGGAAGAAACATCCCACGGTCTGTTTCAGAGTCCAACATGGTCAATGTTGGAAACTACTTCCCAGCCAATCCAAGTGTATTCAGTCCAAGTCTACATTTTTTCTACTTCAATGTGAGAGCTAATAAAAATAATCTTAAATCATAAAATCTTAGCAGAAAAAGAGGCCTTCAAATGTCATCTAGGTCAGTGATTCCCAACCAGAATTATACTCCAGGCTGTTAATAGACCAGTGGTTCACCTATGCCAGATTGAGTTCTGGTGCCTGGAGAGCTGCACATCAGATCATTTAGGCAGCTTGTGAAGAATCCAGATTTCTAGGCTCCCCTCTCCTACCCTAGATCCTAATTCAGTAGGTCTGTATTGCTAAAGTGCTCCTCTGATTTCAGAATCTGTACTAAACCAACACCCCCATCCTAGCCAATGTAGGAAGCCTGCCTGCATATCTAGCCCAGCTCTGCTTCAATGCGTCTAGTGATAGAGAGGCTGTGGGGAAGGGGGCGGGGAGGGGGCTGTCCATTACCTAATGAAGCATACAATCTCTTTTCCAAGCAATTTTAATTATTACAAAATTTTCCATGTACCCGGTTGAAATCGACCACTGCTTGACTCTTATTCATTGGTTTCAGTTCTACAATATAGAACACAACAAGAAAATGTAAGTCTCTAACAGATTAACTCTTCAAATGTTTGTTGATCAGATGTCATATTTCCCCTCTCTCTCTCTTTTTTTCTTTTAAACAAACAGAATAAAACAAATCATGATTCTCTGAAATCCAGGAAAAGGTCCTGGAGCACTCAACCAGGAACTTTCAGTCCCACGCCTTGATCCATACCCCAATTAATTAGCCAACTCATAGTTCATTTTGAATTAAAACTTCCTTGCTCAGAATGCCTTTGTAAAAGTCAGTCCTGTCCCACTCTTACTGTGTAATAAAGATCTTCTAGGAAGTCTCAGATTTATTTCAGGCTATCTTTGAAAACCTTTGCATCACCCCACCTTCCTCTAGATCTCTCACCTCACTGCTTTGGGTCTGAGTAGATATTAGAGCCTCAAGAGGTCCCTTGTTCCTGCAGAACCCAGGGGGACCTGAGCTGAGTTACAAGTCCAGCAGTTGTAGATTTTATCCAGGAATGAAGTGCACATTTCTGTTTTCTATCCGTTTTCTTCCTTCTCCCATCTCCTTTGCCTACGTCTTACTTCTTTCGCATCTCAGCATGGATATTACCTCCTTGAAGACACTGACTCCCCATACTGGGTGAGGTTGCCCACCCCATCATGTATTCCCATAGTATCTGTGTTAATCATAACAGCTACCATGTAGCATGGAAATTACCCGAGTAGTCGTCTGGTGGCTCGTTATTATGTTATAAATTAGTTCCTTGAGGACATGAACTGTGTCTTATTTACTGTGAACCCTAGTTAGATACCTGGTAACTGCTCAGTCAATGATTGCTAAATAAATAACTAAATGGATGGATAGATAGATGGATATGTTGGGCTAAAGAGAAGCTTGAAGAATTCTGGATGAACAGAATTTGCCTTCCCCTTTCACTTTTTGGGTGGTTTCTTAGCTTTTTCTCAAAATGGTCACTTGAGAAGTCTCCAGTCTTGCCGTGAGGTGGTGTTAATTGCCTGTATGTATGTATGTATGTATTTCCTCCAGGCCTGGAGACTCCCAGGGAATTCTGCCAGTAAAGTTCCCAAGCTGATCTGGGAAAGAAGCATCAATGATGCATTTAGTTTCTCGCCCCTTGAGACTGAAAGTTTTCCTATTTTCCAGTTGGTAGGTGGGTTGGGAAATTTTTTTTTTTTTGGGGTTGGGAAATTTTTGAAGCTTATCCAAACCTCATCTTGGCATTCCTAACTTTAATGAAATGTTACAAAGGCTCCTGTCTCCTGGAAAAGCTATTTTGCTGGAAGTAGCATGACACTCCTGTGATGGAGATTGATATGCAACATTCCTTCCACTCCTGTGTTGCCTAAGACCTCCCAAACTGCATTAAAAAATCTGGTATTTTCTCGCTGGCAAGTGTTCTCCCATCAGCCATGCTCTTCCCAGGGAACTGCATTCTTCTTTCATGAGTAAAACATTATTTTATTCTGCCAGTGAGTCATTGGGACCCAGTGCAATTCAGAGGAGAAATACAGAACTGAAGTTGAGCATGTGGTTCTAAATACTTGGATTTACATTTTATGTTGTGACTAAATGAGCTCAAGGCATCGTCCAGCAGAAAGCACTTCCACGTTCTATTATGCGCAGCTTTCCACCATCTCCACCCAGAAAAATGAAATAGATCTTGGGTCTTTCCTATTTATTCATACTTTTCATACTTGGTATCTCTCTTCCAAAGTAACTTCCATATAACATTTTCTCCTATTTAAATGACAGTGCATGGTAAGTTACAGTTTAAAGTTAATTCAAGAGAAGGACCACATACAAGCTAAGAAATGACATATATAGAGAGATTATGATTGGGGATCAGTCCCATTACTTCACAGTCTCACTTCAATCAGTCTCTTCAGTTAATTTAGAAAATAATTAAACCTTAAAATACATCTCCAGTTTTACTTCCTAGTTATCCTTTCGGGGTGAGACAACATGGTAAACTCAAAAGAATATAGGAAAATCAAATGCTATAAAGTATTCTGTTATATGATCTTGTTGCACCCTGTTCTTTGGCTTTACAGTCATTGGAACAAATAATTGGCTATTGTATTTTTTTGGTTTATTTACTTAATTTTTTAAATTAATTTTTATTGGAGTATATAGTTGATTTACAATATTGTGTTAGTTTCTGCTGTACAGCAAAGTGAATCAGTTATACATATACATATATCCACTCTTGTTTAGATTCTCTTCTCATATAGGTCATTAAGAGTATTGACTTCCCTGTGCTCTACAGTAG